>NW_006160197.1:2835464-2870343 GCF_000334495.1 Tupaia belangeri chinensis | reverse complement strand
ATATATATATATATACTGTCTATCCACAGTTTGTGGTAGAGATCGAACTATTGGAGGACATAGAAGCATGAAAATAGTTAGGGATGCTAAAGACAGTGTGGAACAGTGTGGGAGAAGGGAAGAGTATAGAGAATGATAGTAAGAGAACATATACAGAGGCATGACATCAGTGGGACACAAATGGTTTATTACTTGTTGATAACATGTATAGTATTCTCAACTGGACTGATCTGAGAGGTATTTCATGTTGGGTAAATCTTTTTACAAGCAAAATGATATATAATGATCGAATGTTTAAAAAAATGAGAATAATAATGATAATAGTAATAATCTGGAAAAAATGATGAAAAGCTATTTGATGATGATGATGTTGGTAGTAATGTCTTTGTCTTGACTAATATGCATGATATTCCTTCTGGAAAAAGAAATGTAATACACTGTAAAGATATATGTGATTCAATGTAATATAAGCAAGATGATGATAATAAATAACATTTAAAATATTTTTTAAAGAATTATTTTCATCATGTGCCCTATAGCAAAACCTTTTAATAAAAAAGAATTTTTTTGAGAGGTTTTCACTATAGGGCACGTGTCCTCACCAGATAGGCAGAGAGAGACATAGAGACAGAAAGCGAGAAATCACCCCCCCAGGGGGGATGGTCATGCCGCAATCCCTTCTCCTCCATTCTCCTCTCAGGATCTTGGGCACACACGCACACACGCACGGCGTGAGTTTTAAGCCACCGGGTCCAGGACGCAAACCGCGGTCGACTATGTGGGAGCCCAGCGACATAGCCATTATGCTAACTGCTGGTTCCCCCCCCCCAAAAAAAGAATTATTGTATTTAACTTTATTTATTTACTTATTTTAATTTGACTAGAGAGCGAGAGAATGAGAGAGCAAGAGAGAGAGAGAGAGAGAGGGAAAATGAGAAAGCAAGCCGCCAGGTTTGGTGACTCAAATTACAGTCTGCTATGTGGGAGTCCAACACCTTAACCACCATGCCACACCACCTGCCAGCTCCCCACCCCAAAAAAAGATTCCTTAAATGAAATTCAAAAACAAAACAAAACAAAAGCCGGTTGATTTATATACACAAAGTGCAGTAACAGGAAATTCATAAAATATTTCCACTCTACTTATCAGTCGACTAATAAAATAGGAAAGTACTATGTACTGTTTATATAAGGTATCATGGGGACTGGCTGGTTGCACAATAGGTAAAACATGATGTACTGTGTGTCCAATCCACGTGGGAAGGTTCTGGATTAGCATCTGGGGCCTCCTGCATATGCCTTGCATATGTATACTTATGTTCCAGACCTGGCTAAAGCTGGGGGGTGGATCATAGCATCAAGAACCTTTTGCCTGGGCCAGGTGGTAGTGTGGTGGTTAAATGCTATATTCCCACATGGCTGACCACAGTTCAAGCCCCGGACCCAGTGTCTTGAAAATCATTTTGGATGTGTGTGTGTGTATGCCCAAAATCCCAAGAGGAGAATGGAGGAAGGGAAATTGCAGAATGGCCATCTGCCTAGGAGGTGATTTTTTCACTTTGCCTCTCTCTGTCTCCCGTGAGCACATAAACCCTATGGCACAAACAAACAAAAAAACAAACAAAAAACATACAAAAAGAGCTCCTCACTCTTACCTTCCTTTTTTTCCCTCTCCCTTTCACATACATGGAAGAAATAAAGTATATAAAGCATCTAAATCCTTTATCAAATATCTCATCACCCATTACCAAACAATGCAAATCTTGACCTCTTATCTTTGATGATGTCTTAGGTAATATAGACTGAACTATGTTTAATGTTGTCAGCTTTATAGAATATAATTTTGTTCATGAAACTTTTATTTTCACGGCATTACAATGACATCCAGTGGCTGCCTCTCTAAATAATGTATAGTTAATTAATTTATACATCTCAAATAAAGAATAATTTAATCTTGTTCTGAAATTTGTTCTCTGTGCAATTCCAGGATCTTATATAAGAAATCTACTGTTTCAAAGGTCACCCCAGAGGAAAGACAACGTTTAAATAGGAAAAATTATATAGCGAGCAAGTTATTCCCAACCTCTTTCTGTCTTAAAAGTGAATTCACCCTAAGGGATGAATATGACAAAATAATTTAATTTCCTCATTTTTAGTTCTCCTTGAGGCTACTCTTCCTTGCGGGCATCTAAAGGGGACTTCAGAAGGGCTTTATTCTAAACTGTTTTAATTTCACTGTACTGCTCAATTAATTACCTGTGATTCAGTGTGTTTAGAGCAGAGTATTTTCTGATAGTCATTTACTGATGCCACAAAACTAAACTCTTAGAAAGCCATGGGACAGCTTTAACTTCTCTGCCCTCAAAGAGTATATTTTTATTTTTTTTTCTATTTAGAGGATTTTAAAGAGGTTACCTTAGCAACTGCTGCAATGTACATATTCTGCTGGGATTTTGTTAGTATGACTTTTTATAGCAATGCGATGTTAACATAAGAATGTGGGCACATTTCTTTATAGAGCAAACTTTCAAATCTAGGTCATACATATGTTTCTCAGGGAAATGTTCCATTTTGAGTTCACATTTTTTGTAATCATGATTAATCTTTTTAAATGAAGAAAATTAGATCTAGGAAAGTGATAAGATGATAGAAAAGATAGAAATTGTAGGTTAGCAAAATATTAAGACTAGAACAAGAGAATCTGGATTCGTGAATGATTGATGCTATGCATCACGTGACTTTTTGAGTATAGAATATAAACTTCGAATTGTTTATATAATTTTAACTCAGTTGAGTTAAAATGAGATTCCTTGATAATGACCAAAATAAGGGATAAAGGGAGTTAATGCTATTTTAACCATTTGTAAGCATTTTGCAATATAGTACACATTATGAGGAGAAAGAAGAACATTAATGGAAAAAAATGGAATTAAGGTACAAGTAGATTTTGGTGCAAAAATTTTTAAGAATCAGTGCATAGTTTTAATAAAACTTGCATTTTTCATGAACACTTTGAAATACTCTCATGCATTATACATACATATTATATATGTCATGCAATATTAGCTTCAATAATGCTTTAGGAAGAAAAAAAATAATACTTACCAGAGGGCACAGGTTCTCCCTAAAGAGAGAGAGAAAGTACTCCATGATTGGGCGTGGCCATGCCACAATCTTTTGTTTTCCATTTCTCCATCCCATCAGGATTTGGAGCATGCATGCGCACATGCCCAGTGTGTTTTTCAAACTGCCAGGGCTGAGATTTAAATCCAGTCAGCCATGTGGGATCCAGCTTTTTATATACTGTGCCTAGCCACTGTGCTATACAGCTGGCTCTGGGGGAAACATGTTTAACTATATAGTTACAGCTTATTTTACAAAAAACATACAAAAAGAACCTATCACTCTTACCTTCCTTTTTTTCCCTCTCCCTTTCACATACATGGAAGAAATAAAGTATATAAAGCATCTAAATCCTTTATCAAATATCTCATCACCCATTACCAAACAATGCAAATCTTGACCTCTTATCTTTGATGATGTCTTAGGTAATATAGACTGAACTATGTTTAATGTTGTCAGCTTTATAGAATATAATTTTGTTCATGAAACTTTTATTTTCACGGCATTACAATGACATCCAGTGGCTGCCTCTCTAAATAATGTATAGTTAATTAATTTATACATCTCAAATAAAGAATAATTTAATCTTGTTCTGAAATTTGTTCTCTGTGCAATTCCAGGATCTTATATAAGAAATCTACTGTTTCAAAGGTCACCCCAGAGGAAAGACAACGTTTAAATAGGAAAAATTATATAGCGAGCAAGTTATTCCCAACCTCTTTCTGTCTTAAAAGTGAATTCACCCTAAGGGATGAATATGACAAAATAATTTAATTTCCTCATTTTTAGTTCTCCTTGAGGCTACTCTTCCTTGCGGGCATCTAAAGGGGACTTCAGAAGGGCTTTATTCTAAACTGTTTTAATTTCACTGTACTGCTCAATTAATTACCTGTGATTCAGTGTGTTTAGAGCAGAGTATTTTCTGATAGTCATTTACTGATGCCACAAAACTAAACTCTTAGAAAGCCATGGGACAGCTTTAACTTCTCTGCCCTCAAAGAGTATATTTTTATTTTTTTTTCTATTTAGAGGATTTTAAAGAGGTTACCTTAGCAACTGCTGCAATGTACATATTCTGCTGGGATTTTGTTAGAATGACTTTTTATAGCAATGCGATGTTAACATAAGAATGTGGGCACATTTCTTTATAGAGCAAACTTTCAAATCTAGGTCATACATATGTTTCTCAGGGAAATGTTCCATTTTGAGTTCACATTTTTTGTAATCATGATTAATCTTTTTAAATGAAGAAAATTAGATCTAGGAAAGTGATAAGATGATAGAAAAGATAGAATTTGTAGGTTAGCAAAATATTAAGACTAGAACAAGAGAATCTGGATTCGTGAATGATTGATGCTATGCATCACGTGACTTTTTGAGTATAGAATATAAACTTCGAATTGTTTATATAATTTTAACTCAGTTGAGTTAAAATGAGATTCCTTGATAATGACCAAAATAAGGGATAAAGGGAGTTAATGCTATTTTAACCATTTGTAAGCATTTTGCAATATAGTACACATTATGAGGAGAAAGAAGAACATTAATGGAAAAAAATGGAATTAAGGTACAAGTAGATTTTGGTGCAAAAATTTTTAAGAATCAGTGCATAGTTTTAATAAAACTTGCATTTTTCATGAACACTTTGAAATACTCTCATGCATTATACATACATATTATATATGTCATGCAATATTAGCTTCAATAATGCTTTAGGAAGAAAAAAAATAATACTTACCAGAGGGCACAGGTTCTCCCTAAAGAGAGAGAGAAAGTACTCCATGATTGGGCGTGGCCATGCCACAATCTTTTGTTTTCCATTTCTCCATCCCATCAGGATTTGGAGCATGCATGCGCACATGCCCAGTGTGTTTTTCAAACTGCCAGGGCTGAGATTTAAATCCAGTCAGCCATGTGGGATCCAGCTTTTTATATACTGTGCCTAGCCACTGTGCTATACAGCTGGCTCTGGGGGAAACATGTTTAACTATATAGTTACAGCTTATTTTAAAAAATCACACTATTTTAAGGACCAGCCGTTGGCGTAGTGGCTATGTTGCTGGGCTCCCACGTAGTCAACCATGGTTCTAGTTCTGGACCCTGTGGCTTAAACTCACGCTGGGTGCTGTGCGTGCTTGCCCAAGATCACGTGAGGAGAATAGAGGAGAACGGATTGTGGTGTGGCCATCCCCCCTGGGGGTGGGGGGGTGATTTCTCGCTTTCTGTCTCTGTCTGTCTCTGGCGAGTGCATTCACCCTGTAGCAAAAAACTCTCAAAAAATAAAATAAAATCACACTATTTTAAAGTACAAATTTGTTGATCATATTTTACTAGTTAAGTTACCTACTATTGCTAGGAAATGCATTGTTCTATATAAATATATTTTGTGGTTAAAGTTTGGATTACTAAAGCCAAAATGTGTGTGTATGTGTGTGTGTGTGTGTGTGTACTTCATGGGAGTTTTGCAAATGGATTACCAAATTCTTTTTTATTTATTTTTTGAGAGAATTTTGACATAGGGTGTCTGCACTTGCCTGAGAGTTGGAGACACAGAAAGCAAGAAATCACACCCCAGGGGTTATGCCCACACCCCCAACCCCTTTTCTTTCATTGTCCTTTCTGGATTGTGGGCATGCATGCACACACTCCAGGCAAGAGTTCTACGCCACCAGGAATGGGACTCAAACTGCTGTCAACTGTATGGAAGTCCAGCACCTTAATCACTATACCACCTCTTGGCCCCAGATTACACCTATCTATGCTTTAGTCTAAAACGTCGGTGCTGCCCTTGCTGGAACATTGATAGTCGATAAAAATAGGCTCATAAAGAGAAATTATTACCAAGTCTGTATGCCTGCTGCCAGGGTGTTGGTCCTTTTCCTTTTGTTAGAGTTGTAAAATGTTTTATAAAATAAAGCATTATGGCACCAGCAGATGATGTAATGGTTATGTCACTGGCCTCCCACGTAGTCAAGAGCAGTTCAAGTCCCACACCCAGTGGCTTAAAACTCATGCTGAGTGTATATGCATGTGTGCCTAAAATTCCAAGAGGAGGGTGGAGGAGAAGGCATTGTGGTGTGACTATTCACCCTGGAGGATGATTTCTTGCTTTCTGTCTCTCTGTTTCTTTCTCTCTGGCAAACACATGCACCCTATAGAACACATCTCTCTTCAAAAAAAAAAGCATTATGGGACTAACAAGTGGCATGTTTGTTAAGGTGCTGGACTCCCACCTGGCAGACTGTGGTTCAAGTTCAAGACCTGGTGGCTTACTTTTCTATTTTTCCTCTCTCTCTCTGGCCAAATTAATAATAATAATAAATTAAATAATTCCTTTAAAAAACAAAACAAAATTTTATAAAAAAGAAGGAAGCATTGTGTATAATAACTGTAACTTCCTGTATACATGTATGCGTGTGTGTCCGCATATAGTATGCATGAATTTATGACCAGTTTTATCTTTCTCAATCCTCATCCCACTCTATTTCTGCCCCAATATGAATAAATATCTAAGAAAATAAACCATGTAGGTTGTGTTGGAATCAATGGTGCCCAGAAACAGCTAGCCCCATCAACCATGTTTTATACTGGCATCCAGTCATCCTTGTAAGAGCTTAATAGGGGGTTGGGATGACTCTTTGCTCCCTGCATCTAAAAAGCATAGAATTGCTTGGCTTTTAATGCATTTATTGATGCTTTTCAGTTATTCTTTTATTGTTGTTACCTTTGTAATTTTCAATTTTCTCAGCTTGCCTCTAGCAGTGTGTCTCTCCTACTTCTAGAATGCTGTAGACTGAGGATATTACATTTCATAACTATTTGCTAAGTAGAATTTTTGTGTAGTGATTGTACTAAGCCATTCACAGAACACCAAGGGGACTATTATGTAGGTGTATAATATACAACTTCTTTCTCTAGAATTCTCTAGGCTATATTTCCCAAAATTTTGATATTGATATTTCTCTTTTGGGGGTAGTTCATGGACTGGTGATGAAGGCAGCCAAATCACACAAGGTTGATTTATGATTTGGTTTCATGACCCAGTGGCTTGAAAGACACACCAGTCACATGTGTGTGCATGGCCAAAATCCTGAAAAGTGGGAGAAATGGAGAAGGAATGGAGAAGCTACTATAGCATGACCATGCCCTAATGGGAGATGTTTTCTCTCTCTCTCTCTCTCTCTCTCTCACTCTGTGTGTGTGTGTGTGTGTGTGTGTGAGTGTGTGTGTCTTTCCTCAGAATTACATCTAATTGCATTATTTCAGCCATTTCTTCTCTATGTAAAATATACAAAATTTTGAGGACTTGTTACAAGCTTCAAAATGACTGAGAAATAAAAGTTTCTATCAACTAGATAATTTTAACCTGAGGACTTCTTCAGAGCATTGTCTTTCTCATAAACACAAATTGTTCTGGCTATTAACCAGTTGTTCTGGTTCTTGGCTGAAAAAATCTCCAAATTATTTAAAAATCTTTTTCTATACCTGAAATTTCACATTTAACAAGATGTTGATGAGTCAACTCTCTATCATCCTTTGCACTGATATGGAGCATATATTCTTTTCTTTATACTTCTAATGGGACTTTTTATACCTAGAAACCAACAGAGACAGGAAGATTGAGTAAGGCACCATAGCTGATAGGGGTTCTGAACTCTGGTCCCTGGTTATACTGCCTCACTGTGAGAAATTCTAGCACCTCAAAGCTCATTTTAAATTTCTTTATTAGCGTCTATTTTCTAAAAAGTGGGATTTTGTTTCATTGTGATTTCTGGATAAGTTTCTCATAAACAGAGCAATTTCATAAGAAAATGCATCTCCTTCATTGCACATGGTTAATTACAAGATTAATTAACCTCATAACTTAGTTTTGCCTTTTTTCTGAACTTCATAAAAATGAGGTTAATACTCATATAAATACTGATATATCTCTAGCTCTGACTTTGGCTCAACATTATTTATCTATATATTTGTGTAGCAATAGCTCACTTACATTCACTACTGGATGGAATTCTGTTGTATGGGGCCCAACAGGTAGTATAGTTAAGGTGCTGGACTCCCACATGGTCAAACACGGGTCGAGTCCTGGATCTGGAAGTTTTCTTTTTCACTTCTCTTCAACCCGCTCTCTATCTCTCTCTGGTGAGTGCTCATACTCTATGGCAAATTAAAATAATAATAATAATAAATAAATAAATAAATAAATAATACAAAAAAGAATCATATTTATGGGACCAGCAGTTAGTGTAATAGCTATGTTGCTGGACTCCCATGTAGTTGACCACGGTTTGAGTCCCAGACCTGGTGGCTTAAACTCAGGCTGGGCACATGTCCATGCATGCCCAAGATCTTGAGAGGAGAAAAGAGGAGGAGGGATTGATTTCTTGCTTTCTATTTCTCTGTCTCTCTCTGTCTTTCTGGAAAGCACATGTGCCCTACAGCAAAAACCTCTCCAAAAAAAAGAAATCTTTTAAGAATTGTATTTATGTAGACTCTAAATTACCCTCTCTAAGGTAGATATGTCTTTAGATTGTTTCAATTTTTTAATCATTTTGATATTGTTTACATAACCTTGAACATGTCTTTTGACTTGCTGAATCATAAAAGGGGTATATGTTCCACATTAGATACTGCTAAACAATTTCCAAATAGATTGTACAGTCTCATTTCAGTTTCTCTGAAAATCCTCACTATTATTTTAAATTTTCAGCCTTTCAAAATTTTTAGCTATTTTGGTGGGTACATTGTGGTATCTTATCATGGATTTAATGCATATCTCCCTACTGGCTGATGAAATTGAGCAACTCAGCATCCATTTCTTGACCACTTGAATTTTCTTGAAGTGCCTGTCTAATCCCTTGCCCATTTTTTATATTGGCTTTATGTCTTTTTGGTTGTTTGTTTTTCAGTTTTTGCTGTACAGAGTGTGAGCTCACCAGAGAGAAATAAAGAGAGAGAGAAAGTGAGAAATTACCCCCCAGGAGGAATGGCCATGCTACTCTCTTTTCTCCCCCGTTCTCCTCTCAGGATTTTGGGCATGCATGCATGCCAACCCAGCATATTTTCCAAGCTGCTGGGTCCGAGATTTGAAAGCATGCATCCATGTGAGATCCAGCCGCCTTCACCACCAAACAGCCGGGCTGGCCATGTTTGGGGTTTGAAGTTGTTTGTTATATATTACTAAAAGCCTTTGCTTTAGCTTTTTATCACATTCTTGCTTGCCTTTATAATTTTTTTAAATTAGGCCAAAAAATACATAACATATACTCTTTTAATTATATGTAGAAATTTGTAGTTTTAATAATTACTGCTTTTTAAGTGTTTTTAAAAATTTTATCTAGAAGTTCATTAAGATATGCCCTCATGTAATATTAAAAAGACTTTATTGTTTTACATTACTTAAAGACTTTAATCCACCTAGAACCTGACATTCAGTTGTGAGTATTATGTGAGATAGAGTTAAAATACACTTTCTTTTCATGTATGCATTGTGCCCAAATCCATGTATTGAAAGCCTTTCATTTCCCTACTAGTATGCAATGCCATCTTTTCCGTAGTATTTATTGATCTGTTTCTGGACTTACACTATTACATTTGTACAACTTGTCATTTTTTTTGTTAATACCACATTATCAAAATTATTTTTCTATATTTTCGTATCATTTTTAGACTGGGACCTTTAATACACACACACACACACACACACACACACAGAGAGAGAGAGAGAGAGAGAAAGAGGCAGAGAGAGAGAGAGCTGTTAGGATTTTGCTTAAATTTTATTAAATTTGGATTGTACAGTATAATAACCTGGCAAATTCACCACGGATTACATTATTTTAAAGCTTAGTTCACTAGTGTTTTAAAGTTTTTCTTTTCATTAAGATTTTGCCATAGGGCATGTGTACTCACTAGAGAGGAAAAGTGAGAAATCTCCAAATAGCCAAGCTGCAATCCCTTCTCTTCTATTCTCCTCTTGGGATGTTGGTCATGCAGGTAAACATGCCCAGTGTGATTTTCAAACCACCCTGTCTGAGACTCAAACCATGGTCAACTATGTGGGAGTTCGGTGCCTTACCACCATGCCACCAGCTGGCTCCTAAAGTTTTTCTTTTAAAGAAATTGTCATTTGTTAGATCAGTCATTTGTTTTTGTTGTCAGAGTATATAAATTCAAGTGACCTCGCTAAGTTAACTTGCTACTTTTAATAGTTTAACTACACTTTTATTTGTTTTAATTGTGGTTAATGTCACATCATATAAAATGTATCATCTTAACCATTTTTAAGTGGTTACTATGTGTTAACTGCACTCACATTGTGCAAATACTCTCCAGGAGATTTTTTGTTTCTTAAAACTGAAACTCTATATCAATTAAAAAGTGACATTTTTTCTTTCTCCCTTTTCCTTAATGCTCTACCAGAATGTCAGTGCCAACGATGGTTCACAAAATTCCATGCTGATGATTTTGATCACAACTACACTCCTTGGTTAGAGAGGTCCACCGGAGTTGATGACGACAACAAAAAGGCATAGATCAAGTCAAACCCATGTTACACAACACAAGAGATTGCAGAAACAACATTCAAGCATTCACTTTCACTTGAAGAAGCTAGGCTACGTAAGAAAGCTTGATAGTTATGTTCATGAACTTGAAGATGTGCATTTGATGCATATTGACACATTTAATATGCACATTAAATGTGAAGAAAATGATCCTTTTTGAAAACGATTGATACCCTGTGATGAGAAGTGGATTTTTTACAACAATGTGGTGCACAAATGGTCTTACTACCAACATGATGGTTCACCTCAAGTGACACTGAAAACAGACATTCAGAGGAAGGTTACACTCTCAGTGTGATGAGCTTTTAAAGGTGTCATGGTTTACAAGCCCATACCAAGGAACAAAACAATTGATTGGAATGTGCACAGTCAGCATTTAGACAGTTTGAACAAATCCACCATCCAGAAATGTCCAGAGCTCATTGATCTTAAAAGAGTTGTGTTCCATCATGGCAACACGAAACCACACACAAGTTTGATCACCATCAAAAATTATTGGAACTTGGATGGAATGTGTTGCTACACTCACCATGCTCATCTGACGTTTCTCTGTCAAACACCCACGTGTTTTGGTATTTTCGAAACTCCTTGTGTAGTATAACATTCAATTCAAATGAGGCTGTAAATCAGCACCTTGTTCAGTTTTTTCTCTAATAAAGACAGGTCATTCTATGAACAAGGAATTACGAAGCTCACTGAAAGATGGCAAAAGGTTATCAAAGAAAATAGGCAACATATCATTCATTGATTTTTGTCCTTTATATAAATAAACAACCTTTGAAAAACATAGAAAAATGTTGTAACTTTTCTGACAACCTAATATTAGAAATAATACATCAAAATTTTGTAGATTTGGATTTTTCTTGGTCAAAAAATGTTGATTATAACTTTTTAATAGATATGTGACTACAAAAATGGTCATTTTTCTTTTATGTCAATTTTGATAAATTGTTTTAAAAAGAATTTCTTCATTGCAGCTCTATTTGAACATGTTTTATTATAAAGTTGTTCAGTGGCTGACCGCTCAGTAACCTAAACTTCCCTCTAGTCTGAGATATTACTTATGCACGCCCATTTTTGTTTTGTTTGTCTTCATATCCATCTTCTGAAGCACTGGGTTCAAACTTTTGATAAACCGAATTTGAGAGCATTTGGTGCAAGGCATTGGATTTATGAAGCTGAGGAACGAGGATTTTAAGAGATACTTAGAGAAAATAGGATATCAGATGAGACCTGTTTCATATACACGCATGTTCAATTAACTGAGTTGTGCACGAAGTTCATTATATTATATGAAAAACAGGTGACATTCTTGCTTACTATTGCAAGTTGTTAGGTGGAAAATCACACATTGCTTCTGTAACGTATAATTCTCTCTCATACACACAAAAAGTTGTTCTTGAAATTGTGTCACAATGTATGTAATGTCTGCATGACCTATGCTGTTGTCTTCTTTTTTCTTTCTTTCTTTCTTTCTTTGTTTTTTTTTTTTTTTTTTTTTTGGAAGAGGTTTTTTTTCTTGGGCCCTTTGGCTCCCGCCAGGAAAACAGAGAGAGACAGGAGACAGAGAGACAGAAAGCGAGAGAAATCACCCCTCCCACCGGGGGAATGGCCATGCCACAATCCCTTCTCCTCCATTCCCCTCTCGGAATCTTGGGCACACACGTACATGCGCTCGGCATGAGTTTAAGCCATCGGGTCCAGGACTCAACCCGTGGTAGACTACATGGGAGTCCATCGACATACCCATTACACTAACTGCTGGTCCCATCTTCTTTTTTTATTTCTAATATTGGTATTTGGTTGCCTTTCTCTTTTTTCCTTCCATAATTATCCTAGGGATTAGAAGCTTTATGAATTTTTCCCAAACAACCAGCATTTTCGTTTGTAGCAATTTTTAAAATTACTGTTGTTTTCTTTTTTTGATTTAATGTATTTCATTTTAATTTAATTTCTTTATATAGTCAATTATGATATATCACTTAGCTTATGAAGTAAATTTTCCAACATGAACACATTTCATACCAGTCCATTTAGGGATACTGTACATGTCATCATCAACAGATAATTATCAGCTTCTGTGTTTCATAAATATCTTGCCTCTCTATTTTTCTCCTTAATGTCTTTTCTCAACATTTTTCTAATCTATGTTGTCTATTCCATTTTGTTTCAGCTCTTATCTTCATTTCTTCATTACTTCTACTTTTTTGGTTTATTTTTTTCTAAATTTTTGAGATGAATGGTTGAACTTACAGTTTATTGTTGTTTGTAGAGATTTTTTGTGATAGGGCATGTGTGCTCACAGAGAGAGAAACAGAAAGCAAGAAATCTCCCCCTCCCCCAGGGTGATTTCCCTTCTCCATTCTCCTCACAGGATTTTGGGCACTCACATACATTCACCAAGCATGAGTTTCAAGCCACCAGGTTTGGGACTCAAATCATAGCCAACCATATGAGAATTCATTCACCCTCCCTTTTTTTTTTTTTTTCTAGTATATTTCTTAAGAAAATGAATTTCACTAGAAGTATGCTTATGACTTTTCCCCTTTAGTAGGTAATAGCTTTATTTCATAAATATCTACATGCTATATTTACATAACCAGTTCTAAATATTCCCCAATATCCTTGTTATTTCTTTTTGAACTATGGTATATTTAGTATTGTATTCCTGTCTAGGTTAAGGTGAATAATATTAACCTTTAACCTTATTACCTAGATCCTGTGAGTTGTGAAGGATAACCTATTTTCCTTCACTAAGTTCTAACTATTTAAGGTTTTCAACTAAACACCTTCTATGTTTGCCCCAAAACCTCCTCCTTGATTACTGTGAACCACAATTTCATCTTATCACCCACAAAAAATAGAAGTTCTGCTACCATTCGTTGTCCACTGTTTCAAATTCTTAGATGCTACATATTAATTGGCAAATGCCTCAGGGGAAAACAAAATTAGCTGTAGGGACCAGCAGTAGACATAATGGCTAAGTCGCTGGACTCCCATGTAGTTGACTGCAGTTCGAGTCCCAGACCTGGTGGCTTAAACTCATGCCGGGCACGTGTGCATGCATGCCCAAGATCCCAAGAGGAGAAAGGAGTAGAAGGGATTGTAGTGTGGCCTTCGCCCTGGGGGAGGGAGTAATTTTCTGTCTCTGTTTCTCTCTGTCTTTCTGGCCAGCACATGCACCCTGTAGCAAAAACCTCTCAAAAAAAAAAAAAAATTAGCTGTAAATGTTGGGCTTGCCTACCTGTGTTCCCTTTAGTCCTTGATGTTTATAAGTATCCAAAGCCCAAGCTTGTCCAAGATTAGCTACATCAACCTAGTCTCTTTTTAACGAAAGTGGAGACTACTAATAACTGAGGACATATTTCATATATGTCATCAAATCTCCACTTTCGTATAATACACTGTAGACAGTAGGTACTCAACAATGACTTAGAATGTTTTTCCCTAGGAATAAATATCCATTAGGCAATTAATACTTTTCCGGAATGTTAAGAAATTGTATATGATCACTCTAATGAGTGAAATAATTCAAGGTGATATAAACAATTTATGATTGTTTTCAAATTACTTTTTTCCTTCTTATGTTCATAATTGAACCAATATTAACAGCCAACACCTTTCCTTTGTCCTATGCCAATACCAAATCATGTAGCCATAGGTACACACACTGTGTATGGTTTGTTTGCTTTTATGAAAACGGCTCTTTTTTTATTCTTATTTATCTTTCTTATTTCAAATATATTTATCTTTCCTCCACATGAGCAAAAAGAGATCTGATACTTTTTTTATCATTCTCAGCATGACACAATATGAATTATGTCAGTTTTAATATTCATATCAACCTGGGACCAGCAGTTGGCATAATGGTTATGTCGCTGGACTCCCATATAGCTGACCACAGTTCAGTCCTGGACCCGGTGGCTTGAACTCATGCCAGGCACGTGTGCGTGCATGCCCAAGATCCCGAGAGGAGAATGGAGGAGTGGGGATTGCAGTGTGGCCACCCCCCCGGGGGGGGTGATTTCTCACTTTCTGTCTCTCTGACTCTTTCTTTCTAGCAAGCACATGCACCCTATAGGAAAAATCTCTACCCCCCACCAAAAAAAAAGTTCACATCAACCAATCCTGCTGTATTTTGCTGAGGTAATTTTCATTTTTTAATTTTAGGTTTATATTAATTTTTTTTCCTTGTAATGGCCCTTGAATATCTAGAGTCCTTAAAACTTATGAGAAAAGCACACAATCATTTTAGATAGGTACATATATAGAATATAGGTCAATAGGTAGATAGATAAAATGCCCACAGAATTTTCTATTGACCACCACCTACTTTGAAACTTGTCTCTCTGGTTCAATTGCTATTTAATTATAATTCCCCAGTTATTTTCTTCAGATAGGGTAGATTGGCACAATAATTTCAGAATCATTTTCCATTCCTGTAGTTTTTCCTTTTCTAGAATGTCACATTGCATTACACTGGAAAGAAACTCTTAAGTGTGTGGAAATTAGAGGTCTGTGTTCAATATCCTTTTGCCAAAATTCTAATTTGAACTTTCTACTAACTTAATTAATTAATTTTCATCAATGTGTGCATCCATCTCTGTTTTCATTCTCAGAAACATTTCCAGTTTGTTCTGTACAATTATATCTTAATAGGTGGGGGTATTTTACTTCTACGTTCTCTTTCCTAAATAAGTTCCCTGTTGTCTAATGAGAGATGCTTACAAGCAGCACCACCTCCATGGTGACCAAGGCAGTAGGCAGAGCCCTTTCCATACCTGTAATGTAATTGTAAAAGGCATTATATATTCATAGAACTATACAAGCTATATTGACTCATTTATGAAAGTTTTTCTCAGAGTGGTTAGAGTTTAGGCACTTTCCTATGGATTGTCCTGTCAGCACACTTAATGGCTCTTCTCAATGACAAACCTCTGGAATGTCTTCCTGCTGCTCGAGTTTATGAATCATTTTTGTGCAAGTGCGTTCTATATTATCAAATTTCTCACCTCCAGAAAAAAGAGAACATTGTTATTAATCACAGTGGTGTGGCTGTTTTTAACATGTTTGAATGGGAACAGCTTGCCTCTGCCATCTTGATACTACAGGCCTGATGATGATATTGTCACATGAGGCTGCATTATTCACTACACTTCCCATGCATACTGGCTCTCAATGGCTCTCTAAAAATTGTAAATGAGCATCATTGGTACTTTTCTAGGGATATAGGAAAATCTGAACAATAATTTATTAACTGGTCATGTTAATTTACCTTTTAAGAGCCAGTTGGTGGTGCGGTGAAGTTCCTGGATCCAGTAGCTTGAAAAATAAGCTCAGTGCGTGTGTGTGTGTTAGTGTGTGTATGTGGTGTGTGTGCCCAGAATTCTGAAGGAGGGACAAATGGAGAAGGGATTGCAATGTGACCACCCCGCAAAGGGGGATTCTCTCTCTTTCTTTCTTGTGAGTGGCCATACCCTCTGGGAAATTTAAAAAAAAAAAAAAAAAGTTCAGGTTTAGCATTTCATAGCATAGTCTACACATCTTTTCCCTTATCTACTCTACCACTCATTGGGGTCTGATCCCGTTATTCTTTAAAATGCCGTCTCTCTCGATACCAGCCACACCATGGCCTTCCCCAAATGGCCACAAGCAGGGGTAGAGGAAGGAGTCTGTATGCAGAAGTAAAAGGGCATCTTACATGTACAAGAAATGTCCCCCTTTCCAAGTCACAGCTTAGGACTAAGAGACCATGATGTCACCTATAGTGAGGCCAAGAGACACCTTTTTCAGGTACAGTGACATTGCGCATAGTCTTGAACACCTTCAGAGAAGTTAGTTGTGACCACTTCCAGAGGAAGGTGTGAACATAACACAAGAGCCAGTGGAACAGGAGGCGGGAAAGTCACAAACATCAAGTATCAGGGCAAAGCTCAGTCGAAAGTAAAGTGATAATGATGTTCCATGCAAGTAGGAATCAGAAGCAGCTTGGCTCTAGTAATATATAGATAAGAACATTCCATAATAATGAAAAAGCTGATGCAGTGGGGATCTAGCACTAATACATATGTATTCACCTAATAAAAGATCTCTAAAGAATAGTTGAATTATAAGATTGGAAGTAAAATATGTGATTATGGAGTTACCGCTGAACTGACTCAGATTTTTAAAGATCTGTGCTAACTTTGACCTCTTCAGTATTTTAGGAACACATTGTTTGGCACCTATCTCCCCACTTGTCTGATGGTCTATCCCCTAAAGTAAGAACTAACCAGGGAATTAAAAGGACTTTCAACTATTGACTGTAATTCATATAAATGCCACCAGATGGTAGTAGTTATCTTCTTTAAAGCATACACTGCACAATTAAAATTCACAAATGTCAATATCAAGAAAGGGTATGAAGAAAGCCAACGACTTATTCTTCAATGCCATAATGTAATTATAGTGTTACA
This sequence comes from Tupaia belangeri chinensis, assembly GCF_000334495.1. Classification (NCBI taxonomy): domain Eukaryota; kingdom Metazoa; phylum Chordata; class Mammalia; order Scandentia; family Tupaiidae; genus Tupaia; species Tupaia belangeri. The sequence continues at coordinate 2,853,203 of NW_006160197.1, read as the reverse complement.
GAATATTTTGTTTAATAAATATTTTAAGGATTAATATACAACAATCTGTGAAGAATTAAGAAGTGGTATAATTCTTGCCTTCAAGCGGATTATAGACTAGTGGGAAAGATTGTCAATTTTACAGGGAATGACAACATTGTGTGGCAACAGCTATGAGAAGAGAAGTAGAGGATTCTACATATTTATAGAACATACAGCTCTGATATGAGCTAGGTAATGGAAGGCTTGATTCTCTATTATATGAACACCTCCATCTGTTGGAAGTTTCTGAGTGCAGATAAAAGTATCAAGGATAATTAGAGTTCGCTGACAAAATGTATGGAAAGATAATCAACATGTGCAAAACCTTAAAAGGGATGTGTGTGTGTGTGTGTGTTTGAAAGGGGTGTGTGTGTGTGTGTGTGTATGCACGCATGTGGGAAAGTGCTGGAAAAGATTTATGTTTAAATTCAGAGAACTTAAAAACTTAAATAATTTCATTGAACTATGTGGAAATACCTGTAGCAATATTTAAAAGAAGCATACATTTCCCAGGTCAAGATATGAGGTTGTTGAGAAAGTCATGAGATTGTTTTCTGTTTTTCTATGCAAAAATGTGTCATAACTTCCCTGGTGACACAATCAATATTTTGCAGGTGACTTTTATGAAATATTTAAGCAAAGAATAATTGTCTTTATATAATTATTCTAGGAAACAGAAGGGGGAATATCTGAATAATTTTGTAAGACTTGTAAAATCTATTACAAAATTAAATGTAAGGAAAATAAAAGTTTATAGATTTAGGAGTTACAGGTTCCAATCCAACATTATAAGGAGCACCATTCCATTCTAAAAAAGTAAAAGTTAACAGACTGAAAAGTTAGGTACTTTTTAAAGATTCATAAGAGACATATGATCACAGAGCAAACCATTGTCCTCCAAACTGGAGAGTCAGACAGGAAGATAGAGAGAAGCCCAACTTCGCCGCAAGCAGAAATCACTGTCTCAGCCAGTACGTTAATAGGAAACCTATACTGTAATTGATAAGTTGTAAAGGCTCAATATGGGGAGCCTGACAGGTGAAATCTGGAAGACCCAGTCAAGGGGGAGAGAGGACATGCTTTTATGAGTTTTAACTCCAAGAGGTCTACCAAGTTCTCACTTTGAAGATCAAAGAAAAATTTCCTTGGGCTTCAAACAGCTGTGGAGGAAACAACACTGAAATATTTCAGAGCATTCTGTTCTTAAAAGATCTGCCCTCAGGAGAAATTGTTTTTTTTTTTTTTATCATAGTTGAACTTATTCGGATTTTATCAGTATTTACCCAACTTGGAGGAAAGGAAATACCTAGTTTCAGCCCCCTATAGCCATCCTACAACCTAAGGAGGTAAAAATAAATTTTAAAACTAAGATCACTTGTGAAGTTCATGGTCAAAGAGCACAGGAACATTAAAAGTGTGGGCCTTGGGACCTGTGGTGGCACAACAATAATGCAAGTGGGCACACATGGGACGGCGCTGGGTTTGTGTCCCAGACTCTCCCTGAGAAGGCTGGCGTGCAGTCCTATGCCTGTGATTTGGGCCAGTGGTACGTGGTGGTGTACTGCAGCATGAAGACCCTGTGTGAGATCCTTCCAACTCTTTCACCTTCTCTCTCACAAGAAATAGAGAAATGAAAACTTAAAAAAATACTGGTCATCATAGGACTATAGGACTATAGAATGCTTCCGGTCCTCTCCACTGCATCCACTAAATGTCTGTTTACCCAGTACCTTTTACCCAACATATCATGCCCATCTTTTAACAGAGAATTACATACTTAAAGAGAAAAAAAAAACACACACACACAATCTGAAGAGCATAGCAAGCACCAAAATCAAACCGATATATAGCAGGGATGTTGGAATGATCAGATCTTGAATTTAAAACAACAATTAATATGATAAGGATTCTAATGAAATAAGTCATCAACATAAAAAGGTAAGTGATATAAAAAGATAGATGAGGGACTAGCAGTTGACATAATGGCTATGTTGCTGACTCCCATGTAGCTGACCATGGTTCAAGACCTGAACCTGGTGGCTTAAAATCTCACCAGGCGTGTGTGCGTGCATGCCCAAGATCCCCAGAGGTGAATGGAGGAGAAGGGATTACAGCGTGGCCATATCCCCTGTGGAGTGATTTCTCGCTTTCTTTCTCTGTCTTTCTGGCAAGCACACAGACCCTACAGCAAAAACCACTAAAAATATTTAAAAGATAGATGAGAACACTAAGTAAGAAGGGTGTTTCTTTCTTTTAGAATTATTTGATTTAACTTTATTTGCTATTATTTTTTGTTTTGCCAGAGAGTGGTTTCCAAGAAAGAGAGGAAAAATGAGAAAGCAAGCCCCCAGGCCCAGGATTCAAACCACAGTCAACCATGTAGGAGTCCAGTGTACTAACTACCATTCTGTACCATTGTGCTTACTGACCCCAAGAAAGAATTTTTAAAATGCAAGCCAATTAGGCCCAGCAGATGATATGTAGTTAAGATGCTAGACCCCAACACGCTGAGTTTGAGTTGCAGACATAGCAGCTGGAAAATCATGCCAGTGTGTGAGCATGCTTACCCAGAGTCCCAGGAGCAGAATGGAGAGGAAGAGGTTGCAGCTTGGTCATCCCTCTGGGGGTGGTTATTTCTCTTTCCTTCTCACTGTCTCTCTCTGGAGAACACATGTGCCCTATGGAAAAACATTTTAAAAATGCAAGAAATTAAAAATACTGTAATGAAAATGAAGAATGCGTTTGATAGGTTCATTAGTAGACTGGACACAGCTGAGAAGAGAATCTTTGAGGGTCAGCCCTGTAAAGAGGTTAAGTGTTAGACATGGAGAGCCAGATCCCACATGGACGACGGCAGTGTGAATCCTGGCCTGACAGCTTGAAACACACACTGGCATATGAGTGTGCATGCCCAAAGTTTTGATAGGATAGTGAAATGGAGGAAAAGGGATTGTGGTGTGATCATATCCTCTTGTGTGGGGAGGTGTTTTCTCTTTCTTTCTCTCACACACCAACTAGCAGTTAAAACAAAATAAAAGAGACCCTGAGCCAAAGGATATATCAATAGCACTTCCAAAATTGAAAAATGAAGGGAAAAAATTAAAAATTGAAGCAAAATATTCAAAACCATGGGACATCTTAGTCCATTTTCTGCTTATATAACAGAGTCCTACAGATCGAGTATTATATAATAATGATAAATGTATTTGGCTTATGTCCTTGGAAGTAGAAGCATCCAAGAGCATAGTGCCAACACTTGGCAAGGGCCTCTGTGTTGTATCATACTATGGTGAAATGCAGAAGGGCAAGAAAACAAGAGGGGGCCAAACTCCTTTTTATGACAAACTGTCTTATAATAACTAACCCACTCTCACAATAATGACATCAATCCTTTTATGAGAGCAGAACATTCATGACCTAATTACCTTTATAAGCTCCCTTTCCTATTTTTGTACACTGTTGCATTAGAGATTATTTTAAATGCATAAACCCCAGTAGGCACAATCAAAGCATCACAGACATTTACAAAAAGTGTAGTATAGGGAACCAGCAGTTAGCGTAATGGCTATGTCGCTGGATTTCCATGTAGTCAACTGCGGTTCGCACCCCGGACCCAGTGGCTTAGAACTCCTGCCAGGCGCGTGTGCGTGCGTGCCCAAGATCCCGAGAGGAGAATGGAGGAGAAGGGATTGCAGTGTGATTTCTCTCTTTCTGTCTCTATGTCTCTCTCTGTCTGTCTGGTGAGCGCATGCACCCTATAGTGAAAACCTCTAAAAATAAAAAATAAAAAAGTGTAGTATACATATGGTGGGGATACCAGAAAGAGAAGAAAGGGAAAATTAATGGAAAAAAATTGAAGCATCTACAAATTTCTTTCCCAATTCCTCACTCTATGATTAAGTCCTAATTTTATTCACTGTTCTAACCAACACCATAATTTTATATGACAAGAACAAGCAGATGGCATAATGGTTACATTGTTGGACTCACATAGTTGACTGTAGTTCAAGTCCCAGACCTGGTGGCTTGAAACTCATGCAGCACACATGTGTATGTGCCAAATCCCAAGAGCAGAATGGAGAAATAGGGATTGCAGCATGGCCATCCCCCTGGTGGTGGGGGGTGGGGGAGGTGATTTCTTGCTTTTCGTCTCTCTTTCTTATCTCTCTAGGAGTGCATGTGCCCTATTACAAACAAAAACAATTCTCGGGAACCAGCAGTTAGCGTAATGGCTGTGTCGCTGGACTCCCACGTAGTCGACTGCGGTTCACCTCTTGGACCCGGTGGCTTAAAACTCATGCCGGGCGTATGTGTGTGCGTGCCCAAGATCCCGAGAGGAGAATGGAGGAGAAGGGATTGCGGCGTGACCATCCCCCCTGGGGGGTGATTTCTTGCTTTCTGTCTCTATGTCTCTGTTTGTCTGGCGAATGCACGCGCCCTGTAGCGAAAAAAATAAAAAAAAATTCTCTAAAAATATAATAATTTTACATGTCAAATTCTGTAACTATTTTGAGTTGGTTCATTAAAATGTTTTAAAGACAGAGTCATTTTCATATTTTATTTACTCAAAATACCTTCCACAGTTTGAACAATATCCTTTTCTACTATGTAAATAAACTTATGTGTATATATTCTCAAGAGTATAAATATAAAGTGATCATTGATTATTCACTTTATTAACTACTTTTATTTAAGAGAATGAAATGACTTAACTTAGTCTTAAACATTTGTCAGAATGTGCAGTGTTGTTTGTACTTCCTGTTTTTGCAAATTTTAAGTCAAAATATTATTACTAAGAGACTGAAAAAGAAAAAAAGGGTAAATTTGAACAACTAAAAATATTCTTCAGCACACAGGAAGCAAATAAGGGGCTTATGATAATAGTACTCAATGACCCATTTTCTAGTCTTGTTTTTTGTCAAATCAGTATTTATTTGGTTACAAGAAATTAAAACTGTAGAGCTTAGCTAATGTAAAAGGTGCAGAAAATAAGCAGTTTTATCTGTGCAGCTAATTGATTAAATCAAAATACGTTATAGTTCTGGAAAAACAGAACTTAATTGACCCAGTTTATTAGATTAAAATTGGCATTAGAGGTAACCTGTGCCAATCACATTATCTGTCAATCATATTTTCTGCATATCCACATCATTGTGAAGAACCTTCCTCATAGTGCTACTCTATTAATACTAACATCTTATTACCACACTTTTGGTGATTGGTGGTTACATTTGGATTTCTAATTTTTGTTTTTTTTTGGCTGACAGACATAGTCACCCACTCATATCTATTAAATTCCAAATAATCTACTTAAACACAATGAAACTATAAAGACACAGATTCAAAAATATTCATATAGAAGACACAATTCAAAGACTTAGAAAACAAAAGAACACTATTTCTCAGAATACACAATACCAAGGGTAAATGCAGTCTTCTTCCAGTTTTTTCTTAACTAGATATACTGAAATTCCACCTTATCAAACCGTTAATTAAAAATTAATCACTCCAGAGTCTGGCAGATGGTGTGGTGGTTCAAGCTCTGGACTCCCACATGGCTGACCATGGCTTGAGTCCCAGACCTGGTAGCTTGCTTTCTCACTTTCTCTCTCTCTCTCAAGCATTTATATCAAATTAATAATAATAATAAATAACATTAAAGAAATAATTACTTTTAAAATGAAATGAATCCAATATAGGAAGTTATAATTAAGTTATATACATATATAATTTTTGATTTTTATGGTTTTCCCCATGTGGCACATGCACTCACCAAAAAGAGAAAGCGAGTGAGGAGTGAGAGGGAAAGTGAGAAATCATTCTCCAGGGGTGGGTGGCCATATGCATAATCCCTTTTCCTCTACTCTCTTCCTGGTACTTTGGGCACACATATACATGTGCCCAGCATGATTTTCATGCCATGGGGTCTGAGACTTGAACCGTGGGTGGTCGTGTGGCAGTCTGGAAACGTAATCACCATGCTGACCTCAATAAAATTATGATTTTATAAAATTACATTTATAAAAAAATTTAAAAAGGGATCTTTAGGAAGAAATACATGTCATATATTACATACTAGAACAAAGAAATTTCTAAACTTTTTTTTTGACAGGTTTTGCTGTAGGGTTCCTGCGCTCGCCAGAAAGACAGAGAGAGACAGAGAGACAGAAAGCGAGAAATCAACCCCGCTCCCCCCGCCCCCCGACGGGATGGCCATGCTGCAGTCCCTTCTCCTCCTTTCTCCTCTTGGGATCTTGGTGACACATGCACACATGTCCGGTTTGAGTTTAAGCCACCAGTCAGGGACTCAAACCCCGGTCAACTACATGGGAGTCCAGTGACATAGCCATTACACCAACTGCTGGTCCCAGAACAAAGAAATTTTAAGGCACTGATAGAACCGGCACATTTTCAGATGCATCATTTATTCAATGACTAGCTTGAATGAGAGTGAATTCCTTGGTCTGTAAACCTGGCTACTATAGGTCCTGCCTTGTGGGAGGGTTATTACCTCTGTTCTCTTTGTGGATACATCCCGGGAGGAGCGGGACATTTTGAGCCCGCTGGCATTCTTTGTATCTGCACACAAAGCAAAGAAAATAATGGATTTGAAAAAGTAATAGTAAAAAACATCTCTTATGATAAAACTTGGAATTTTACTACATAAATTAAGTATGGACTTTATTTATTTTATTTTTTATTATTCTTTATTTTTTTTTAAACATTTGATCACTAGTAAGGACTTTATTTTACTGAGAGGATTCTTTTGGCTGTATACCTGTGTCAGAGGTGGCTTAGGTAGCTTTTCCTGGGAACTCCCACCATTAAGTGGAGCCCGAGTAGTTAAGAAAATAAATCCAAACAAATAAAAAAGGAAGAAAAATTTTCTGTATGTAACAATTTAAAGTAAACATGAATTCTTACTGAATCTCCAAAACAAGTCTATTATAGATATTAATTTGCATTTATTGCTCTCAAATGCTCTTTAATTCTTCTACATCGTTGTTTATTTTATGTCTGCTTCACGAATCACAGCATTAGATGAAGCATATTAAAATCCTCTGTTGCATCAGTTGATTTTTATATTTTTCTCAGATGTTCTATTAGATCCTGCTTTACATATTTTAGGGCTAAAATATTATTTATATTTACATTCACATTCTTTAGATATCATTGACCTGTTTTTTTTTGTTTACTGGTATAACATGTTTCTTTCTTCCTTATCACAAGTGCTGCTTTCTTTTGGTGATTGTTTTCTTGGCATATCTTTTCCTTGATTTCAGAATAAGCAAATTTATCAAAGGAATACATGTATTTGTTTAATGAAAGAGATTAATTTCTTGTCTGAATCGTCTCTGTCTCCAATTTCCACTATCATGTGACAAATCTTTTGACTATTTTAGCTATATTCCTAGCATTTATTTCCAGAATCCTAAAGAATCACTTTATTCTTTTTTCTTTCTTTCTTTTTTTTGGAGGGGAGAGGTTTTCACTATAGGGCGCGTGCGCTTGCCAGACAGACAGAGAGAGACATAGAGACAGAAAGCAAGAAATCACCCCCCAGGGGGGATGGTCACGCCGCAATCCCTTCTCCTCCATTCTCCTCTCGGGATCTTGGGCACGCACGCACACGCGCCCGGCGTGAGTTTTAAGCCACCAGGTCCGGGACGTGAACCGCGGTTGACTACGTGGGAGTCCAGTGACATAGCCATTACGCTAACTGCTGGTTCCCAAGAACCACTTTATTCTTGTATTTCTTCAAGGAAGATGATGATTTAGCTCTCCTACAAAGCCTCTCTCCTCCACCAAACATATAAGTATATACATTTTCTTCCTTAATTTGCTTTCTTTTCTTTTCTTCTTTTTTTAAAATTATTTGTTGCTATCCTTTGTATAATTTGCTATAAGATGCCTGAGCTTACTGGAGAGAGAGAGAGCAAGCAAAAAATGGAAAACAATCACCCCCTTGAAAGGAATAGTCATACTGGAATCCCTTCTCCTCCATTCTCTCTCTCTCTCTCTTTTTTTTTTTTTTAAGAGGTTTTTGCTATAGGGTGTATGCACTCGCCAGACAGATAGAGAGAGACAGAGAGACAGAAAGGGAGAAATCACTCCCCGGGGGGGATGGTCACACCGCAATCCCTTCTCCATTCTCCTCTTGGGATCTTGGGCACGCATGCACATGCATGCGTGAGTTTTAAGCCACCGGGTCCGGGACTTGAACCATGGTCTACTACATGGGAGTCTAGCGACATAGTCATTACACTAACTGCTGGTTCCCTCCTCCATTCTCTCTTGGGAATTTTGGGCACATTTTTCAAGGCACCAGATTCGAGAGTCAAACTCACTGTAGGCTATGGGGGATTCAGCTGCCTTAACCACCACACCAATTAGTTCCACTTCACTTCCTAAATTTCTACATAGCCTTCTTAAAATTTTACCTTGCATTATATAATTTCATCAATTATATATTTTAATAATAATACAATTATATCTAATATATAAAGTTAACTCTTATTACATTCTTTTTTCATACTCTATTATGAAAATAACATTTGTCTTGTTTTTGTGCTCATTTACTCTTCTATGTACCTATTACTAAGATAAACATGAATTCTTTCAGAAAGAATTGAAAGTCTCATCTGAATACATATAAATGTATCTGTGTTTCTATTAGCATTGTTTCTTCTTGAAGTTTTCCTCCACAGAGCCAAATGCCCTCTCTTTCTCTCTTTGATATTTTCCTGGAATGTGACCTTTATCTCTCCCTTCTCTTGCACTAGGGTTTAGATTTCTGTATTTTTAATCTCTCTTAGTGATCGGACTATCACTGTACAAACAAAAATTCCCAAAATAGTGGTTTAAAATAAATATTTCAACTTGATCTCAATTATGAGGGTTAGAAACTAGGGGAAATGTTGGCTAAGAGATTCCTGGAAGGATTTGACATTAAGTTTCTATTTCCAAAATAATTTCTTTACTCACATATTACATCAGTGTCCCTTGGTCTTTCCTATAATATACACAGTTTTCAGTTTTCTATTGTATTTCATCATGGTTTGGCTTCCTCACAGCATGGTGGCCTCAGCACTTCTTACATGACAGCTGGTTTCTGAAGTAGCACTGCCAGACAACTTAAGGGTCATTCATGAAATTGGAATGCTTCACTTATACCACATGCTATTGGTCAAAGCAGTCATAGAGCTTGCCAGATTGACGTGGTTGTAGAAATAGACTGACTCTTGATAAGCGAGTGGTAAGTTCATACTGCAGTGGATATGTGAAATCAAAAATCTGACCTGTTTTGAAAAACTTGCCCAATGTTTATTTGTAAATAAGCATAGTTTGTTTCTTCTTTTTGTCAAGCATAGTCTCTAGCAACATTTAAATAAAGATATATTAAAAATAAAAATATTGAGAGTGTTCTTGATCTGAAAATATCTTTACTAGTCTTAATATGGATGGATAATGTTGTTAGGTATTCAACTGTAAGTTGAGCATAATTTATTCTTACTACCTTAAATGTATTGCTTCACTATCCTCTGGATTTTCTATATTGATTTTAAGATGACCCATTCCATAATAATTTATTGTTCTTATGTAATTTCTTTTTTTGCCAGAAAGCTTTTGATTTTAGAAAAAAATTTCTTGTCCTAAATTGTGCAATGGTCTGACTTAGTATGTTTTTGTCTTCATTGGTCTGAATTGTTCGTGATCCCTTAAACCTTGGAAAGAGGTATTTCTTAGTTTGGGGATATTTTATTAACCATGTCATAGATTTCTCCCTAGATTTTTAGTGTAATTTTATTGAAAGAAAACAAACGTTTCAGATCTTCTAAGTGTATATAGTTCGATTGATTTTCACAAAGTACACCTACCTCTAAAACCAATATCTAGATCAAGAAACAATGCATTATCCACATGCCAAAACTTCTTTGTAACTGCTTCTAATCATTACACCCTGGAGAGTAACCACTATACAGATTTCTAACACTATAGATAAGTTTGATTTATTTGTGAATTTGACAAACATGACATCATACGGTAGTTTCTTTGGTATCTGGTTTATTTTGTTCAACTGTATGTTTATGAAATTGATTCATGTCATTGACTATAGTTTTAGTTTGCTCATTTCTATTGCGATAGAGTATTTCTTTGTATGAATATACCATAATGTACTTATTCATTTTATCTTGGATGAACATTTAGACTTCTTCCTCTTTCAGGCTATTACTTATAGGACCGCTGCAGCAAATGTACCTTCTTCAAATGGACATTTGCAAGCATTTCTATTGTATGCAAACCTGGTTTCTTTTTTCTGTTTTGGAGAGATTTTTGCTATAGGGCACATGCACTGGCTAGAAATACAGAGAGAGATGGAGAGATAGAAAGTGAGAAGTTGCCCCCCAGGGGGATGGCCACACCACAATCCCTTCTCCTCCATTCTTCTCTCAGGATCTTGGGCATGCACGCTCACGTGCCCAGCGTGAGTTTAAGCCACCGGGTCTGGACTCGGACCACGGTCGACTACGTGGGAGTCCAGCAACATATAGCCATTACGCTAACTGCTGGTCCCGCAAACCTGGTTTCATAAGAAAGCTTTATTATTCAGCTTTCACAAATAGATCTATGATCCATCTAGAATGGTGCGTGTGTTTGTACACTGCAATGTAGATGTCAAAATTCATTTTCTTTCTTATATAGATATTTAATTTCCCAGCACAATTTATTAAAAAAAGGGCAATTTTTCCTACTGCTCTGCAAAGACCATTTTAAAAATCATAAATCAGTATATGTGTTTCTGTCCTCCATTCTGTTGCATTAATCACTATTATCACTTATCTATCTTTGCACCATTTCTACAATGTCTTATGATAGCTTTATAAGAAAGGTTTAAGTCAATATCTGATAGATTATATTCTCCAGTTTTTTTAAACATTGTCTTTTGAATTTCCATAAAAATTTAGAAGCACCATGTCAGTTTAATACAAATGCACATGGATGCGATAGAAAGTGAGAAGTTGCCCCCCAGGGGGATGGCCACACCACAATCCCTTCTCCTCCATTCTTCTCTCAGGATCTTGGGCATGCACGCTCACGTGCCCAGCGTGAGTTTAAGCCACCGGGTCTGGACTCGGACCACGGTCGACTACGTGGGAGTCCAGCAACATATAGCCATTACGCTAACTGCTGGTCCCGCAAACCTGGTTTCATAAGAAAGCTTTATTATTCAGCTTTCACAAATAGATCTATGATCCATCTAGAATGGTGCGTGTGTTTGTACACTGCAATGTAGATGTCAAAATTCATTTTCTTTCTTATATAGATATTTAATTTCCCAGCACAATTTATTAAAAAAAGGGCAATTTTTCCTACTGCTCTGCAAAGACCATTTTAAAAATCATAAATCAGTATATGTGTTTCTGTCCTCCATTCTGTTGCATTAATCACTATTATCACTTATCTATCTTTGCACCATTTCTACAATGTCTTATGATAGCTTTATAAGAAAGGTTTAAGTCAATATCTGATAGATTATATTCTCCAGTTTTTTTAAACATTGTCTTTTGAATTTCCATAAAAATTTAGAAGCACCATGTCAGTTTAATACAAATGCACATGGATGCAAGAAACAAATTCTGTGTTTTTGGTTGGCAGTGCCTTTTATTCATGAATCAAATTGGCAAGGATGGATATATTTATGATATGAGAGAGTTTTAATCTCTATCTCTCCATTAATGTAGCACTTCTTTCAATTTCTTTCAATAATATTTATAGTGCTTCATGTAGAGAACTATAGTATAATTGAATTTTTTCTTATTTTTTCAAGTTTCTTTAGTATTATTTAATTACTTTGCTTTTCATGTGCTTATTTCTAATTATTATAAATATGATTAATTTCTGTTTATCTATCTTATAATCAGTTATCTTGCTATATCTAGTTACCCTTCTAAAGAAATCTAGATTTCCTACATACACAGTCCTGCAAACTGCAAAGCTGACAGCTATATTTTTGTTTTGCAAATTAATGTCTATTTGTTCTTGTCTTCTTGTATTGCTAGGAGTCTAGTATATGTTCTCTTCAAGCAGATCATCACATGCTCGTGATCTCTAAGGTAAACCTTCCAATAATTCATCACTAATTATGATATTTGCTATGCATTTTTAAGACATTCACTATTAGATTAAGAAGGTTCCTTTTCTTTCTGTCTTTTATTTATATATTTATTTTTCAATTTTCCAGAGGTTGCGTACATTTGCTGGAGGAGAGAGACAAGGAGAGAGAATAAGAAGTAAAGTGAGAAAGCACTCCCCACACGGGGGATGGTCACACTGCAGTCTTTTCTAAATCTCTCCCTCCTTTTGGAATTTGGGCATGCACGCACTTGCACCTGTTGTGCTTTTCCAGCTGCTGGGTCTGGGACTCAAACCAAGTAGTTGGCCATGTGGAATCCAGATGGCTTAACCACAATGCCACATCCTGGCCCCAGGATATTCCTTTTCATTCATGCTTGCTAAGAATTTTTATTATAAATCAGTGTCAAAGTTTATTATTTTTTTCTGCATTAATAGAGAAATTAATATAATATTTCTCCTTTATACAGAATAATATTTTGAATTGTGTTGATTTTATCCCTATGGGTTATTTCAGCTTCTTTCCTCAAATTTTGACATGTCATGTATTTAATTTAATTCAATTCAAAACACATCTTAACTTCAAGTTCATTTCAAAAAACATTGAATAGTTGACATCATAAATTTATTGTTTGGGGATTTGTATAGTAAATGTATTATTACAGAATGATATAACTGTTTTTGTGTTTTACTGACACATTGTGTAATACATATAAAGCTGAAATAATGTGATAACAGGTATTTTATTTTAAATAATCCAGGAAAGGGAAATGGATAGGTTGTGGCCAAAACAGAATTGGCCATGGGGTCACATTGGTTGGTATTTACTTTAATATTCTGGCCTATTTTTGCATATGTTGAAAATTACAATACAAACATAACATTTAAAAATTTGAAATAAAATTTTTAATGTATTACTCAAGATATACGACCTTTTACTCTCTGTACTTCAACTCCTCCACTCACTTCTATCAGCAACAATTAATACTGCTTACCTTTTGGTTACATTCTTTGCAAACAGTTTTATCTTCTGTTGCATAACCAACGATGCCAAAAATGGAAAATAAAACTATTAGTGCTAATTTAACTAATCCTTTCTTACATTAAAATTAGAAATATGAGACTGACTAAAAGCTTATAATACAAGAAAACTTTTATTGATGATGGTTGGAACTAATTAATGTGGACTTGTGTGTGTGTGTGCACGTAAGTATGGCATATTCTCATACATGCACACACACAAACTGAGAAACAAGTACAAGTTTATAATACTCTATTTTTAAAAATTATTTTTAAAATTTTGCTATAGGGTGTATTCACTCACCAGAGAAAGGCACACGAAAGAGAGAGAAAGTGTGAAAGCATCCCTCCAGGAGGGTATAATCACTCTACTACTCTCCCTTTCACAGTCTTCACAGGGTTTTTGGCCCACATACTCACGTGCTCCTGCGTAATTCTTCAAGTCACCAGGTCCAGGACTCATACAACTTTGTTGGCCATGGGGGATCCAGCCACCTTAACCACCATCCCATTGGTTTGTTTACACTACGACAATGTTCAGCTTACTACGTTAAACTTCCTTGACTTTAATTTTTCCATATATATAAAGATTATAAAATGTTATTGGTTTATAAATATAAAATGGCACACTATATCTGAACTTTAAACATCATTTTGGGGACATAATGTGTACTGAACAAAATAAGTCTTTAATTTACTACTGAAAAGATTCTAAGTATGACGTCAAGTGAAAATATCAATGACAAGAAAAGAGAGAAAGAGATTGTTTTTGTCGAATATAAAAAGAAATTCCTTGTACTATATATCTTTCTCCAGATCCATACAATAAACCTTACATACAGATTGTGTAGATTTGCAATACTAAAGATCTCTTTCATAAACAGTTATAGGACATGCATATTTATTTATGTTTAAAAATAAGGCAATCTTTTAATCATGCTCAGCTCAAGACACCAAAAAATTGAGGAGAAAAGGAAGTTGAACTAAAAAATTGACTGTTTTTCTATTGATCCATGAGATGAGAGCAAGCCGAATGGAGGCACAGCTATCTCTTCTTTTCTTCAATTACCAACCAGACAGCAAGGAAAGTGATACAGCTGCATGGCTTCTAAAGAACTCTGATGTTCTCTTGAAGGTCGTGTACCTATATTTAGAGATGTATTTGTGTTTAATGTGAGTGGTCCTTTTATTTATGTGCTTTAAGTTTTCACTGATTCTTTTTACATTTCTTCCATGACAGTGAGATACATATAGAAATGGAGACAAGCACCCCAAGCAGGGTCTCACACTGCAATCCTTACGCAGTCTTCCCAGTGAGCCAGCATCACAAGAGTCCACACCCTGCCTGCACAGGTCAGCTGGGAACTGAACCCATGGTCCTTCAGATGGATCCAGCATTACACAAGCACCGTGTTGCCACAGGGCCACAGAGCTGACCCTCATTCCTTTCATCTTACCTAACAGTAGAATTTTAGTTGACTCAAGGTCCGAACTAGGTTTGAGAATATGGTACAGTACTTGAGAAGAATCGCATTTTAGATGACAATTTAGAGGTTATGTATTCCACGCACTTGTGAGGAAATCATGGCACAGAGTGGTTAAGTGCTTTGTACAGGTGGTACATCAAGTTTACAACTAATCATAGAATCATCGGAAACGAAAAGTCACTACTACATTAAAGTTGTAGCTAGGGCTTCTCAAACACTGTTGCTCTGTAGCCTAAGGCCACAAGGGTGGTCTGGGTTCAATTTGTGACCCAACTTGAAGTCCAGGCATGGGAGCATGTGTCTGTGGTCCCAACTGCTCAGGAGGCTAAGGCAGAGGGAACATGATAAGGCAGAGGGAATTTACTGAACAGATTTTGTCTTAAGGGGGGAAAAACTGCTATGATTGGGAAAATTGAGAACTTAATTTGGCCTTTGAAATTGTCTTGTTATCCTATCTCATTCCGTGGATAAAGCAACTCTGGTTCAGAGAAGTTGAAGCAGCCTTGAGCTCATACCCTTGTACCATGACCACCTGCCTACATTGACTCCCCATGCTGTGTGGCCACTATTTATTTCAGTCATGCTGAGATACAATGCTTTTAGTTGGGAAATATAATTTCTATGAAATGGCATACACTGCAATCATAATTGCGAGCACAATTGTTTTAGTATTGTTGTTGTTTTAGAGGATTAAATTGTACAAAGATATTTCAACAAATGAGTTTTTATGCTAGGTTTATTTGCTTGTCAAGAGCATTCTCTTTTCTAAGCAGCCTCTTTATTTATTTCTGTTCTTCACCTTAGTCTTCCTTAAAAAAAAATTATATTGTTGCCATGGAAATTGTTCTCTTTCCCATCAATTTTCCCAGTCATCTGAAGCTATTTATTTTATAAACTATATTATGGACATATTAAATTCTACTGGAAGACCCCACCCACCTCAAGTGTTTGTACAGAATTTGTACTTTCATGTTTCCACTTAATGCATTTTCCTCACACTAAAAGCTTACCACACCCACAGAATCCTTATTTTAACTGAATGTCATTCATTATACAGACTATCCTGTAGATGTCACTAGACACCACATATTCAAACAAGAAACTGAAAATGTCTTTTACTGAACAGATTTCTAAAAAAACACTATTGCATTAACGCTCATCAGATTATGACTTTCTGTGGTTCTACATATAATAAGGTCTAGGCTGACACTGTAAAAAATTCACAATGACATTAACAAAACAAATGACTTGTACTGAGATCCTCACTTTCTAAGTAATATATGCACTGCCCTTTATCCTGAGGCTGTACTAGGTGGCCAAATTAGGAAATGGCAAAAATATAGTGAGTGAAGAACTGTACTTAAAGCAAATATATTTAGTATTTGACTTTCAACTGGCATGTGCCTCTTCTATAAGAAACCTGATTGGATTATTACACATTAGACTAAAATGAAAGGAGTGGTCCACATGATTTTGTGGCAAATGGTGATTGCCCTCTGGCTTTTATTCAGATAATGGATTCAAGAAAATGACTTTTGCATGAAACTGATGAAAGGTACATTCACAATCTTATTCAGATATTTTGTTCTGGGGTTGAGAAACTGAGTCTTATTGAGGATAAATGACCTGACCTTCACCATGAAGAAAATAAAGACTGAATTAAGATGTCCATATCAATAGTGATATTTATTTTTCTTAGAAATGAAGAGCCAGCATGATTAGCCTAATTAGAAGGCTAGATCACCCAAGAGAAAATGTTCAGAGTAAGCCTTGTACAACAATTATATTGGCAAATAAATCCAAAATAATATCTACCACTTATTGATCACCATATGAGACAGGTGTACATAGACCATCTCACAAAATCCTCAGGACTACATTATATACTACCTGTACATTAGAAGGGAGTTGTGGGGACCAGCAGATGGTGTAGTGTGTAAGACTCTTACATGGCTGGCCATTATCTGAGCCCTGGACCTGGTGGCTTGAAAATCATGCCAGGTGCATGTGTATGCATGCCAAAAATCCTGAGAAGAGAATGGAGAAGTGATTTGGCGTGACCATCCCTCTGAGGGATGATTTTTCACTTTTCCTCCTTCTGTTTCTCTGTCTCTCTAGCTAGCACATGCTCCTTATGACAAAAACCTAAAAGAAAAAAAAAATGGAGTTGTGTGGTTGTAATTATAAGCATTGCTACTATGATAGTGAATGAAATCAGGACTGGTCAGAGATGTAGACCATAACAAAAACAATAGTTAAAGCAATTGTCTTTATTGACCACCACTGCAGGGCAGGCAAAAATAATGAGTGACATTTATCATTTATACATCAAGTATTGTGCTGGACTCTTTACCAAATCACATATACCTGCTATCCTAAAAACAGGTTTGAAAACTAAAATTGCTAATTGATTTACATATGAAGAAACAAGAGAATCAGGAGGACAAGTAAATTGTACAAAATTGTCCATCCACTAAGAGTTGAAGTTAACATTCAAGTCCAAGGTCTACATTTTGAATACCTCATAGACAATGCTTGGCCTAGGAGAGGTGCCAGGGGTAAGAATATATATTTATACACACACACACATGCCTAAAAAAATCTCAATATATGCTTATATTTTATTTAATATACATAATTTAATATGAAATGTGAGTAAGCTCAGTAAATAATTCTAGAACTAAGAAGCTGATTATATGAAAAGAAGTAAAAAAAAATCTATTAACTAAGGTTTGTTAATAATTTCTTTGTTAGTCCTACAAATGAAACAAAATAAAATAAAATAAAGGAATGAAACACATCCTGACAATATTTGCAAATCCTGCAAATCAATACTTCTTGAAAAACAAAAGTAGAGGGCGGAAACCTGTAACAGACTTTCATTCTTCAGTGAAGGATAATATGAAGACCAGAAGGGATGAAGGACAATCTGGGCTAGTTACCTAAATTTCCTGTGTTTATTCTTTTTTTTTTTTTTTGGAGAGGTTTTTCTTACAGGGCGCATACACTCGCCAGACAGAGACATAGAGACAGAAAGGGAGAAATCACCCCCCCACGGGGGGGGGAGGGAGGCATG
>NW_006160197.1:2808987-2835437 GCF_000334495.1 Tupaia belangeri chinensis | reverse complement strand
TTCTCCTCTAGGGATCCTGGGCACGCACGCACACGTGCCCGGTGTGAGTTTTAAGCCACGGGGTCCGGGACGCAAACCGCGGTCGACTACATGGAAGTCCAGCGACATGACATAGCCATTATGCTAACTGCTGGTCCCCTCCTGTGTTTATTCTTTTGTAAGGGCAATAATCATTCTGGAGCCTCTAAATAAAAGCTAAAGTGGACCAAAAGGATGAAAGTCAAGAAAAAACGTTGCCAAATGCCCATTTTAAAACAGCCATCACAGTAACCTAGATTAACTATGTCAAATGTTGATAAAAAACAGGTTGATTATTGTTATTTAAAGTAACTTTTTAAAAAATTGTTCATGTTGAGAATTATTCATTTTGTGTTACCTTGAGCAAATTAGTTAATACCCTTGGGCCTTAGTTTCCTCATCTGAAAGGGAGAATGAGGAATGAAATTATGTCTAGTGTCTCTTCTATACTTCAAAGCTAAGAATTTTAAAATTAAAAAAATTAAATAATGTCATTGAATACAAACATAGTATGTCATATTTTGTCAACTTATTTATTTATATGATCTCTTTCTTTAGTTTAAGTCCCTAAAGCCAGTCCGTACACCCTTTGAAGTATTGATTTGCAGGATTTGCAAATATTCTGAGGATGTGTTATTATTTGGGCTTTGTCTTCGGGATCTACCACTGCACTGAAACAAAGGGGAGGATTAAAGAAGGTTCAAAAGCAAAGCCTAAGTATAGGACAACCTTTCATTGAAATGCTAATACGTAGCCTCAAATACACTAAAGGAAAACCACAGAACTCTTTGGCTCTGCCACTTGTTTATTTCGGAGCCCTGGGTAACTACCATTTTCTGTGCCTCTAAAATACTATCAGCATCATTTCATAGAATTGTCGGGTCAGTCTAGTCATGTAAGGACTTAGAATAGTGCTGTATGATTATATTAAATAAACATTATCCGTGTTAATATTAGTTTAATGATTCCTTCATCTGGATATGAGGTGGCTTTTATTTTTTTTTCTTTTCTTTTCTTTCTTTTTTTTTTTTTTTTTTTTTGAGAGAGAGAGAGAGAGAGTTTGTTGCTGGAGAGACAGAGAGAGAAAGAAAGATAAGAAAGATGACCACACTACAATACCTTCTCATCCATTCTCCTCTATACGTGCACATGTGCCTGGTGTGAGTTTTAAGCTGTCGGGTCTGGGACTTGAACTACAGTAGACTATGTGGGAGTCCAGCAATGTAACCATTATGCAATTTGCTGGTCCTGAGGTGGCAATTTTTTAAAACTCATCTTTCATATTCAATTACAATGATCTCATTTTGTCTTGTCTGTCCTGGGTTTTGTTTTGTTTTGTTTTGTTCTGAGTCAGACTCTCCTGCAGAGGAGACTTTTTAAAAAAAATCTCACAATCCATGAACGCACATTCAAGAGAAGGATACTATCATTAATTGGATTAATTTTGAGGTTTAGATAGAACTTTTAAAATTTTTATAAAGTACTACTAATGCCTTTTTGTTTCAATCTACTTCAATTGCCAAAGTCCATAGTTACCAAGCTAATCCTAGAAATATTGCCTAGTAATGTATTTCCTCACAGGAGTAGGCCCAGTGGAATATTCTGTTCTCCTTATATTGCTGTAAAGTGATACCGTGAATCTCCAGTTTCTCCTCTTCCCTTTGTTTTCTCTTCTTTTTCTGTCAAAGGTTATCACTACATCTGAATTGAAAGCATTGCCATGATGGGTCACCTCATCACAGGGCAAATTAGGTGGTTGCTTTTGTTTAATCTCTGGTTATTAAACATATAATATGTAAATATATATATATATACACATACACACATTGTTATTAAACATATGATATGTAAATATATATATATATATACACATACACACATATATATATATATAAATATACTATATATATACATATATATATAAAATCTCTATCCTCTATTCCCAACCAAGTAAATTTCTTTCCTTTCTCCTGATGAAATTCCAGAATTCAAAATCCATTTATCTGTGTAAATCAATAACCCCTTCAGGCAATCTCTTTCAAAATGAAGATACTCAAGGGAGTATTCATCATTAAGCTCTTAACACCTCCGTGCTAAGGACTTTCATCAGCTTTTCCACACTATGAAAGGACGGCTTGACCCTGCATCCAGGCTTGAATGTTTGGAATTGTACAGAAACCTAGGCCCGGGAAAAAATATGAGGATTGATTACAGAAAGGAAGAGGGGTAACAGATTTGCATTTATTAGGAATATTTTTAGAGTGGCCTCCGCAGAAGCACTTGTAGGCACACGGAGCATACCTTGTCTAACTGAAGTGCCCCTAAGAAGCAAAGCACAGAAGAGGAAAAGAGTTGGAGAGAACAGCTTGTCCCAGGCAGCTGCCTAACTATTCCCTCAGAGCAAAAACTTCCAGTCAGCAAGAGTTGGTGGTGACTAGAGACAACCAACAGGTGACGACGTTGTGTTGAAGACAGTTATGAAGGCAGAAACAGTGGGTATATATATATACATATATGCACCTATTAGGGCAGGTGACTGGACAAAACACAGAACCCTGGTTTCTGGAGCCAAATTTCTACTCTATACAGACAGGAGACAGCCAAGAGGAAAGTTTTAGCCACTTATGTATGGGATATAGTTTTTAGAACTGACAGGCAGAGGAGGCGCTGCAGAAAGAAAAGAAGCTACTCAGAAAGTTGAATGCCCACACACTGAAAGGAGACCCCTAGATAAATAGCAGCTACTTGGTTATATCTCTAAAACTATATTTCTTTCTTGCATGCTGCAGAACTTGCCTTATCCTCATGTTTTCACAAAAATAAGGTTGAAATTCTACTTCTATAGTTTCTAGGAGACAATGGATCTATTCATTGTTAGCTTCTGTTGAAAGGAAGCAGAAGTGTTTACTTGGGCTCAAGCAACAGGACCACAGGGCACTTGGTCTTTCCCTGTGATCCGTATTGGCCATGCAGATCACCATCCTATCCATTCCCAGGACCTGGAACCAGGCTAAGCTAACCGGAGACTGAAAGGACAGTACTTCTGCCCTCTTTGCATTGTGCTCCTGGTTCTTTTCCTCAGAATTTTCAAAGACTATACTAGCTGCAGACAGATGTCTCTGTTCTCTAAACTGATGTGGCACGGAGAAGCGAAGCTGGGAAACAGGAGAACGCACCAATGCAAATTCAATGTATGTTTGAAAATTTTCTCAAAACTATACCTTAAAAATTATTATTTTTTTTTTTACATTTGTCCTACACTGAAATATCTTTAGCCCTTCTTCAGGGCATTATAATGTTAAACACATACGTTAACAAGTGATCTCCTGAGGTACTGTGATAGGCAGTTAGTCATGAGCGGGCAGCCCTAAGAGGAAAGAGAAAGGCTCATCTAGTTCCGGGTGTCAGGAGGGCGAGGCAATTTGCCATCCTTATTCCTTGAGGTCCGAGGGAAGCACACAGGGATGATTAGTAGATTTTTCTCTTATCAAAAAGACCTAAGCAAGCGTTTTGGTCGATGCCCTAATTCCCATTAGGGCGATGGACTAACTGGGCAGTCTAATTGGGGCAGCCTGGCTCGCATTGGGCCTGCTCCATTAGGAGATGGAGTTCCTCATTCTTTACCTGTGAGGAAGATGCGCAGGTGCAGGAAAAGAAAGAACTTGTGGATTCAAATTTAGAGGAAGAATGTAGGCAGCGTAAGGGGCCTCCCACTAATGAATATTCATGACCTCTAGTGATTAAAAATATCAGTTAACTAAGACCAAGCGCAGTTGCCACCTGGCAACCTGCCCGCCCAAGGACAGTTTTGGGTGTCCTTCCTTTCCTTTCCTTTCCTTTCTTTCCTATCAAATCTTCTTTTCTACCTACTTCATTTGTGGTTGCGGTTTCATTTTGCGCCTAGGGACAGATCTCTAATTTTAGTGATCTGGACCCAAAGAACCAAGGATTTCACAACACAGCTTGACACTTGCCCATCCGTTAACAGTACCGTTTGTTTGCTAACATTGCATACAACCTACAGAATCATTGCTAAGGATTCATCTAGTGGTTGACTATTTTCCAGATCTGCAGTCCATTTTTCATTATTCTTAAGAGGCCTTTCATAGGCTCAGCAGTTAGTGTAATGACTATGTCGCTGGACTCCCATGTAGCCGACAGCTCTTCAAGTCCTGGACCCTGTGGCTTAAACACACTCTGGGCATATGTGCGTGCGTGCCCAAAATCCCAAGAGGAGAAAGGAGAGGGGATTGCGGTGTGGTTATCCCCCTGGGGGGTGATTTCTCGCTTTCTGTCTCTCTGTCTTTCTGTCTCTCTCTGTCTTTCTGGAGAGTGTATGCGCCATGTAGCAAAAACCTCTCCAAAAAAAAAAAAGAAAAAAAAAAAAGAGGCCTTTCAGAAAAAAAATTGCTTCATTGCTTAAGATTCCAGAACCACTTGTGAGCCCAGCTTTTCTCCTTCATGTGTATAGGTGAGTACTGTCATTACAAGCATAATCTCACTGCATTCACCATGAGGGAGGAAGTAATGACCAAGAGGTTGAACCTGTGGGCAAACAAAACACCCTGTTGAAGAAAGGACAGTTACAGTACAATTAACAAAGAACAGAACTAGGGGACCAGCAGATGGTCTAATGGTTACATCATTAAACTCCCACATGGCTGACTGCAGTTTGAGTCCCAGACCCGGAAGCTTGAAATTCACACACGGAGCATGTGCATGCCTGCTCCTCCCCTGGAAGAAAAAGGATTGCAGTGTGGCCACCTCCCCTGCGGGGGTTGGGGGAGATGATTTCTTGCTTTCTGTGTCTCTGCAATCCTTTGGGGATTTCTTGCTTTCTGTGTCTCTGCCTCTGCCTCTCCAGCAAGTGCACATACCCTCTAGCTAAAATCTTTCTTATGAAAAAAAAAAATCTCATTTTCCTTCTACATTGGGCAACATTTGAGCAGAACAAGCATTGAGTAGAGATTTTCTAGGTCATACTATTTTCCTCTAGGTCTCACTATTTTCCTCTAGGTTTCACTATTTTCCTCTAGGTAATGGAGGAGAAGTTAAAAAGGAGGACCAGTCAGTGGCACAGTGATTGAGGTGGCTGGATTCCACATGGCCACCTATGCATTTCAGTCCCAGACCAGAGACTTTAAAGCACGCTGGGCATGTGTGCGTGTATATGCAAAATCCAGAGAGGAGAATGGAGGAGAAGGTATTGCAACATGGCCATCATTCCTGGGAGGTGTTTTTTCACTTTCTCCTTCACCCCCAATGACCCCTTCACCTCCCATGATTGCCCTACAGCAAACTAAAAAAAAATAAATAAAAAATAAAATAAGAGTCAAAAGGTAAAATATTAAAGTTCACCTATTCACTCAACTTAATTCATGTGGTTTAATAAGAAGAAAAAAAATTTTCTTGCATTTTTCCTCTGGAAATTTATTCAAATATGCTAATTTAAACAAAAAGAAAATGGATCCTGTGTTTGTATATCACCAGTTTCTCAATGACTTTTGTGTCTCAACTTCTTGAAGTTCCCAGGGCAGGATAGGTACAATACTAATTTCTTCGGTGAGTGGCTGAAAATAAAACTGAGGTTCAAGGAAATGACATAGCTGGCTTAAGGATATACACCTTTCGATTGTCATAATTGGACTTGAATACTGGTGAATGTCTTCCAGATTTCTGGTAAATTTTAAAATGCTGTGACCATTCCTTTGACGAAAGATGCCCAATGTTGAGATACTTCCTATAGCAAAACTGCTGTTATGTTGCAACTGTTTCAGCAGTGCCGTAGTTTTATCCTCTGTTGGCAGACCAAAAGTTGGTGTGTTTATTTTAGTCTACATAATGGAGAAGAGAGAGTACCTGGGGATTATGGTATTCCTGAGTAGTGACACAGGGCCTGCTATGACCTTTCAGTGAACTTGAGCCTGTGCAGCAGGTCCGGGAGCCCCAGAGTGGTCAGGTGACCACATTGCCATCTGCAGTTCTGGACTGGTCATCTGGCCAGTGCTGACCTTTCAGAACATGATCCACTGAAATCCAAACCCTAGAGTGGCTGGCAGGCAAAATCTGCTCCTCAATGTCAGTTTCACTGCTGAGTCGCTTAATTGTCCACTACAACTTGTAAAGAGCCCATTAGGCTCAGGTCATGAACCTTCCATTTAACATTAATGGATAATCAAATCCTATTTGATTGAAAATACTTTTGTCTCAATTGTAGTTCCTTCATAATTATAAATACCTAACACTTCAGTAACATAAACTTTAATAGAATGGCATCCTTTTATAAGACTGACTTTAAGAGACTTAACACCTGTTGTAAACGCTGTACCAAGATAATATAATTTCACTAAAATCATATCCCCAAATCCCATAATAATGATTCACATTTCAACAGTGTTTCTGTATATGAATATAGTGGATCTTAACATATATCATTTCAAAACTTTCTAAAAGACAAGGCTTAAATTATTTTTCTCGCAGGAAATAGATTTCTTTGCTTCTCATGTACCCTGGAAGTTTACACAGGATTTTAACCATGATTGATCATTCATTGATTCTGCATATGCCACCTACTATATAAACTGTGCTGTATACTAGGACAATGAACATGAAGACCATCTTGTTTGCAGTGAGCTTGGAACTTAGCTCAGATAAAAGACATCTGAGGATGTGATGAGATGTGTATGCTATGGGACCACGGAGCAGGTACTGGAGACATATGGGGCTGATGCCTTCAAGAATAAAAACGAAGAAAAACTTAGAACTTGTTAAATTTAAGCTGCTAATGAGAAACTAAGAGGAAATGACTAGAAGCCAAATATCTCAGGAGTAAGGTTAAGCAAGTGCTATATATGCTGGAATGAGCTTCATATAAGCAATAATCGAAGCCATGGATGTTTGTTCTAGACAAATAAGGGAAAGAAAGAAAGAAAGAAAGAGAAAGAAAGAAGAAAAAAGAGTGAGAGATAGAGGAAGAAAAAGAAAGAAAAAATAAAGAAAAAGAAAAGTTCAATAAAAGACCATGAAGAAAAACTGTGTGTAAGGTATGGAAGAAATTTTAAAATAGAGGAATAAAATCTAACTATACATTATCATTGCCACTTAAAGAGGGATCTGAAATATAATGAAATGTGGTCATGTTATTATGGCACTTGAATAACCATTAGCCAAACCTTAACCAAAAGTCTTAGGAGTTGAAAACCTGTTGGTCTTGATTTGAACCTGAATAGTCTGTATTCATAGTTCTATTTAATACTAATTTTCCTTGGACTCAGAAGCAGTAACTTATCCAGTCCTTACCTTAGCTACTCCAAATCTAACATAAATATAGATGTGAAAGTCATTTCCTGAGTTATCTGGGTGTGAGATAACTGAAATTTCTTTAAAAAAGGTACCATATGAATGTAAAATGTATCATTGTTCTAAGTGGCCCATACCTGTTTATAAAACTAAGACTACTCAAACTAAAAACCCTTCCTTTAAGTAGCCAGCAATTATTTAATTATTGAGCAGTTCATAAGTTATATATAGCCACACATAATATGTTCTTTAAAAACATATATCACATAACTCTAAGGTAATTCTCCAAAGGGGTGATAAGTCTGTGGTGTCATAGGATATTACATTATTAATAATACACAGTTGAAAGAAAATTGTCCAGTTAATGTGGTTAGCTAGAGACACAAATTGAGCGTTAAGATTCATGGGTTCTATTTTGAGCTCTATCACAGTCCCTGAGCTTTCAGTAGTCACATAGCCTTCAAAATAATATTGATCCTTCACATAGATACAGGATTTTAAAACCAAAATTTTTTTTCTGAGATCTTCTGAAGCAGCAGCATTATTCATTTATTTATGTTTCAATTAGCAAAGAAGCTGACAAGTTTTCAAAAGCGTATGTCAGGTCAGTTCCATTAGGTACCTATATTGTATAGATGGGCTTTGGAATATTTTACATTTAGACAGAGGCATTTCAAAAGGTAAATTTAACAGATGAATAGTGAATTAAAATATTTTTAAAGTAACTGGAATCTAAAGTCATTAAACAATAGTTCTAGTAGAAGTTAATTTAACATATAACATACATGTTTTTAAATGTACGAACACATTGATGGAAACTTTTGTAAAATAGAATACTGATGTTATTTTAATTTTGAGACAAATTATAGTATCAAACAATGTCTGTGTTTTCAAAGTTCATTGGAAAATAGAGTATATATACTTGAATGACAGACAAAGTCCCTGTGAAGGCTGCCAATTAGAGTCCTGTATGGGCGGGCTAAGGCTCCAGGAGTTTCCACTTTACTTCTGTTTCTCTGCTGGAGTTCCTTTCAAGCTGTCGGAGCTTGAGAAGAACCCGAGATTTTTTTTTTCTTTAATACCTTTCATTTTCCTACATGAAGTCAAGTTTTGAAAATTTAAACATGATAAAACTCCATGGGACATGACATGATTCAGTTAACGATTTGACTGTGTAATGATCCACAACTTAATACCAACAAGAGATTAAGATAGAAAAGATGGTTATTACTAGAAAAAAAATAGAGTGTGAGATATGGATAGCCAAAGAATGTCATCTTTCTCTTAATATTAGTTTGATTAGGATTCCCTAAAATTGCTTAGAAGGAAATACTAAAGGGTATTGCCAAGAGCAATTACATTATATACATATTATATATAATACATATAAAAAATTGAAATAAAATCCATATATACACACATGCCTAATTATATGTGGATGTATTGTATTTACATAGCATAGATACATATAAATGCATATGTATGTGCGCATGTGTGTGTGATTATTAGCTTAGGAGTTCTTCAACAGTTAGCACCTCTTCTAAATTTTGTATTGTTCACTCTTTTTTGTTATTTTTCTTTATATTTTATAGATAACCAAGGTAAGGTTTTTGTTTTTTTACAGTTTGATGAGAATAAACCATACTACTCTCAGAACTATAGCTCCTGTGGGAAGGGAAGTGAACAACACTTCTGAAACAGTCAACATTCAGAGCAAGGCATGCCTGCTTTTCCTTCCATCACCTTCCTCATCCCTCTTACCTACCTTCCTCCCTCTTACATACTTCTACTCCCAACCCTCCGCTCCCTTGAGCAATAAGAATTTATGTTAAGTATCAATAGAATATTAGAACTTATTGAATAAGTTTGGTAAGAAAATACAAAAAATGTAAACACTTATCTACAAAATTATTATTACCACAATGATCATACTACTTATGTTAATAAGATATTGGATATACCCTGTATTTTTCTGCAGGGCATGAGTTTTGTGATGTTACAGTCACATAGTGGAATGCTACTTAGTTTCTTAGGATACTCCTTTTATACTGAAAGTACCGTGAAGACCGGTGTATACAGTATGCTCCTTTTTGTATACTAAAGCTATTGCAATACAAAACTGTGATAGGATTTTCTTGTATTTGCATAAATAAATAAAAAGGATAAAAAATAAATTAATTTAAAAAATCTGTGAGAGTAGATGGTAGAAAGATAATAGTGAGATTTCTTAATGTATGTTATTTATTTATTTATTTTTGAATCACATAGCACTCAACAAATGTTTGTTAAATTAATGAATAATTGAATGACGCAGAAGGTTCAAAACTGGTAAGTTAGTTATGCCAACAAATTAAATTAACTTATTTAATTTCCCTAGCTATTGCCACTGGACTCTAATCTTTACCGTCTTAAAATTCAATGCACAAAGTTCTCATTAAAATACATGATTTATCAAAATCTTACTTTGTCCTAAAGTGTTTTTCTGTCTGCAGTGTTTTTTTCTTGTATTCTTTATAGTTTAAGCTACCCTAGAGTGAAGATGATCTCTTGTGTTTATTTTTATTCCTTCTCCAATATCTCATGTAAGGCCATGATCATAGTTAATGTTCAATAAATCATCAGCCCCTATAAATTCTACTAATGTGTCATATAAGTGATGCTTATTATAGGACATAAAACTTAGATATCTTTTATCTTCATTCAAATTAATTGAGTCATATCATTTTACAGTGATAGGAGTCCTGGTGATGTGTCATATATCCAGAAATAGTGGCTTTTGGATGCATTCCAGGTTATGATAAATCCCCAAGTTCCTTAAGATGACCAATTCAGATATGTGGAAATAATTGATAGTGCTTTGGCATGCCTCAATCTTTATACTATTTTGGATTTCCCATCATATTATTATGCTTTTATTTTCCATCAGAGGACCTTGAGGTGTTTCTCCATCACCTGAAAGCATCATTCCATTACTAATGGCCAAAAAATACATATCTGATCTGTTGGCTCACTCATGACCAAAAACAAACTAGTAAGAAACAAAAAATACATATCTGATCTGTTGGCTCACTACTTTTGGCCAGTTATTAAAGTTTCTTTCTTGCCTAAGGTGTAGTGTTTATTTTACAAAGAATTTCTGGATCACTATTTAGATTAGTTTGGGCCAGCAGGAGGCATGGTGGTTGAGGAATTGGACTCCCACATAGCAGACTGCAGTTTGAGTCCTGGACCTGGCAGCTAGATTTCTCACTTTCCCTCTCTTTATCTCTCTCTGGTGACCAGGCATGCCCTGTAGCAAATTTAAAAAGTAATCATAGTGACAAATAAAATCAATATTTTTTTCAAAATAAATAAATCCCTTTGCTTCACCACTTCCTCAAGATGCTTTCTGTGATGATGCCTTAGTACCCAGGCTCAAGAGAATATGATATAGGAAGCATTCTTTCTGTTACTATGGGGGAAAGTTTCTTGTAATTTTATCTTTTTTTCATTTGAACTTTTACTCCACAGTGAAGAGAGATGTACATAGTATTTGCCTTTAATTGGAGTAATATTAATCAAGTAACAGGCACTCAATACTAAGTAAACTACGCATTTTGTGAAGAGTTGGAGACGGAGTGGTTGTGGCTGCATTTCCTACCTCCAGCTGCAGTCGGTTTCTTTGCCTAGAACTTGGGAGCGAGAGGTTCAGAATCGAATCTCTTTTCCCTCACCTTCTTGCTTTTTGGCTTTGTGAGGAATCTTACCATCAATCGCAATGGCCAGCCATGTTACCAATAAGACAGATCCTCGCTCCATGAATTCCCGTGTATTCATTGGGAATCTCAACACTCTTGTGGTCAAGAAGTCTGATGTGGAGGCAATCTTCTCAAAGCTTGTCAAAATTGTGGACTACTCTGTTCATAAGGGCTTTGCCTTCGTTCAGTACATTGATGAGAGGAATGCCTGGGCTGCTGTGGCAGGAGAGGTTGGCAGGGTGATCGCCAGCCAGGTTTTAGATATTAATCTGGCTGCAGAGCCAAAAGTGAACCAAAGAAAAGCAGGTGTGAAACGATCTGCAGCGGAGATGTACGGGTCCTCTTTTGATTTGGACCATGACTTCCAACGCGATTATTATGACAGGATGTACAGTTACCCAGCACGTGTTCCACCGCCACCTCCTATTGCTCCTGCTGTAGTGCCCTCGAAACGCCAGCGTGTATCTGGGAACACTTCACAAAGGGGCAAAAGCTTCAATTCTAAGAGTGGACAACGAGGATCGTCTTCCAAGTCTGGAAAGTTGAAAGGAGATGACATTCAGGCCATTAAGAAGGAGTAGACCCAGATAAAACAAAAAGTGGATTCTCTTCTGGAGAACCTGGAAAAAATCGAAAAGGAACAGAGCAAACAAACAGCTGGAGTTGATCAAGGATGATGAAAAAGAGGCTGAGGAAGGAGAGGATGATAGAGACAGCGCCAATGGCGAGGATGACTCTTAAGCTCATAGTGTGGTTTAGAAATCTTACCAATTATTTCTTTACTGAGGAACTTGTCTAAGATCAAAATTTTCACCAGATCCTCTCCCTAGTATCTTCAGCACATGCTCATTGTTTTCCCCATCTTTGTCCTTCCCATGTCCACTAATTCATACTGCCCTGCGTCTGGTCCCATTTCACTTCTTTTGATGCTCCTAGTAGTTTTGTTAAGTCTCACCCTGTGATTTTGCTTTTAATTTCAATACCTCTTTATGACTTAACAATAAAAAGGATGTATGATTTTTTTAAAAAGATAGTAAGTAAATTACAAGTTTTCAGAATTTAAATCTACATGTAAATGTTAATTGTATGGAATACACTGCTTATTCATTAACAAAAAATATTGTTGCAAGTATTGTTTATCTCCACCTATTTAAGTTAAATCCTATTATAGCTATTACTATGTGAAGATGAATAATACTACTAATATTTGTTGACTGAACAGCAGTAAAAAAGATGCTTGGGAGGGCAAGATGGTGGCACAGGGGTAAAACACAATGCTTTGCAAGGCTAACCCACATGGAAGGGCTTTGGGTTAGCACCAAGAAACCTTTCTGAGTATGACAGGCATCTGCATGCCCATGATCGAGCACTGGCTGAAGCTGAGAGTGGACTGTGGCATTAAGAGCCTATTGGAAATGCTGTTTCATGCTCTCTCTCAGAGGTAATAATAAACTTCAAAAATAAAAATAGAAGAGAGAAAGATGTTTGGGAATAGTACCTGAGAAGAAAATGTTTTCAGATTTTTAGGGAATAAAGCCCCAAAATACTTCATGGCAGCGTCAAGGTGTCCACAAATTTTATAAGATTTTGAAAGGACAGGGCAACAGAAAGGATAGAATGGGGTCTAGCAGGAAGCCTAGTGGTTGAGGCACTGGACTCCCATGTGGTCTATTGTGATTCAGGTCCTAGACTGGGTGGTTTGAGATTCACCCTGGATGCAGCATGCCCAAAATCCTGAGAGGAGGCTGCAGAAGAAGGGACTGTGGCATGGCCAAATCAACCTGGGGAGTGATTTCTCACTTTCTGTCTCTCTATCTCTCCAGTGAGCGTACACTTCTTGTAGCAGGATAATCATCATTATCACCAGGGGAACTTGTTTTATGTTTGCTTTTTAATTTATTGTTCTTTTGTGTGTTTTAATTTGCCAGAGGGTGTGTGCACTTACCAGAGAGAGAAAGAGAGAGAGAGAAAGAGTGAAAAAGCACGCTCAACGAGGTGTGGTCATGCTGCAATTCCTTCTCATTCCTCTACCTTATCTGAATTTTGAGCATGCACACACACATGCCTGGCATATCTTTCAAGTCACAGGG
Organism: Tupaia belangeri chinensis; assembly: GCF_000334495.1. Taxonomy (NCBI): domain Eukaryota; kingdom Metazoa; phylum Chordata; class Mammalia; order Scandentia; family Tupaiidae; genus Tupaia; species Tupaia belangeri. Next base: position 2,822,293 of record NW_006160197.1, on the reverse strand, counting down.
GCTGATATTTGAACCATGCAGTTGACCACGGGGAATCCAGTCCCCTTGACCACCAGACCACGGGGTTGACTTGAGTACTTGTTAAACATATGGATTCTAGTCCTCTCCCTTCAGTAGGTGGTGGGGAGGGGGTGGCAAAAGAGGGTGAGTAAGAGACATTTAACACATGTCCAAATAATTCTAATTAATTAGGCTTCTAACATTCTTTGGAAACCACTGAATAAGGATAGAGTAGCTGGTCCATTTAGTGAATTTCTGAGTGTGAGGAACTGAGCCTAAGCTGTTTCTAATTTATTCACAATTGACCGCAATAGCTTTGGCTTCTTGCCAATGGTCCTGGGACTCGAGTTATCCCATTGGAGGCTCTGGTAATAAACATTATAAGATTATTGAGTATGAATTTAAAGAAGCCTCATCATCGTTTTGTAAAGTACCTATCCTCTATGCACCGAAAAGCCAAATATTAGAGGAGAATTATGTCATTGTACTTAATAATTCATGTTTATTAAGTGTCTATCATAAGAACTTTTTAAGATAGGAAATATTGAGTCTAAATATTTTAGATGAGAAAATTGGGGATCAAGGAGTCGAATGACTGACTGGGGTAATGCAATAAAGTAGTGATAGGGAGAATTCTTCTGATCTTTTGATCTTTCTTCCACCACTGTGATTCATACCAAGTGCAAAAAACAAATTATGACACAGATATTCTAACAGGCCAGCGCTTTTTAGGGTGGGTTGAGTTTAGGATTAATGTGATATGGATTACAGGTGAGAAAAAGGTAATCTGCTTCCTGCTAATTTTTTAAAGTGTAAAAAGAACCCAAGTTTTCAATTTGGCCCACTTTTACTAACTGAACATATAAATTGTGCATATCAGAGAACAAAACTTAAAGCACAATGTTAATTTTCTCAGTAAGGGATGAAGCAAATATCCAAAATGATTAGATTAGTTTATAAGCACAAGGCAACTGTACTATTCAAATAGAAATTTATTTAGAGGTTAAACTTAGTGGATTAATGTAACATTCCCTATGAGTCATCAGATGTCGCTATTATATGCAGTATGAACCTCTGTTTTGCAAAGATTACAGGAGATTTTAGCTTTAACCACTATTAGCAATTTTGTGTTTGTGATCATTGTGCATGCCTACCAAAACTTTTTTTGTATTTAAAAACCACATATTTAGAATATAGCTCTTTTTTATATAACTGTTGATGTATAGAAAAAAAATGAAATCAAGAAATGTGACAAGTCTTCAAAAAGTTCTTAGGAAAAAAAAAAAAAAAAACTTGGCACAGATTTCAAAATTTTCTTGCACCAAAACAGTCACACTTTAATTTCATTTCTCAATGAACATTTTTAAAAAGAATTGTATAATTACTTATTATTATTATTTTTAATCTGCTATAGGGCTCACCAGAGAGAGAAAGGGAAAGTGAGAAAGCAAGTCACCAGGTCCAGACTCAAACTGCGGGTCGTTCATGTGGGAGGCCAGCACCCTAATCTCCATGCCACCTGCTGACCTCTTCAATGAACTTTTTACGTCCTCATAAGAAAGACTATCCTCAGCCTTCTAAAATAAACTAGGGTAACATCGCTTGAGAAAATAAATACCTTGTGAAAGTCCAGGCAACCTCACAAATTTGGCAATTTTAAAATTATATATTTGTCAAGAATTGGGGTACTAATGTAGTAAGTTATTATATGATAATTAATTCAATTGAATTTAATTCAATTAAATGTCTAAAGCAGTAATACAATTTGCAGGCATTTAAGTGAATGCTCAAAGGGTTAAATATAAATAGGACATGAACTTTCTTGTCATGGAACTTAAAATTCTCTGGAAGTCTAAACTCTACACTAAGTTAAAATTGAAAACCTATGAGAATAGAATAGAAAGAGAGCATGTCACTTAATTTGGAGATTAAAAGATTATAATTTTTTTTAATAGGAGGGGAAGAAGAAAGAATATAATAAAAATAAAAAGACATTTATAGCAATATATTGTACATTACGGCAATTGTGTAACAAAGAACAAGAATCAAGGAGAGTAATAACATGACATGAGTCTGGGAAGATGAATTAGGTCTAATTGATCAGTGACTTTGAATGAGCATACCATCTTTTCATTTCTAATAATAATGTTAGTATTTAAATAATAATAAACTAATAACTTTTTAGAAGAAACCTTATATGACCTCGTTATATATTTCCAACCACTGGCCACATGGCTATCTATGCATGGATTGGAGGTAATAGCCAAGTTAGAGAAGGCTGTGAGGAGGTTCTTTTGATAGAGGGAATGTGTGGTCGCCTGAAAGAGAGACAAAAAGCAAGAAATCACCCCCCGCCCCCATGAGGGAATAGCCAGTCTACAAGCCCTTCTCCTCTGTTCTCCTCTCAAGATCTTGGGCACACATGCACACGCACCTGATGTGAGTTTTAAGCTGCCCAGTCTAGGACTTGACCCATGGTCGACTATATGGGAGTCCAGCAATGTGACCATTATGCCATCTGGTATTAGGAGATTCTTTTAATAATAAAGAACATTGAGTGCCAAAAAAGGGAGGGGGCATAATGTAAAGAAAGTAGAACCCAATGTAACTTATAATGTAAAGAAAGTGGAACCTGATGTGACTTATAGGTTATAGAAGTATCCTGTTAATTTTGACCTTTTTGAAAGTTTTGCCACTAGTCTTTTTGGAAAGGCCTTTTAGGAACCCACTAAATTTTGTCAGTTGGAGGCTTAATTTTTCAATTAAAAAATTGTCAGCTATTTAATCTTGAACAGAGTGAGACAGAGAGACAGAAAGCGAGAAATCACCCCCCGGGGGGGTGGCCATGCCGCTATCCCACAATCTCTTCTCCTCCATTCTCCTCTTGAGATCTTGGACATGCATGCACATGTGCCCGACGTGAGTTTTAAGCCACCGGGTCTGGGATGCGAACCACGGTCGACTACATGGGAGTCCAGCGACATAACCATTATGCTAGCTGCTAGTCCCAGAGCACTGTGATTCTTATACACTTACTCCAAATGCTACAAATTAATTAGAACTAGATTTGAATGTAAATAAAACAGTTAATTGAAATCTTAGGGCAATATTGAAATACCTTCTTCCTCAAAATTTGCCTTTAGCATTCCTACCATGATGCCTGAAATACCCACTTTCCAACCCACTAAAGTTTTGGCCTTTTGAATTAAGGTACTACATTTATAGAATGACATCCACCCATGAAGCAAACACTAATTACCTACTATGTGTTAGGATTCTGTAGATTCTTGGAGATACAAAGACACATAAAATGAGATGCCTGTGTTCAAGGACCTCATAGATTTATAAGAGAAAAAGTCATGTAAATAAGTATTTCCATACAACTTAAAGTGTATACACATTGCTTTGGGAACACAAAAGAAAAAAATCCTTGTTTTGTCTAGAGGAAGAAGAAAGTTAGAAAAGAGAGTCCAGGGGTAGGGAGGGAAATAGTGTTTAAAGTGTCCCATAAAATGAGAAAATTCTCAAGGCTAGGACAATCCTGGTGAACTGGCATCGTATGGAATATAGGGACCATATGAACCTATTAAAGCAGCCCATGGGTTTATTGCTAAAATGACAAAGTGGCAGGACCACCCATCCCAGTTTTCCTGAGAGTGCCAGTTTTCATTTATTCTCCCCCTTTTACTCTTAAAAATGTGCTAGTTTAGATTATAATTTTATATGGTAAAACAGAAATAAAGCCATAGTAAAGACATTTATGTGCTAGTTCTCACCAAAACTAGTAGGACATGTAGGTTAAGTAACTTGCTTACTTACTGAGGTAAGTTACTTAAGTTGGTTAGATAGATGTGCCAAGATACAGTTATAAAGGCAGGATAAACAAGAAGCCAATAAGAAAGCCAGGAGAAAAGCAATGAAGATCAAGGTACTGCAAGGTCCTGGTCATTTAAAATGAAAGAACATGTTCACATATTTGTCCTCTGGCACATAGGGGGAAATGGAGATTTGGAAGGACTAAAACATGACATTTAAGTGAAGTGTTTTGGGAAAGCATAAAAAGTCTTATACTGAAGGTCTTCAAAAGTCCTTAGAAAATGTATATTGTAAAAACATTACATATAGATCTTAAAATATTTGCACCAAAGTAAATCATACTTTAATTTCATTTTTCCATTAACATTTGAAAACTCTCCTGTATATCTTACTAAGGACTATGAGATAATAGCTAATATTTATTCAGTATCTACTCTGATTTAGGGATTGTAAATACTTACCAGGTAGGTGGTAGGAAATAAACCTCTTAATCCTTACAACAGCCATACGAGGCATATGATCGTTAAGGTATTCCCTGAACATGCTGGGCTCTCCAGCTGCTGGGCACTGGGTGAGATTTCCCTTTGTGGCCTCCTGGTGTTGAGCAGGGTCTGACTGCTGTAGTCAAGAAGTTGTGAGCAGAAGTATACTTGTTACCTGCAGGCTGAGGGTTAATCCACATATAAAACTGCAGAACTCTTTTTGCTCAGTCTCAGCAACCAGTAATCTTCTTTATGGCAGTCACACCAATAACCTGGGTTCTGCAGCGAGAACAGAAGCAGCCAGGAGCATAGCCATCAGCTGACCCATGATGGGTGAGTAACGTGAATAAGTGGCTAACTCTGGCTATATCTGAGTCCTTCTGCACATCGAAACTTAGATGGGGCTGGGCAAACAAAGAACATCTAGGTTATGCCTTTATTAAAAATGAGTTTTCTTCAGGAACTGTCAGCAAGTTGTTGAGGTATGGAGTTGTAACTCTGCATAGACTCTGAGCAGTCAACAATATGTACTTAAATTTACACTATTGTGAAAGGGGTGTATTATCCAGGTACTCAGACACTACTTTGTTGTACTGCTGGCCCTGTACCAGAAATAGTTTCTTTTATATTTATTTGGTTTTTAAACTTTGTTTAGCTACTTAAAGAAAACCTACTTACCACACAATTTGTCTCAAATTCATTCCAAGTTGTATATTTATTCAAAATTTAAAAAAGAAAAAAGAAATATCTTTTGTGGGGGCAGGAGGTACAGATTGTTATATCAAGATACTGTAGCCTTTGTGCATTGAAGGGAGACATTTATTATTTTCGTATGCATATTATTAGAGCTGAGGAAACTGATGCTTAACAGTTTAAGTAACTCACCTAAAGTTACTAAGTTGGTAAATAAAGTGCCAAGATAGTATTCGGGAGGTCTGAACAGATGTAAACCTGCTGCCGTACCATGTTGCACCTGAAACACCTAAGTCTCTTTATTCCTTTATTCTGAATGACTTATACTTCTGATTATGCCTTTCTCGCTCTTGTTTTTCATCCTTAAATGTGTTCATTATTTCTCTTTCATCCAGCATGAACATAGGAAAAAAATCTAAGAGCAGGCACAAAAAAAGAAAACAAACTAATTTTTTTTTCACACAGAATTGAAGCTCAGATTTATAATAGGCAAAGTGAAATAAATACAGAGAATATACAGATGCAGCACTTAAAAGCAGCTAGTGAGTCGTAGATCCAAAAATGTGTATACTAAAAAAGCATAGGTCCTAAAAACATAGTAGGTGAACGTCTGAAACAAAGTTATGTAACACTGTCATTTATGTTAAAGTGTATGCTGATGTGTTTTTATGTAAACAATACCTTTTTTTACAAGAGCATAGTATCAAACAAAGGTCCACATTCATATATTGGGGTAAAGGGAAAGTAATGTTGCATTTTTACAGAGAAAAACGCATTGTAACTTTCCTGCCGACCTAGCAGTTGCCTATTCAGGGAATGTAAGGTGGAGCTGAAAATCAGGGATAAAACAAAATTTAAAAATATCAATCAACAACCAACAAACTTATTCGTATTGAAGCCCTGCCAAAAATGATAACACTTTTTGAATTGTTAATATGAAGAGTGTGACTTGGTTTAAACCTCATGTACCAAGACAAAAGCAAAAGGAAAGCCTGGGAATGATGACCCTGTCCTTCCCCCACCATGAACACTGTCCTCCCCCTACCACGAAATTTGTTCTCAGACTGCAATCATTTTTTAATCATTTCAAAGGGGCATATTAGTTGAAAAATGAAGACTTTCTATAAAGAACAAGAATCATGGATATACAGGCAGAGGAGTAAAAATCCTGGCATATGCAAATTATCTATCCAACTGCTCAAGCAATTTCAGACCCAAGTTGTCTACTGACAGATTAGATCCTTTGGAAAGCATAAAGATCTCCACGGAAACTTAATTATCCCAGGCACAGATATGTCTATTCCTTCTGACTTTGTGTGTCATTTAGGTCCATAGCTTGTCTTTCTTTGGATGTTAATGATTTGTAGGTTATGTAGAGGCTCTGTAGCAGTCTGGCAGACTTAAACACTAGAGAGTTAAAGTTTCAGTCACAGGCATCTCAATGGTATTGGGAGGTTTTTGCTCCAAGGTGACATAAACCTGTGACAGGAATTGCATCTGAAGCTGTTTGTCCAGCCAGACCTGGAGATTTGGGAGGCTGGTACCTGCTTTTATTTATTCATATGGAGGGTTATGGGATACAGATGCCAATGCTGACTCTGAGTCAAAGAGAAGAGAGGATAAGAGCTTAGGCTTAACCTACAGGGGACCTGAGGAATAAAGAGCCCCAGAGTCTAGTGTGGAGGAGAGAGAAGAAAGGGGAGGAAGAAAAAAGACTAGGAGAGATCAGTCGTAATGAACCTTTTCCTGAAGTCAATGGGAATGGGGAAGTGGTTCCTCTGAGAGCAAGACCACGCTCAAACAAAGCAGGGATAAAGTAGATCAGCCACAATGTCACCAAAATTGTCCAGAGCTCAAAAGTCAGGAAAACAAAATCTGCAGTGAGAAACGCTCATGCCGAGCCTTATGCTGTTGGTATTATCGAGATGAAGATATGACAGGACTCATACCATGCACATATGTGCATGCTCCTGTGCAGGCATGCACATACACATGGGTAGTTTTGATCCTCACGCAGAGAACCAGAGGATAGATTGCGTATATTTAGTAGCGACATTCTACGTTCATATAAAAGAGACTAATTGTTTTTCCTTTTTACTTGTCTAATTGAAAAAGAACGAAATGACAGAATGGCTCTACACTACTAGAAAGAATGAGGCAATAAAAACAGAGGCTCCTAGCACAATTCTTTTCTGGAAAGGACTGTGGAATCTAGTTACAGAAAATACCAGGCTTGGAAATCACCTCAGGAGACCAGAACCTGAAAGGAACTGGGCAATGCAACTGAAAGAATCTTCACATTTCCCCTAAGTGTGAACTAAGTGATTGTGTTCACCGGGAGCCAGCAGAGACAAACTCACTTCCTGCGGCAAGTTCGATTATTAAGAATTGCCAACACACCATAAGCGATTTTAATTAGTGGAAATGTATCTTGTCATACTTGATTTGTAAGCAAATGCTGTTTTCTTTTTGAATATCACATTATACTGAGTAAATTATCTTCCAGTCACATTTATATTGTGAAAAAAAATTTGACCATTTGACACCCCATACTTTAGAAAGTATGACTCATTGTGCCTTCTTCTTTTTTAACTGTCTCTTTCTCCTGAGTTAATACTCTAAGTTTTTATACCTGGCTAAAGTCTGAGCAGGCCATGAATGCCACATTTTCTGACATAAACTAGAACTAAAATATTCCCTCTCATTAAACCTCTGAACACCAAGGAAGTATACTCCAAATACTCATGTAAGACAAAGATAAAAGGCCCAACAATGCAGAAGGTAGGAGTTTTTTGGTTTATGACAGTAAATAATCTATAGCAATACACCAGTCTTCAAATCATTGATTTCAGCCTTCTGTACTGCAACATTTTCCTCTGAACTCCTGTTCAATGTTTTTTGTTTGTTTATTCATTGTTATGAAGCAAATTCTTTAGCACCAACTGTTCTCTACAACGACTGTAGTGATGTTTAAGGTTTTATTATTGTACTCCAGGATTCTGCTTATGTCCTAACTGATACTCCCACTGTGGCCACAAGAGCACGTGTTGTACAAAGCAGGAAGTCAGTATTAGTTGAGCAAGTGAAGAAGTAAATGCAATGTACTTGGTGCTATTTCTAGGACAATTACTTGTTTCTTGTTTTTTGTTTGTTTGTTTGTTTGTTTTTGTTTTTTGTTTTTTTTGAGAGGTGTTTGCTATAGCGTACATGCGCTCACCAGAAAGACAGAAAGCGAGAAATTACCCCCTAGGGGAACGGTCACACCGCCATCCTCTCTCCTCCATTCTCCTCCCAGGATCTTGGGCACACACTCACATGTACCTGGTGTGAATTTAAGCCACCACGTGCTGGACTCGAACTGTGACCAACTATGTGGGAGTCCAGCAACATAGCCATTATACCATTTCTGGTCCCAATAGTTTTTTGTTGTTTTTTTTTTTTTGCCAAAAAAATGTTAAAAGCAATGATCTGTCATAGTAACTAGATTCTAAAGTTTCTGCCTTAAGGGTATTTTCAAAGACAATAATTCTACTTTGGGGTAGTATGGAATAGTAGAAAAACCATAGATCACAGAGTAGATTCAAATACAGCTTTAATTTCTAACACCTCTTGGGCAACTTATTAAACTTCTCTGAGCCTCAGAGTCTCCTATAAAACAGGTAAAAAATATCAATCTTAATGGATTTCAATGAGATCTATAAATAAAATATGTAATGTGCCAAGATGTTGCACATAGAAGTAACCAAATTAATGGTAGCTATTATCATCATGCATGATTTTTATCACTGAATTCTCAATGCTGATTCATTTATTTGCCTTTTCATTTCCTGATTTAATTATTTCAGATGCTCTTTTTAAAAATTATTATGCTTAACTTTAGTTATTTATTTATTTTAATTGGACCATAGAGGAACAGAGTGAGAGAGGGAAACTGAGAAAGCAAGCCACCAAGTTCTGGACTCGAACTGCAGTTGGTCATGTGGGAGTCCAGCACGTTTAACCATCATGCCACTTTCCAGCCCCCCAGTTATTTCAGGTGCTCTTTAGACATTGAAACAGTAATACCCACAATAAAAGAAGTTTATTTCCCTAAGGTACAGGGATTCTTTTAACTTCCAAAATATAAACACCCTCATGCTGAATGCCAACCACTCATCTTGACAATCTCTGTATTTTCATTGTGTAACTTCCCCCTTTGTAGATATTGATTACTATAAATTATAGAAAATGGAATGATTATTTTTAATAAGCATAACTGAATGGCCGAACTTAATTTAGAGGCACCAGGCATTTATCTTGTTATACACAGTGATGAGTAGAAAGACTATTTTGAAAATTCAGAAAATGAGATAGTACCAAAACCTAGAAATGGAAAACCTTAGGGACCGAGGAGTTTGGTAGTAAAAGGCATTACCTGCATTGTGGGTTATGATGTTGTGACACCTATAAGCATCTGACTTAGCAGACTTTTTTAAAGTGGTGCTTAAAAGTGTTGGTATGGAACATAAGTAGATAATGCAAATATGTTACCGACCCCTACCAGTAGTTGCAATTATGCAAATTTAAAACCTTCATCTTTTATAATTAGGTATAGTGAGCTTATGTAGTTAAGTTCTCCACTGACTAGCTCCGATTCTCTAATCTGTTGAGCTGCTTTCCCCCTAAAAATAATGCATTGCAAATAGACAAAAAAATATGCATTGTGCAAAGGAATGACAGAATACGTATGATATAAAAAAAGACATGACGTCCTGAATACTTGTTAGCGACACATTCTTTATTTGTCATCCTTAAAATGTGTTTTCTGAAGAGTTGAGATGCTTAGACAAAAATAATTAAGCATATTGCTGAATTGGTCATAAGAGTACAAAATTTTCATTAATATACTCAATTTCTAGAAATATGAAAAAACTTTTGATTTAGTGCTAGAAGAGACTACTGCCTATCATAAAACTTTCACAGAACTATTATTCTCATTGGGTTAATAATTTATTTGCAGTTAATTTATATTGGACACTAACATTTTATTTCCCATAGTATAGATAATATGTAACTGAATGTAATACTTATCAAAACATCCAAAATTATATGAAATATAAAATTTTAGAATTGTACATAGGTATAACATGTAAATAATATGCAAACTTAAAACATACATTGAAATTTACCTATAATTATCAATATATTAAAAATACTACATATATACATAGACATGGAATCGTCAAAAAGTTTACAGAAGAGTATTAAGAAAAAGCTACATGAATTTAAAAATCTTTTTGTGCCAAAGTAGACTTATACTTGAATGCCATTTTCACCTTTTTTAAGTGCTTGTTTGCCTGTGTAAACAGATAACAAAACACATTAAGCCTTTTATTTCATTATAATAAATAACGCCTCCTGAGTTATGTTGGTATGTTTAAGTTATGAATTCAAAGTTATACTGACTTGAAGAAGTTAAAATCTGAGGAATCCTTTTATTTCAGAGATAGGCCTAGTATTTTGGTAGATTACATTCTAGAAACACTCTAGATAAATTACATATGCTATCTTTTTTTCCTAATTTAATATTAGGTTATATTCGAGAACACAAAGGTCATTCCCTGTAAGAGAAAGAAAAAAATGAAAAGCCAATTCAACCTACTTTTCCCTTAAGTAAATCAATCCATAAAATGAGGGAAAATAGGAAAAAAATAGCTGATATGATTTTTGAGAGGAAAACACTAGAATTCAATCCAAAGTATCTAAAAATACATAGGCCTTGAGTCAATTTGGTTTAAAAATAAGGCCTTTATTTTTATCATCTAAAGTATAGTTGCCAAGCATTTTTTTCTACTAGCTTTCCAAAAAATTAGTGGAAGGGGATCCAATTTGACTAGTGTTTAGAAATAGTAAACAAATGTTATCTCAAATAATGGTGGCTTAGACATTTGCTAAAGTTAGTTTTTGTTTTTGTTTTTGTTTTTTTTCCCCACTAACAGTGAATTTACAATGTTTTTACTTCAAAATATTAGTGGTTTCTACACATTTAAAAACATACCTACAGGGACCAGCAGATGGCATAATGGTCATGTCACTGGACTCCCATGTAGTCAAATGTGGTTTGAGTCCCAACCTGGTTGCTTAAAACTCATCATGCCAGGCACATGTGTATGTGTGCCCAAAATCCCGAGAGGAGAATGGAGGAGAAGGGAATGTGGCATGGCCATCTCTATAAAACAAACAAACAAGCATATGTACACTTATTATGTATCATTTAAAAATAACAACATAGATGTAAAAAATTTAAAACTGCCCAATGCAAGTTCATTGCAGTGCTGAAGTAAAATGTACATACTCCAATCACATGCCTTCTTTGATTACAATAACTTCAAACAATGGGCTTTGTTTAGTTCTCCTCTCAGATTCAATATAGAATCTGTCTGTTCTGAGTGCCATAGATTGACCACATTTTAGTAGGGAAAAAAAGGCAAACTATTTTACATGAGAATGAACAAGAAAATTGACTAGTAGACAAGAACTACTTTTAAATGTTTATTTCCTTCATATTTTAGTGCTTCAATTCACTGATTTGAAATTAAGACTACATCACCCAGTTTTACTTCTGTATATGGCGTGGCACCAGAAAAATTCATCTTCATAAACAAAACAAAGCACCAGGTAGAAAAACTGGATCACCAACACAAGGTGGCACTATGGACCAGTCTCGTAGGAGTAAGGTTGTGTTTAAGTAGTTTTCTCATTATTTCTCCAAGACAGATTTATACAATTCAATCCTCTTAATTTTGTATGTATTTTTAAAAATAGTCTAGTGATGATATGGAGAATGCATTTTACTTAATTTGAATAAAAATGCAAATTTGAAGTTTACAATTGATATTTTTATGTAATTAGTAATCACAGACTAAACCACCAGGTAGCTGTATTGTGTTGACAACTTATACGTACACTGTCCCCACTTTTCTCCCAGAGGACACCATGTTATACTCTCCTTTCTTGGCATCTCATGAACGAACTCCTCCTTTGTACTGACATAGTCATCTCTCTCTTCTGAGTTGCCTATAAGCCTATCATCGGTACACAATTTTCAGTATAATTTTACTTAAAGGCCATTTTTATGTTGCTACTATTTCTATCAGTATTTTCTTTCGATCAAGCATTTTCAGTGGACATCTCAGCATGTATCATTTTAAATCTGAAATCTTGGTATACTATTTAACTCCAAACCCACTGAGAAGCATACACTCACTCCTGTGCACACACACACACACACATAGGCAGCTACCTTTTCTTCTATCCACCTAGACGAGTCCCTTTACATATCTTTCAAAACTATTATTTAAATTCCTGTCTGTTGTAAGTTCTCTTTCCTGCCCCTTAGCCCCTTAGCAACCACCCAGAGCTAACATTCACTGGTATTAATCAAGTTCCTTAAATTCCTCACAAGATCCATCTTGAATAAGACTAACTCCAGGTTCCTCCAACACACAAGCCTGCATTTTGTGCCTATAAACACACACACTCTCTCTCTCTCTCTCTCTCTATCTATCTATCTATCTATATATAGTGTTAAATATATATGTTTCTACACATTTAAAAACATACATACAGGGACCAGCAGATGGCATAATGGTCATGTTGCTGGACTCTCATAGGTTTATTATATATATATTTTGTGTGTATGTGTGTATATAATAAACCTATATGAAATAGTCACAAATATTTAGTAATAGACTATTATTTACGAGATGGGCTCTAAATTTGGTGGAACCAGTTTGTCTCTCTTAAGACTATTGTAGGGACCAGCAGTTAGTGTAATGTCCATGTCGTTTGACTCCCATGTAGTAGACCGCAGTTCATGTCCCGGACCCAGTGGCTTAAAACTCATGCCGGGCACATGTGTGTACATGCCCAAGATCCCGAGAGGAGAATGGAGGAGAAGGGATTGTGGTGTTGCCATCCTCCATGAGGGGTGATTTCTCACTTTCTGTCTCTCTGTCTCTCTCTGTCTGTCTGGTGAGCACACACACCCTATGACAAAAACCTAAAAAAAAAAAAAAAATACTATTGTGGTTTTAGGGGCCAATAGTTAGCGTAATGGCTATGTCACTGAACTCCCACGTAGCTGACTGCGGTTCGAGTCCCAGACCTGTTGGCTTAAACTCACACCAGGCATGAGTGTGTGCGTGCCCAAGATCCCAAGAGAATGGAGGAGAAGGGATTGCAGTGTGGCCATCCCCTCTGGGGGATGATTTCTCGCTATCTATCTCTCTGCCTCTCTCTGTCTTTCTGGTGAGCACATGCGCCCTATAGCAAAA
>NW_006160197.1:2807117-2808729 GCF_000334495.1 Tupaia belangeri chinensis | reverse complement strand
GATATGTGGTACCTATCCACACACTCTCTCTCTCTCTCTCTCTCTCTCTCTCTCTCTATCTATCTATCTATCTATATATAGTGTTAAATATATATGTTTCTACACATTTAAAAACATACATACAGGGACCAGCAGATGGCATAATGGTCATGTTGCTGGACTCTCATAGGTTTATTATATATATATTTTGTGTGTATGTGTGTATATAATAAACCTATATGAAATAGTCACAAATATTTAGTAATAGACTATTATTTACGAGATGGGCTCTAAATTTGGTGGAACCAGTTTGTCTCTCTTAAGACTATTGTAGGGACCAGCAGTTAGTGTAATGTCCATGTCGTTTGACTCCCATGTAGTAGACCGCAGTTCATGTCCCGGACCCAGTGGCTTAAAACTCATGCCGGGCACATGTGTGTACATGCCCAAGATCCCGAGAGGAGAATGGAGGAGAAGGGATTGTGGTGTTGCCATCCTCCATGAGGGGTGATTTCTCACTTTCTGTCTCTCTGTCTCTCTCTGTCTGTCTGGTGAGCACACACACCCTATGACAAAAACCTAAAAAAAAAAAAAAAATACTATTGTGGTTTTAGGGGCCAATAGTTAGCGTAATGGCTATGTCACTGAACTCCCACGTAGCTGACTGCGGTTCGAGTCCCAGACCTGTTGGCTTAAACTCACACCAGGCATGAGTGTGTGCGTGCCCAAGATCCCAAGAGAATGGAGGAGAAGGGATTGCAGTGTGGCCATCCCCTCTGGGGGATGATTTCTCGCTATCTATCTCTCTGCCTCTCTCTGTCTTTCTGGTGAGCACATGCGCCCTATAGCAAAAAAAAAAAATTTCCAAAATTAACTAATTAAATAAAATTAAAAATTTAAAAATTAAAAAAAAGAAAACAACTATTGTAGTTTTCCAGGTCAAGAGGGGGTCAAATGGCTAAGGCACTGGACTCCCATATGACTGACCATGGTTTATGTCCCAGACCTGATGGCTTCAAATGCACTCTAGGTGCATGTATATACATACGTACCCAAAATCCTGAGAGGAAAAAGGATGGTGGCATGGCCATCCCCTCTAGGGGGTGATTTGTCACTTTCTTTCTCTCCATTTCTCTCTGTGTCTCTCTGGCAGATGCATGTACCCTATAGCAAATATCTCAAAAAAAAAAAAAAAAAAAAAAAACCACCTTTTTTTTTTGTATTTTGTACTTCCCAGTCATTTTAGAATACAGTGTAACACTTACAGTTAGTACCTAACACGGATTCAAGAAATAAATACGAGTCCAATTATTCTAATAGCTTAAGACTGTTGTTACTGGTAAGACACACAGGAAACATTCACACCAAGTCCTAGCTATTCAGAAGGCTGAAGCAGGTACATTTTAAATACAAGGCTGTACTGGGAAAAAGAGTGAAATGCTGTCTCTAATAACAAATTTAAAACAGAAAAAGTGCATATACATTATGTAAGCTTGAAATGTAAGTATGTTAAAGGAGAGTACAGGGATCCATATTGTCATTTAACATTTATTGAGAGCCTTAATCATGAATAGTATTCAACAGAATACAGAATTAGATGAAGGTTTAGTGGATCAAGGTTCTTAATATAATT
>NW_006160197.1:2803671-2807086 GCF_000334495.1 Tupaia belangeri chinensis | reverse complement strand
CTGTTCAAAAAGTAGAGACAGCAACCAAAGACAACAGCTCAAACTACTAAGTGTAAAATATTTAAGATCACACACACAACTATTTATATATAATAAGTTGAATAATTAGCACATATACACACAAAATCTTTGGATGAAAATTTTCATAGCCTAGAGAAAATGTCAGATGTCTGTGGACAATACTTTGCTTAAAAGTTTAGTGTATATATATGAGTTAATAACATATCACAGGACATACTTTAACTTAGAAACTATTTCCACTCTTACACTCAATGACAGTTTTATTTGAACGTATCTTCAGCACCTGTATTTTTCTTACGAGTTAAGTAACATTTTTGTCAACTAGTAGATTTCCTAGAAAGATTTGCCTCATATTTTGTATAGATACTTTTTCAATCAGTATCTGATGTTACCATTTGGAACTTTTACCTCAAGTTATAAGTACATATTTGCATCACATGAAGGGAGTTTCAGTGGGGTACCAGGTGGCATGGAAGTTAAGGTGCTGGATCGCACATAGCTGGCTGTGCCGTTTAAATCCCAGACTCAAAGGCTTGAAAATCATGCTAGGAGTGTGTGTTTGCATGCCCAAAATGGAGAACACTAAAGGGATTGTGGTATGTACATGCCTTCTAGGGGATGATTCCTCACTTTTCTTTCTTTCTCCCTCTCTCTTTCTGTGTCTCTTTCTGGTGAGCACAGGTGAGTATAGCAAAAAAAAAAAAAAAAAAAAAAGTATTAGATTTTTTTTTTTGACATTGCTGGTTTTTTTTTCCTACTTTTTTTTTTTTTTTACAAATGGATTTGTTTTTAGGTCGACTGATTTTGGGGGCCACAGGGGTGGAAACAAAAAAAAAAAAAAAAAAAAAGTATTAGATTTTTTTTTTTGACATTGCTGGTCTTTTTTGCCTACTTTTTTTTTTTTTTTACTAATGGATATGTATTTCATGTGAATTCTACAATGGAATCAATCGCTATCTTGCTTTTTAAGGTGATCTATAATAAACTTATGTACAATGATTTACAGTAGAACTGGTAGCTTTAGTCCCAGGATAATAATAAACTTATGTGTGACTCTTTTAAAGAATAAAGACGTTTTGACTAGCTGTGGTGGTGTCAAGTGTAGGGCACTGCTATATGAGGCTGGGACCTAGGATGTCCCTGGTTCAGATCCTAGACCAGCCTGAACAAGCTGAGTGTGGCAGCACGTGCTTGTGTTCCTGACCAATGGGAAACTGGGAGACCAGGAGGCACAAGCAGAGGCTCTCAAAGGCAAGAGGCTGTCGACAACACATATCTTTTCCTTTCTCTCTCTGTCCTCTTCCTCTTCCTGCTCTCTATCTCTCACTCCCTAATAAGGAAAATAAAAACAACCATGATCCAAAAGTAACACTGATGATAATGATTTCTGCCTTATGTGCCTTCTTTGAAAAACTTTGGAATAACTGAATTATTAGGTATGTTTCTCTCTTTTCAGGGAAAGTTATTGGGGAAAACTTTTCATTTGTATTTGGTCACATATAATCTTATTAGATCACTGGGATCCTAATCTCTCAATTGTGTCTAGAGAATACATTTCAAAAGGAATAGCAGGCAATTTATGTTGGCAGAAATTGGAGTTTATATATGTATAAGCTTATTTTATACATATATATAATAGTACATATAATATATATGTATATATTCCATTTGCAACAATCCTGAACATTTGAAAGGAAGTGGCGCAGTATGCATAGACAAAGGGGCTACCTGTTTAGTTAACATGCACTTTCTCTAGAATCAACCTACCTGGGTTTGAGTATCCCGCCCCCACTATTACTGCTATGTGATCTTTGGCAAATCATTAGCTGCTCTGAATCATGACATTAACGTCTGACAGAGTTATTTTGAAGGTCGTATGGGTTGCTGCTATAGAATGCCTAACTGCTGACTAATTATAGTACTACAAAAGTAAGTGTTAAATAAAATTTCTGATAGACGGTGCAGTCATCTCTTCTATTTGCATATAATTTCTTAAAAGTTTGTGATTCTTTTTTTCAAAAAAAAAAATCTATGTAGTAGAAAATATTTCTCATTTCATGCAGACTTTCAGAGAGTAGACCTTTTTAGTCTCCCAAGCACTATATTAATCATTTTGTGTATTTTAGGTCTTGTCATCTTTCTATTCCTTAATTTCTAAATATTTTACCTTTTTTGGTCACATGACCATTTTTCTAACTTGACTTTATGTTGAATTGTCTATTTGGTGTGCTTTTTCTTTTCCTGCTTCTACACTTAATTATAAGAAACAATTTTATTTAAATTCTACCATGCAGTTTTATCCAAAAAGCAGTTCATGTCAACTTGTTCTTTGTTTGTAAATAGTTGATAAAGATTATTTCAATTTTGAAAATTAAACTAATTTTGATTCCATTCAAAATAAATCATTATTGGCTTGAAATGTTTTTAAATTTCTTAACTTTATTTTTTTAAATAAATTAATTATTTATTTATTAATGAAAGTTTTTGGCTTAGGGTGTGTGTACTCTCCAGAGTCAGAGAGAGAGAGAGACAGACACAGTGAAAGTAAAAACTCACCCCCTGGAGAAATGGCCTCCTCAATCCCTTGTCCTCCATCCTCCTCCTTGGATCTTAGGCATGCCCACACGAGCACCCAGTCTGATTTACTTTCCCTTTTTTTTTCTTGGAGAAGTTTTTACTATAGGGCACGGGGCACTCACCAGAAAGATAGAGAGACAGAGAGAGACAGAAAGCGAGAAATCACCCCCCAAGGGGGATGAACATGCCACAGTCCCTTCTCTTCCATTCTCCTCACGGGATCTTGGGTACACACACATATCGGATGTAAGTTTAAGCCATGGGGTCCAGGACTTGAACCACAGTCGACTACATGGGAGCCCAGCAACATAGCCATTATGCCAACTGCTGGTCTCGCCCTTTTTTTTTAAAGAATTATTTTATTTAACATTATTTATTTATTTATTATTTATTTATTTGAATTTGACCAGAGAGGGACAAAGTGAGAGAGAGAGAGAAAAAAAATGAAAGTGAGAATACAAGCTGCCAGTTCTGGGACTACAGCCATGATCAGCCTTGTGGGGATTCAGCACCCTTAACCACCACCCCACCTGCTGGCCCTCCCAGCCTGATTTTCAAGCCATAGGGTTCAATGCTTGAACCACCATTTGTGAGTCCAACAACATAACCACTATGCCATCTGCTGGCCACACACTTGTATGATATTTTTAAATGGGCTATAAAATGCATAAATGCTGATATCTAGCCTTCCATTTTTTCTTTCCAAACAACTCAAAGTGTTTACTTTGTCTATGATTAGTTAGATGCTAAGTACTTTCTTCTATTCCACCCTTTTGGTACAGGGTGGAGTAACGATACAGGGTAAGTAGTGAGAATT
>NW_006160197.1:2763066-2803640 GCF_000334495.1 Tupaia belangeri chinensis | reverse complement strand
AGAACAGACTGCTGCTCTTCCCCTGAAGTCAACGAGCCCATCCAAGGTGCTGAACAATGAAGTGGATCATACCATATGAAACTACTGAAAGGAAGGAGAGTGGCAGCAATGTGTCCTGAGTCTTCATGCATCTGATTGGCTGCTGGTGCTACTTTGGGGCCATCTTTATAACACCTCTTCTCAGATGGGCCAATTTACCCACAGAGATGGATAGCTATCTAGCTAACAACTGTCCGTGTATCTAACTCAGTCATAATTAAACCCTTAATGGCAATCATGAATATCTCCTTATTACTGGTTAGGTAATTGCAGACACAGAGAATGAAAGCTTAACTATAATTGTAGGCCTTGTTGCCAGCTGAATATAGCAATGTGTGAGTGTTGTGATTACTTAATGTCCCAATGTGGCTTGTGTCCAATGCTGAAAGCATACTATAGAAAACAAAAAGCACAAACAACGCTTAATTCTCTAATAACAACTCAATCTTGCTTTTATTGAGAATATATAAGCTTTGCTATTCTGAACTTAAGCCACGGCATAGGGTAGTTACCTACATAAATTCAGTTTAGACTGACAATGATATCATTGGGAGTCACTTGTCTGGAAGAAAAATCATTTGGTTACATATCTTGGCTCTTCCGTTTGGCAGGTAATGTTCCTTGTAGTCTTATTTTTTTGTTAAGCCCATTATAGGATATTATCAGTCAACTATGCCTGTTTACAAAAACATCTCAAAATTCAGTGACCTAAAATGGCTATTATTTATTTTTCCATGGATATGTTACTTGATGGGGGCAGCAGTCAAATTACCCAAGTAAAGCTGCCTGGGTGGGCAAACCCTTGGCCCAAGATACAGCATCGTTGAATTCCGTCCCAGGTGCCTCTCATCTTTCTTGAAGTAGCATATTACCCAGGCCATGTTTGTCTCATGGAGAAGACAAAAGTACAATAGAAAACCAACCACAAGACCACAATGAAAACCTTTATTTACATCACATCTTCTAAAATTCACTGGCCAAAGCAAATCACATGATTGAACCCAAAGTCAAAGAGGTGGGGAAATATACTCTATCTCTAGTTAGAGAAACTGCAAAGTTGTATGGAAAAGAGGATAGATTCAGGGATAGGTGAAGAATTAGAACCAATTATATATATACTACAAGGACTACATCAATACTTTTCAAATTATATCTATATAGTCCTACCTGGGGTTCTTTTAAACATGCTTTTGCAGAGTTACCAGATTCCTATCCAACCAAATACAATCTATGCATTAATCTTTTGCATATATAATTCTCAATTTTCCAAGGATAGACTTTCTGATTTTCAGGTTCATTGTAATAAAATAACAAATACACTCCTTTAAAACACTAAGACTGTGAGACCAGCAGTAAGCATAATGGCTTTGTCTCTGGATCCCCATGTAGTCGATCACGGTTCGCATCCCGGACCCGGTGGTTTAAACTCACTCCAGGTGCGTGTGTGTGCATGCCCAAGATCCCAAGAGGAGAATGGAGGAGAAGGGATTGCGTCGTGGCCATCCCCCTGGGGGGTAGTTTCTTGCTTTCTGTCTCTCTGTCTCTCTCTGTCTGGCGAGCGCACACTCCCTGTAGCAAAAACCTCTCCAAAAAAAAAAAAAAAAAAGAAAGAAAAACAATTAAAAATGTAAATAATTATGACTCAGTATCTATATGAAAGAATTCATGCAGTTTGGAACTGCAGAATAACAAATTATTGCCATGTGTCTATGTGTACAGGTAAATTACCCTTTCAAAGCATATAAATAGTTGCAAAGAATGACATCATCTCCCTCTGCCCATAGTTCACTCTGAGCACAGAGTATGAACCACAGTACATAGAAAGCAAAGGGGACCTCGACTTGTCCAGACTGTAGGGCTTTGATATTGAACAGTTAGATGTAAAAGGAAATTACGGGCAAGTACAGAGTTGGGACTATATCGTTGCTATATCTTTTCTGTTCTAATGTTGTAGTAGAGGTGAATTAAGTTAAGAAACAACAGAGTAACAGACAATTTTTAGCAAACACTACATTTTTGTCTTGTTTGTGTCAGGTAATTTGGAGGCTTGTAGTTGAATTGGTGTTTTTCTTCTTCCTGGGATATGAGAATACATTCCTCAGACTCTATTTCAATGGCTGAAGTGACATGATAGATTTCTGGTTAATGGATTATGAACATAGCTGATATAGATCACTTCGGATCCAAGACAATTAAAAATATGTGTTTTCAACACATTTTTTCTTCTCTAATAAGCCACTTCATGGAAAAGTGAATAAAGCCCTTGAAGACAGCTGAGCCACATAAAGGAAAAAGCCTATTTCTGAGAAAGAGAGCTGTACTGCCGAACATACTGGATTTTGATATTTGAAAGAACTATCTGAATTGATTTAAGATAGTTACAATTCAAAGTTGTTTGCTCTAGTTATTTGCATATACTAAGAAAAAATTATCTACAGTGGTAAGCTAATGTAAAATGTTCCAAAATATTCTACCAGAATTGAAGTGACTGAGCCATGGTGAATGAAGAACTAATTGATATTGGAGGCCAGTAAGCTGAATGGCCTTGATACCATTTGGCAAAACAGTCGGTCAGTCAGTCTTCTCTTGCTTACTACCCTGGGAAACAGACTTTACACCTTTAAGCAGACAACTTTAGGAAAATTGTTTTGAAAAGAAGGATCGTGTTTATGTTAAATGATTATTGGCAATTTTGACAAGGTATTAAATGGAATACAGGAGCTATAGAAATAATTGGTAGGTCTACAAATAGAAATGAAACTGAGCTGTGAGTGATAAGAAATTTTGGAAAATGCAATAAGACATTAACTGGTAAAAGATAGGATTGAAAAAGTTTCAGTGATGAAGACTTTGAGAAAATTTTCAGTTGAAGACAATGACTTAGCCATGTGGTCAAGAGTTTGTTCTAGATGTCCTCAAGTTAGCACTATTAACTTGAGGTAGAAAAGCAATAGAGTAAAAGAATCAAGAAATAAATAAGGCTTAAGAGTTGTCTTGTAAAGAAAATGGCCACTGGCATATGGAATTAATTGCATGTAAATAGATCCTTTGTATGCAATGTTTTTGTCAAAGCTTTCAAAGAAACCATAAAGTCAGGCTGAAACAGCCTTTGAGCAAGCTGTGAAAAATATTTGGATCTCCAAGCTTAGTTCATTAGAAATAGTCTCCAAAAACTGTACAGAGCCCATGGAAGACATATTCCCTAATGCCCTACTCAGATATGGTTCTGGAAGAAAAATGATGAATAATAAACTCCAAGAAGTCCTGTAGGAAACCAAAACAATGGGCAAAAAGTTTTTTCTAGAGAATAGCATCCAAGCCTGACCAAAGCACTAACTTCAAAACTGCCAGGGTTAGTGACTTTCAGGATGTCTGCCTATTGGGTATTGGAGGAGGAAGAAACGTGCATTTTTAGTTATAGGTCCACTCAAAAAAACAAAGAACAAAACAATACAAAATAAAACAAAAATGAGAAATAATGAGTATTTTATAGCTCGACTAACTGACTGTAACTTAAGTTGCTAGTGATCATTAGTAAATATGTTCTCTTCCTGAGCTATTACTCAACTCTATTTCTCAGGTTTCCTTGCAATTATATAAAACTATACAACGGAGATCAAAGGAAGGTAGGGAGAAGTGACATTCACCTCTAGGTTTAGGAGGTTAAGAGCGAATGGGTCTTCTCTTTCACTCCTTTTCTCATCTAATCTCTTAAGAAAAAAATGAGGCCCTAGGAGATGTTGGATCCATAGGAGATAAGGACCCTGAGTCTCTCATGACAGCGTAAAGCAGAGCCCTGACACTCCAACCTCCTACCTCTGCTAATCCACCTTGAAGGATAATATGGAGGAACAATAAATTATTTTTGTAAAACCCTGAGAATCTGGAGGTATGTGCATCTGCACTTTGTACATCTTGTCTAAGTGATCTTTACTATTCATAAGCCATTATTTTTTATTTATTTTAACATTTTAAGTTAATATCTATGAAATTATAAATGTGCTGCAAATATTGGATTTCATTTTAATTAAATTGTTTAGCATTAATCCATTGTGTAGCATACTACTAATTACGTTTGTTTTACAACTGTATTTTCCTTTTCTGCTTATTTATGACTCCTTCTCTATCAGGTTAATTTCTTTATACTGATAATTCCATATAAGATGCTATAGGAACAGTGGTGTTACATTACTAAAATTAAATTAATAAAATCTAGGGTTCTTTCTTATGTACCGTGCACAGTACCATTCAACTTGTAATTAGGTAAACTATTTAAAAGGCATTATAACTTTTTAAAAATACACAATAATTTTCAAGCATTTCTGTGGGATAATTCTTTACTTAGAAAGGGAATGGTAAGGCGAGAGGAAGAGTGATTGTTAAAGTACGATGTTACTTCTAAGTATCCTCTGGGCATACAAAAATTATTTTTAATAACAGATGTTCATTGAATTCACAATTGGAAAGGAACTCATTGACCATTCTAATGCCTTATCTAGTACAACCTCTTCATTATTCAAATAAGGAAACCGAGCCTTAGAGCAGTGAATTAATTTTCCCAAGTTCACAGAGGTAGAAAATCTAGAGCCAGGCCTAGGAGCCAGATCTCCTAATACCTACTCCACTGCTCTTTTCTACCACAACGAATTTCGACCGCTAGGACTTATACTTTAGAGAAACTTAGAAATTTTGATTTTTGTGGTTCACGATGTCTATTAAAAGTAATATTATAATTTGTCTCTCAAATTAATACTTATATGTAATGAAAATCTAGTAAAACCCCAATGGGTTTTTAGAATCTGATATATTTTCCTAGAAATATTACATAGACACTAATAGGAAATGATGAAAAGGAAGACTAATGATAGGGTATTTGCCTTATAAGATTTTAAACTTTACCATAAAATTATGTCATTAAAATAATGTGGTAAGACTATTAGAACAAACAACAGATTAATGAGAGAGAATGAAATAGTCTAGAAACAGACCCTACAAAGGAGCTAATACTGCAAGAGATGGCAGGATAAATCAGTGAAATCAGCAGTGTGGTCTATCATCATTTCTCGTAAGCAAGTATGCTCAGATCTAGGTGTTTCTTTTCCACCTGACAGACTACCTTGAGGTGGGAGAGTGGGGGGAGAAAATAACCTTTTCTAAATCTTACATTTAAAGTCTCTTTGTTTAGAATTAGTTCAAGTTACACGCCTTGAAATTTGCTAAGGACTAGAAAAAACCCTTTAGTTCCACTGTACTGAATAGCTGAGAATTTGAGTGAGATGCCGCTTTCAGACCCACTATTTCCACTGTGACAGAGGTTAACATAAAAGGGTCAGAATATTTCCTCCTGCACTTCCAAAAAACCTGCAAAAGAATAAAGGAATAATAAAGCCTGCTTACTAGTTCCTCTCTGTGTATTCTGAAAATTCTCACAGCAGGAACAAAGCCTAGAGTGGGGGATTTATATCTAATTTGTGTTAAGTTCTGAGAAAAATGAGTATACTGAGCATCGAAGAAAATGAAGAAATTACAGTAGAAACATCAATAGTTTTAGAGCATAGACATCAATCTCCTATTTATAAAAAAAAAAAACATATAAAGCAGATAATCTGGAAAAATAGTTACCAATAGTTGGTACACAAAATAAAGGGTTAATATTCAAAAACTTTATATAAAATCAAGGAAAGGGACCGCACAGTGGTGCCATGGTAAAACGCTCTGCAAAGCTGACACACGTGGGAGAGTTCCGGGTTGGTGACTGGGCACCTCCCTGAGTATGCCAGGCACGTACCCCTGTTCCAGCGAAGGCTAGAGCTGGGGGTCAAGACTCTTTTGTGGTATTACTTTTCTGTTTCTCTCCCTCTTTATTTCTCTTGTTCATGGAAGAAATAAACTTAAAAAAATTCAGCAAGAAAAACCAAAGCCCAGTAGGTGAGTGGAGAAAGAGTATAAACAAGAAAACTGCAAACAAGTAAATATGAACACTTTCGTGTGTCACAGTAAAGAATGCAAATATTACAGGACTTATAACAAAACATTTGTAATATGCTTTGAAATTTTTAAAATGTTAAAACATTTGACCTATTAATCCTCTTTTTGAAATCCACCTTAATGTAAAAACATTTTAGCAAAGACACAGATTTATACACATCAGATTGTTTTTGGTAGAACTGAAATTTCTTTTTGAAGAATTATTTTTATTCAACTTTATTCATTTATTTATTTTAATTTGACTAGAGAGAGATGGGGGGAGAGAGAGAAAAAAAAAAGAGAGAGAGAGAAATTGAGAAAGCAAGCTGCCAGGTCCAGGAAAGGGACCGCACAGTGGTGCCATGGTAAAACGCTCTGCAAAGCTGACACACGTGGGAGAGTTCCGGGTTGGTGACTGGGCACCTCCCTGAGTATGCCAGGCACGTACCCCTGTTCCAGCGAAGGCTAGAGCTGGGGGTCAAGACTCTTTTGTGGTATTACTTTTCTGTTTCTCTCCCTCTTTATTTCTCTTGTTCATGGAAGAAATAAACTTAAAAAAATTCAGCAAGAAAAACCAAAGCCCAGTAGGTGAGTGGAGAAAGAGTATAAACAAGAAAACTGCAAACAAGTAAATATGAACACTTTCGTGTGTCACAGTAAAGAATGCAAATATTACAGGACTTATAACAAAACATTTGTAATATGCTTTGAAATTTTTAAAATGTTAAAACATTTGACCTATTAATCCTCTTTTTGAAATCCACCTTAATGTAAAAACATTTTAGCAAAGACACAGATTTATACACATCAGATTGTTTTTGGTAGAACTGAAATTTCTTTTTGAAGAATTATTTTTATTCAACTTTATTCATTTATTTATTTTAATTTGACTAGAGAGAGATGGGGGGAGAGAGAGAAAAAAAAAAGAGAGAGAGAGAAATTGAGAAAGCAAGCTGCCAGGTCCAGGACTCAAACTGTGGTAGACCATTTGGGAGTTTAGCGCCCTTGACCACCACATCACCTGCTGGTCCCTAAAACTGAAGTGTTTTAAGTTGATTTAGATTAAAATCAATGCTCAGTCAGTCATTTAGGATCCAGCTACCTTAAACTCCACACTATCTGCTGGTCCTAGCATCTTAATTTTGTAAAATCTTACTTGCATAAAAAGAACAGGAAGAAAATAGCTGTCAAATTTAAAGGGTCAATATTGCTAAATGCTATAAATATGAATGAGTGGCAATGTCTATTTTATGCTTTCCCAAATTCTCAAAATTTACATCAATTACTTCAACAATCAGGAAATACGTTTGCCTTTCCATACACAGATCTACACATACATATTACAAAGTTAAATACTATTCCACAACATAAAGATGACATATAAATACATTCTACTACCCATTCTATTTTTAATGAATTATGAAGGAGATACCAACCAATTATTTTTTCTTAAGGTTTTTACCATAAGGCATATGTACTCACTTGAGAGGAGAGAGACAGTGAGAGGGAAAGTCAGAAATAGTCCCATATGGGTAAGGGCCACACTGCAATCCCTTCTCTTCCATTCTTCTCCTGGGATTTTGGACATGCACACACACACACACACCTATGTAGCATGATTTTCTAGCATCAAACCACGATTGGCCTTGCGAGAGTCCAGCACCTTAACCACTATGCCATCCAATGCCCATTCAATCAGTTTTTTTTATTCCAACCAATTATACAGCTGAGTTTCTACTTTCACATTTCTAAAAATCCTCTTTAGGTTATTCCAATAGTTTCTGTTATAATTAAAATATTTTCATCTTTTTTCCCCTAGTTGAACATCTATTAAAATAGTGTTAATTACCATTCTACTTCTGAAATTTAAAACTGGAATATTTTGCTTTGTGTGCCAAATTGAATTTCTCAGTATATCCAGTATTTTATTACCCAATGGCAAGTATCATTTAAATCTGGTTTTACTCATATTCAGAATTTCAAACATGTGTTTATCCAATTCTTATTAGTCCCTTAAACTTTTATCACATTGTTCCAAAAGAATTAAGAAAACTGCATCAACATCTTATTCTTACTGCTCTTCTAATTTCCTCAGATTAAGAAATATATGCATGTATAAAACCTCTAAATCGTATTGATAATCCACAAAGGAAACTCCTAGGACAGAAAATCAGAGTTGAGTGGAGACAAATAGTAATGAATATTTAAAACTTTTATTTGCAGAACTTTCAATAGCCAGTATAGCTTTAATATTATTTCTAAGTCTTCCTACATGACATTTATAGCTATAAGAATTCCAATATTTATAATTATTCACAGTTAAATATAATCTTAAGGACAACAGCTCTCTTTTGTAAGTTGGAATGTGGTTATCAAGAGCATTTTTAAGTTAAGTTTTACAAAGTGTATACCATGGGAAACAATGATGCGGTGAGATGTTAACTGTTTCTCTGATAGAAGGAAAAAGTGTTTTCCCTTGCTGAGTTAAACAAAATAAATTTGTTCTTCACTGTAAGATTTCACAGAGGGTATAATAAACTTATATGGATCCTAAATCATATCCAAACTTAACAGATTATTGTCATCCTGAACCCCCATTTTTAAGGATTACTGGGGCCAGCAGATGGCATAACGATTATGTCACTGGACTCCCACATGGTCGACTGTGGTTTGAGTCCCAGACCTGATGGCTTGAAACTCACGCTGGGCACTTGTAAATGCATTCTCATCTGGGAAAAGAATGAAAGAGAAAGAATTGTAATGTGACCATCACTCACAGGGGGTGATTTCTCATTTTCTCTCTCACTGTCTCTGTCTCTGTCTCTCTGGTGGATGCACAAGGCCTAAAGGCAAAAACTTCTAAAACAAAAACAAAAAAAAAAAAAAAGAAAAGAAGAATTACTTCAATGTAGTGCCCCTCAACAAAACAGAAAGAAAAGAAGAATTACTTCAGTGTAGTGTCCCTCAACAAAACAGTTTGGGAAATCCTTATTTTGATAATACTTTTACTGCCATTATTTAAATGTAAATATTAATAATAATCCCTTTCCCTAAGCTATAATTTTTCTCTGCAATATGATTGCAAGTGATCTAAGCTACAGATCATCTACTCTCTTCTCTTCCCCAAAATGCTTGTAAATATTGTGCTAGTTACATGCTGAAAAAATTACATGCTCTGGCTATGGTTTATTGAAAGGATAAATGGGGAAATGAGGAAGAGCAATAGATACCTAGCTTGCCTCATGGAGACAGAAACAACTCTAAGAATACAACCGGAAGCACACAGCCCAGTACCATGGTGAATAGGATAATTGTTTAGGGTAAAAATAACTTTAGAGAATAAGGTGTCCCTTGAACACTTCACCCTTCCTTTCCTCCCTGCTCCAGCGTCCCACATTATAGTAATGGTCATCCCCTCTCTCTGCATCTATAGCTCCTACTGTCATCTGTAGGCTGACCCTCATTATTCTCCTCTCTATTGAACCATTTTCTTAACCCTAAGCTCTGCAACCCCATAGTTTCTGCTTACTGCTTCCTTTCTGTGTATCTCTCAGCATCTTTACCCCTTTATTGTCTTCAGCCTTTTCTTTGAACATCCTATTCAAACTTCACAAAGAGATGAAAACCTGATTGGTTCTGCCAGTCTCATCCATTTTTAGGCAACCCAGTTGGTAAAAGTATTCTCACCAGGACAATGGACACTCTGCTGGCCAGACGTGATGTGGGTGCCTTGAATCCAGCACACACTCTGGGACCAATGCTATGTGGTGAGAGTGGTGACGTCACCTGCATAAGGAACCTATCTGGAACAAAATGGAGTGCAGGCACATTGGGCCAAGGGATCTGGCAGGTACCTTAGGATTCTCCCTTTTAGAATTGCTTATATATTCTTTTGTATTGCATTTACTACATTTTTAACAATTTTATACCTTTCATTTCTGTATCTTATTAAGTTTTTTTTTTTAAGTTTTTGCTTATATTTGTGTACAATATTGATAAGTGAGTGAGGGAAGAGTAGTACATCTGATGAGATCCCCACTGAAACCTCATTAAAAATGTAAAATAAATGTGAGACATCTATGGTAATAGCAATTAAAGGTATCTCTAAGGAAGATCCAGTTTAGTGAACAAATTTGAGCCATGAAATTGGATGATCAACCAGTTGCTTGAAATAATGCATTGATAAGGTATTCTTATTAATAAGGCAGGAGGTCTTATACTTCTAGTAGTAGTTTTGTTTTTATGAATTAGGGATGTAGAAAGCTAGGTCTGGGATGTGGTTAGGAAGATCATTTCTTCCCTTAATTTTTATAGAAGGATAAACCAGAGAAGTTGAGGCTGAAAAGAAGCATTGCCCTCCAATGCAGAACGTCAATAAGGCACATGCACTGAAATGGGTTGGAAACCATCTAAGGCCAAGAAAATGACAAGCAGGGAATGTAAAGAGCCTTGTGCTCTGTCATCAATAGTTTGAATGCTCGAGAGAGGTCAAGACCCATAAGATTAGCCCCTTCTTCTGTCACACAAAAATTGAAAGGCTAGTTTAAACCGTGCTTTTATAATAGCACTATAAAGTAAGGTCATTCTTCCATGTATGCCAATAAGAACATTCACATCTGCAGCAATTTGTGCTATGGTAAGCCATAAAAGCAAAAGAAAGTGCACTTGGTCATATATATTCTTAGGGAACCCGAGTGCCCAGAATCAATGAAATAGGCAAGTCACTGAGTGAGCAAGAACATGTCGTGAAAAAGTTGCCCTGGCATTGGAATTGTGTTAGTTACTTCTCCAGTTCAATTTGTACTATTGGTGGTAACATTCCCTCCGAGGGTGGAGGGTGCTGCTGTTCAACAATGTGACCAACAAAGGTAAGCAGAAGTACTCTTCAAGGAGTATTAATGAAATGCTTCTGTGGTGTTGGTGCTTTCAGCCTTTGTTTCACAAGCTCCCCCAATTCCATCCTCCTCCTCTCATGACTGTGCATCATATGGACTCTGAAGTCAATTTAAAAGGTAAAGATTTTCCCCAGTGTACCATCTTCATCAACCTAGACTGATGCCCACAGGCCATGCAACATAAATGTTAATGCAACTCTAAGTAATTACTATTCCAATTGCAATAAATCAGTTAAATTTGGTGACTGATTTTTGCATCAAGCACTGAAAAATGTGCTTGAATATATCTCAAAATATGTAATGCTTCTCAATATCAGACTTATTTGGAATTATTCTCTATTTATGAGAAATTTGACAGAATTGAATGCTTAAATTAACTAGAATGCTTCTACACACTGGGACCAGCAGCTGGCGTAATGGTGATGTCGCTGAACTCCCATGTAGTCGACCGCGGTTTGAGTTCCAGACCCAGTGGCTTGAACTCACGTTCGGCATGTGCGCATCCATGCCCAAGATCCTGAGAGGAGAATAAAGGAGAAGGGATTGCAGTGTGGCCATCCCCCCTGGGGGATGATTTCTCATTTTCTGTCTCTCTGTCTCTTTCTGGCAAGCGTCTGCACCCTATAGCAAATCTGGGAAGCGTTCTCCACCCTAAAGAAAAAAAAAAAAAAAAAAAAAAAAAAAGAATGAAAAGAATGCTTCTACACACCAAGAGTTTTTACACGTTAGCCTAAAAAGGAAAGATATAAAATCTTCTTTCAAAGGCTGAGAAAGAATTTCCAAACTTATTTAGGATGAAAAATATCTTTGATAATGATCTTCAGTTTAAGACAACTGATCTGAAATGGTTTCCACACGTTAAGGAATGCTGAGATAACTGAGATGCTTCAGTTGTCTAACAAGTGATTGCTCTCATTACATTTGCTCATATCAGAGATGAGTAAACCTAAGCAAAAAGGTGACATTTTCAAATTGTTTTCCAAATGATTCTTCATAAAATGAGACGGCACTTTAGCTTAACACAAGCTTAACAGGTATGAAAAGTATAAAACAATCCAGAATGAGCAGCATTGTTCACTGGGATAATAATCTTAAGAAAGACAAAGTTGTTCTGAATGAACCCTGAAGAGGAAAAAAACCATTCTTCCAATGATCAGAACAGAGTGTTGTGGCTCACTGCTTCTGTCTCAAAGGACTCAGGAAACTGGGAGGGGCCCCACCACTTTCCACACTCCATAGGCCCCACAGAAGCTTGATGGATAAAGAAAAATCCCCAGAACTGAAGACTGGTCAATTATGAATTGTAATTCAACTGTCTCCACAGTTGCCAGAGAAACCAACTTGGCAACTGTGGTACCTTTAGAGACATGACCAAAGAGTGGCTATGGCTGGTTAGAATACAGTAGTAAGGACGGTGTTTGAATCATGTGCTGAACAATACAAATCCATCTCTTCCTTGTACTTACCCACTGTTTGATTAGTAAAGAGGGGATCAGAAGCATCTGGGTATGTCAGCATACCAGAGCTCCTTTTCCACAACCGATTTCTCTGGTGTTAAATGGAAAAACTTATACTTCAGAGACACGAATCTGCCACATTTCAAGGATATGACATCTGCTGAGAACAAAAATATGAAAACAAAACAATTCTATATAACAGGTAAACACCTTGACAAATATGAAGGCTTTCAATCTTGTCAAACTGTTTTTAAAATGTCCACTTTGCAATCCCTCTCCAGATACTTAACGTTTCCTAACACAAGAATAGAATAAATACAGGAGAAATCAATACTCTGCACATCCAAATTGTTCAAGTCTGCCACTGCAATCCAACTTTCTTCTTTTTCTCTGCAAAGAGCTCAGAGGCAGTTTCTCAGTTCAAGGATGAAACATTCTCACCGCTCCTTCTCTAAATATAAATATAGATAACAGAAACATTAATTTCCTGAGAATTTAGCTGAAGAATTGTTTTTAGCGGTCTTCTTTATAGCAGTTTTCTCTAGCTAGATTGAATGACTCCTTTATAAGTGACCTTGTCAGTAAAACCCCTCATAATTGGTAACTTTTTAATACTTAGTAATTGATAAAGAAGGCCCTTTCTCATGATTTAGTTAGAAATAAATTAATGTACACTTTCTAAAAAGGATTATTTTCCTTGAACTCTAATCCTCATGAAAGCTGTTAAATTAGTGACTCTGAAGGCTAGAAACTTCAATTTAGCCAGAAAATCCATAGAACAAACAAACAAACAAAGCATTTTTTTCAAAGACCCAGAAATGACAATGAAGAGCCTATAGTCTCCAAGTCCAAGTGAGAGTCAAGAAAGTTTTAACAGATCCAGTTTAGGCCATCATTTGGGTTTAATGAAGGAAAATATATCTGTCCAAAAAAAAAAAGGACTATTCATTAACTAATTTCCAAGAGATTATCTAATCTGCTGAACAGAAGCATCTTCCTCCAATTTGCATTCCACATCATTGACATTTTTCACATTACTCGCCTTACCTATACTTTAAAAAATATTTCATTAAAATCCAGATGCATTGTCTTTCTCTCTTTGATGATCAGTATTGCATTCAGGGCCTTTATCCTTAGACATCCTTCCAGTCATTGGACTGTTCCCTCCCAGAACTCTCATGGATTGGGTGGCTGGCTCCAGAAGGCTGGGACTTTTGAAGACAATATATATGGTTGGATGGCTTGAAAGAGTTAGTTACTCAAAAAGAATTTCTTGATATTTATTAATTTCTAACAATGCAATATATGCCAAAGGGAAGGCTAGAAATATCAGCAATTTAATTTTTTGATGGGAAAAAAACAAGTAATTTAATATATAAAGACTCAAATTGTCATTTTTTGGTATCAAATAACTGAATTTTTCTTTTTGTGATTTTTTTTATTTCAGTATTTTTCCAAATATTTATTATTCTGAAGAAATAACTCATGAAATAATATTTTATAAAACATCTTAATATAGTAGGAAAATAACTGTTTGCATTAGCAGTTGTAGTCAATACCTTTTATTTTGTTTCTAGAGTCATATGGCACATAAAATTTAGAGGCCATAGATATAATAGTTATGAAAATATAATGCAACATATCTGCTCATTGCTTTCCGTTAGCTAAAAGTTTCAATGTTTTGACTTTCCTTTCAGATAGTCTTTACTAAAATCTTTTTCCTGCCAGAAAAGTGAACGGAGGTTTGTTATGTGATTAAATTTTTTGAATGGTTTCATTACATGACTATAGGCAAATTTCTCCAAGATAACCAAATGGCAATTGAGGAAAACATGTTCAATTTATTTGCTCTGTTGTTCACCTACATCCACATGATATTTTGCAATATACATATCAAGACAAGGTACCAGATAGTAGAGATCATCCCTATTTAATTATTTACGGTGATAAATTTTTCTTTGAATGGTGTAGTCTCCCCATTTCCCACCATGTAGTAAGGCTTTTATATGACTATTGCAGACAGAATGATAATAATACCATTATAAAACCTAGACAAGAAAATTTAGCTTCATAAATGTTGAATTATAAATATTGAAAGGGCACACAAATATTAAGATCTAGGATAGTCACTTTCTTCCTAGATTGACAATTATTGAGAACATTTTTTAAAAATCTTTCCTTTTTTTCTGTTTTTTTTTTTTAATTCAGGTTTTGTTGTATGTTTCAAATGCCAAAATCTTATTTTTTTATAAAAGCATAAGCTACATTCCGGTTAAGCAATGAGAAGTATGGCTAGAAAGGAAGACAAAAGCCAGTGTACCTGGGACCAGCAGTTAGTGTAATGGCTATGTCACTGAACTCCCATGTAGTCGACCGCAGTTCCAGTCCCGGACCCTGTGGCTTAAATTCATGCCGGGTGCATGTGCGTGCATGCCCAAGATCCCGAGAGGAAAATGGAGGAGAAGAGATTGAGGCATGGCCATCCCCCCTCGTGGGTGATTTCTCACTTTCTATCTCTCTGTCTCTCTCTGTCTTTCTGGTGAGTGCACGTGCCCTGTAGCAAAAACCTCTCAGAAAAAAAAAAAAAAAAGAGCCAAAACTATGGTACAGATTCCAAGCAAAAATGAGACAGGAGAGAAATAGTGAGATCAGCCTCCATGCATTTGGGAGGGATGCTTCAGGATGGGGGAGCCTGCTGTTCCTTTCCCCACTCACATTCACACTATACTCATTTTGGACTGTAGACAATGCTCCACTTCTCAAGAGGGAACTTGCAGGCATCAAGGGAGTCATGAAATTAAATCTAATCTCCCATTTCTTAGGTCTCCTTTTGTTCTTAAATGCTGACAAGTCTCCTCCTTTTCCTCAAATGAAGCCGTTTAAGCTTCTGAAATGCAAAATCTTTTCTATTAGAGAAATTGCTCTACTGTAACTAGTAAATTCCATATACCTCCATAATAAAGAGCTCAAACTTAATTTTTCATTAATGTAGGATTTTTTTGTGTGTGTGTCTGATTTTATAAATGATGTAAGCTTGGGGAGAAGAGAATAAGTTTAACCTGCTCATTGGGCCAACCTAAAATTCCTTTTTCTCAATCTTTACCCATTTTACATAAACTACATTCTGTGTAGCAGCAGGACTGATCTAAAATCAGCATGTATGTCAAATAGGAGAATATTCACGTAGAGTAATTTATACAGGGAGCCAATTTAAACGCCTCATTTAAATTTCATGGAAATGGTCTTGCTTGTCCAGTCAGTGGCTGTGGAATAAGGTTAGAAGTTTATTCTCTGGACTTCTGTTTTCTCTCTCTTTTTGACAGGGTCTAAAATTGAGCCTCTAGCACTCCTCTATGCAAACAATACAAAACAGAAATAATTTCAAACTTAAGTAACCCCTTCAAACTACTAAGTTTTCTTGTAAGCTAATTGCCATTTGCTAAAGCAGATCTGGCATAATGTATCTCCAAGTAAACTTGGAAGCTATTGCATACTGAAGTATACATTGCTACATAGTCCATATTCTCTACTTAGTAATTCAGGCTGCTGGATGCACAGAAGCCAAACCAATAAATGACGTGGGCATCAAAGCTTTCGAATAGAGTAAAAAATGCTTGAATTTATTTCTGTTAATTTTAGTCTTTATCTAGTGCTAACAATTCCAAGTCAGATGGAAGCGGAAAGGGGAAAAGAGCTATGAGGTTCATCTAAGTACCCTCAATGTGGAAGTTCTATAATTGATGTATAGCTTAAAAATAACAGGTAGTTTTTCCTCCTGTTATCTTTAAAATTTCCACCTTCAAATAGCTCTTTGGGGTGGTCTTTTAAAGTTTTTAAAAGATGGTAAACCTAAAGCTTTCTTAATGACTAATTTTATAAAGCAGAAGACAAGCTCTGCTTTGCCCTACACGGATCCTAAAAACCTGTGGCATGCAGAGGAGAAACAGATAACTAGCATTTGGTTGCTAAGAAAAAGGACTTATTGGGAAGTCCCTCTGACTTCTGAGACTCAATAAAGAATGCAACTCATTGCCAAATTTGAATACCATAACCAGGTCATTCCCATGTTGTAATAAAGAAGTCTCTATATTCTGATGACCATAGTGTTAAATCTTATTTGCACTTGGTCTTCCTTGAGACATTGTAACAGTTCATCTTATTAAATGGTTGGGCCACCTTTAACTCTACACCCACTTTCTCCAGACCACAGTGTTTGATCATAGATTTATAGATCATTTAACACAGGCGACAGCTATTTCACCAACAGCCTGGCTGTCATTAAGCAGCAGCTACTGTCAAAAGTTCAGAAACAGGCCCAGCAGGATGATGAAAAGAATCAAGACACAGTGCCTATCCAACTGTCACAACAACAGGAAGAAGCATCTGGTGCCCAGAACAGCCAGCAGAAAGGGCACCAGCAATGGCGAGCCTGATTCCATATCCTGTCTTAGGTAGCCGCTACCACCTCATAGTTCTATCTCAAGGGACAAGCCAAGGAACCCCATAAAACTCCACAGAGCACAAATTAGAAAGTCATTTTGTCAGAAGCAGCCACGTAGAATCATCAGCCTCAGTGCCAGAGGAGGATTTGCCGAAAGGTGAGAAAAACATTATTGCTGAATGTAAACTGAGAGAAAGAAAATGAAATACGTTTGCTGTGCAAACATACAGTTGCTTTGAAAACATACATGTTTACGTTTTGAAATCAATATTCATAATGAAAATGAGAAAATCCTTTTGTAACATAGTCATTTGCTATCTTTCATCACATATTAACTCATTTTCATCATCTTTTAGTATAGCTATATCTGCATCTCTGACATTGGTTCCAATCACAGTGAAATTGTGAGGACTACAGAAGGTAGCATAGTGTCTTGGTGCCCAGAAAAAAAATACGCTTTTATTAATGGGCAACATTCTATTCATTTTCATAGAACTTTTTGTCTTATGGGGTGTTTGGTTGTGAGAGAGAAAGAGACAAGAAACAGTGAGAGAGAAGGTGAGACATCACCCCCCACAAAGAATAGCCACGCCACCATCCCTTCTCCTCCATTTTCCTCCTGGGATCCCTTATCCTCCATTCTCCCACTGGGATCTTGGGCAGGCCTGCACTCATGCCCAGCATGATTTTCAAGCCGCTTGGTCTGGGACTCGAAACACAGTCAGCCTTGTAGCAGTTCAGTGACATAACTGCTATGCCATATCTGCTGGCACCTGCAACATTTTATTATTCGGAAGAGGAAGGAATAAATTTCCATAAACTCGAATTAAAGGTATTATAATGGGAAGTGCCTTCTTTCACAATGAACAACTGTGTGACCATGAGCTAGTGCTGCCTGAGGCAGGGAGTGCATCACAATATGAAGACGCTATTGGAGGTCACTCTCTGTTTCTGTCTCTCTTGCTCATGGAAAATAAAATAAATTTAAAAAGAAACTCTTTTAAATATATGTTTTTAAAATATTACTAAGACATGTGTTATTAATATCATATATATTTAGTGTTGATTTGTGAGAAAAGTAGCAAGTTTAAAGATGAATGTATTCAGCTAATTTTTTTTTAGAGGTTTTTACTATGGGGCACGTGCGCTCGCCAGAAAGACAGAGACAGAGAGACAGAAAGCGAGAAATCACTCCCCAGGGGGGATGACCACGCCGCAATCCCTTCTCTTCCATTCTCCTCTCGGGATCTTGGTCATTCACACACACGGGCCCAGCATGAGTTTAAGTCACTGGATCCAGAACACGAACCAAGGTCAACTACATCGGGGTCCAGTGACATAGCCATTACACTAACTGCTGGTCCCTCAACCAAATTTTTACAAAAAATACATTTAAGAATTTTGAGGCTGAATACCCCTTTTACTTCTATTTTAATGATGATCAATGATTCTCCTAGAATTCTATGTTTCTTTTCTTTTGGTCTGAACTTATATTCTTGTTTTATCAAGAAATTAATTGTTTGGGGTCAGCAGGTGGTGTGGTGGTTAAGGTACTGACAATGATTTAAGTCCCAGACCTGATGGCTTGCTTTCTCACTTTCACTTTCTCTCTCTGGTCAAATTAAAACGATGATAATGATAATAAATAAAATAAAATAATTAATAAAAAAAGAAATGAGTTGTTTAAAAATACAATAAAATTAACATCATGATTTACAAACAGAAAACATGTCTTATTTATTTTTTTATCCCAATATTAACATATACCTAGAGATTTTAAATATATAAAATATATATGAACATATCTTCACCTTGATATATGTTTATATGCCACATATATAGTATAAACACATACATACACAAATATAATATATATGTAATAGATGGATAGTATACATGTGTATGTTTACATATATATACATACATATATATACACACACATATAGACAAGCCTTTGGAAAAGATAAATTGGAGTGAAATCTTTTTTTTTTTTTTTTTCTGTTAAGCAGGTAAGAGCAAAAACCCATAGAGAAGGATGAGCTAAATTTATATGAGCTCTCAGAAATTTTCTTTGGTCAGGTAATCAGATACTAAACAGGTGGTGCCATAGGCTCTGTGATAATTTACAACTCTAAATAACACTATGCCCACCTTATAAGGATTTCAGCCAGTGCTTCTTAAACTTCAGTGTGCCTGTAAGTGACCGGGATACCGTCCTAAAGTCTCAATCAGTAGACCTTGAGTGGGTCCTGAGATGATGCACTTCTTGAAAGTCCCTCATGATGCTGATAATGATACACTTTGGGTAGCACATTATATTATTGAACTTAGTATTTATTATTGCCTATGTGAGAAGTCTGGGGTTAGACTATCCCATGATTAGTTCTTGTTTTTATTTTTATTTTTTTAGAGGTTTTTGCTATAGGGTGCGTGTGCTTGCTAGACAGACAGAGAGAGACAGAGAGACAGCGAGAAATCACCCCCTAGGGGGGATAGCCATGCTGTAATCCCTTCTCCTCCATTCTCCTCTCAGGATCTTGGGCATGCACGCACACGTGCCTGGCGTGAGTTTTAAGTCACTGGGTTTGGGACACGAACTGTGGTTGACTACGTGGGAGTCCAGCGACACAGCCATTACGCTAACTGCTGATCCCACTATCCCATGATTAGCTCTTGAGCTCAGTGTTATCATCAAGATTTCAGAGTCTTGGCCTTGTGGGTGTCCACTGCCTTAACCACCAAGCTATCTGTTGGCCCCACATCTTTTTTCTAAGTTGATTTTATTTGAAGAATTTAAAACATTTTAATATCGAAACAGCTATCAAATTTGATGTCAATGAAAACAGATCCACTGAAAGTTTTCTTTGTAATAGTTCAAATGGCATTGTGCTATAGACAATTCTGTTTGTTCTTCACAACACTTTTTGAGGTATCAGAGATGTTAAAATACTTAGTAAATACTTAGTAAATAGCAAAGATGAGAGAATTCAGTTTATCTAAAGCCTAATCTACTGCTCTTGACACTAAGATAATAATAAAGGTTTATAGTATTGAACACATAAAACAAGAATTATATTAAGCTAGGAATTGTATTGTCTTCTTGGTTTGTTTGTTTTGCAGGCAGTTTTCAACTTAATTCCCAAAGGATCCTCAAAAGGGAGTATTATTAATTGTAGAAACAGAAAGCTGAGGCTTAAAATAATGAAGTGCCATGCGTACTATGTGAGAAGCAATTTATGGAACTTTGATTCAAAGCCCATACTGATATAGTATCCCATATTGATTATATCATTACTCGATACTTCATCCATTCCAGGTTTTACCCTTCCACATGCAAAGAAAAGTGAGAAAAGAAAACACTAAACTCAGAGAACCTCAGAGAGAATAAACAGGACAAACGGGGTGAGAATGGCATCCATGTACTAATTACTGCTCATTAACAGGGGAACTGAAGCCAGCAACAATGCTGGCCACCATTTATCTGTGGCATTTGAGGAAAAAATCCTTTGCTTTATCCTGTCTACTCACTGTAGCTGGCACTTCTCATCCTGTAAGTATTGTCTCATCCTATTCAGACACTGATCAGAACCACAGTCCTCCTTGTAACTTACCATACCAAATGCAGGCGGGCGCCAGACTACTTTCCTTAGTGTTCTTTGTGTAGGTATTGCAGTCAACGTTCGGATAGACTGTAACATGTTAAAGGGTGGAATCTGGGTTCGGGTTCTTTTGATTAGAACCTGAAGTTCTACCATAATTTCAAAAACACATTCCACATACACACGCAAATACAGACATTTATCGTTTAAAAATTTTTGATTGATTTGAATCGTAATTGAATGCATTCTCATTTTCTGCAAAAAACAATGTTGCATATGTAGTACCTTGTATACCTATCACCCATCATAACACTCCACCATTGTTCATTGTGTTTTCTGAACTCTGCACTTCTCAGTCAAAGACTATTGGCAACTTTGTCATTATAAACATTCAATAATGCTATTGTTTTCATGACTTTGTCCACAGTGTTCTCTTAGCTTTGAATACCCTCCAGCCTTCAATTGCTAGATACTTACATATCCTCCAATCTCAAACATCCAAAACTGTTCATTCTCCTCAAGCATAGTCACTTATTTCTATCTTCCAAATATCTACTTATTTGCCAAGTCCAGTAATTAACATGTTCAATTACGCTAAGGTTAATGCTATATAAATCTGTTTTCCTAGTTTTTTTATTCATACAATGAGTAGTAGATAGCACTTCCTAAGACCAGAGGCTTTAATCTTACCTGATTTTGTAACTATCTCAGCTCCTACTTCATAAAGCTATGAATTTTTGTTTTCCTTTTTAATACTTCTTGACACATCGAATTATTAATTGGACTAGTATTCATTACTTTGTACTGAATAACAGCCATATGCCAGGCATTTTAGCTATCTTATTTCAGTAAATCACACTAAAAAAAGGCTTGGAATAAGGATCGCTAGTTATTTTATAGGTAAATTACATGAGTTTAGAAAACATTAATTTGTCTAAATTCATACAGAAATTTAGTGTCAAATCTAGGACTTGAACCCAAGTTTGTTAGAAGCAAAAAGTTATGTTCATCAATACTGTATAGACATTCTCTCAAAAAGCAGGTAGTTGACAAGGGGTTAATTTGTCTGAATGAAAGTATCTGAGAAATGAAAATCTGCTATTAAAGAATTAAATGAATAACAGAGACAAAAGCACAAGTTTTGTGCTAATAAGCAGAGAAAATCCAATTCTATCCAAATTTGTTCCAATTTATTACAAATGTGGTCAACTTCCAAAACCAAAAGCATTTTTCCTTATGAATTAGATACATTGGCTCATAACTATTGCTTGATTTGGGGATCACCTAAGACGATATTCTAAATGTTCACTTGGATATATAAGAATAAGACAAAGTATAGCAATGAAGAAATTGGGGAACAGTAAGTTAAATTGCTAGAAAATATGTTGTACAAGCCATACAAAGGCCTCTTATCAAAAGGCAGAGAAACCACTCAAGGATTACGTTAAGTAATAGGGTTAAGAAGAATATGGTCTGAAAAAAATTGAGTATTATCTAATAACTGTAAGTACATGAGTTTCTAAAATGCCATACATAATATCCATGAAATTATGTTGCATAATGTAATAACACGTTATGCTACCATTAATGCCTTATAACTATGTCATTTGGAAGGCTAATTTTTTTGTGTAAAACCACTTAACTACATAAAATTGAAAATAATGATTATTGCGACTACATTCACTTTTCATCTTTAGAAGTTCAGGATTAAATACTCCATATGCAGTTATTTTATGGTGATGTGTATTTTTATGGAGTGGTCATATAGTGTTCTAAGTAATAATTGTCTTAAAATTCCCAAATACATAAATCATAAGATCTTTTCATATATTATCATTATGAGAAGTCAAGGTTAACACCTACTTAACAACGCATATAAAGTTGAACACAGAGTTTGGATAAAATCTTAAATAAAAAGACAAAGCTTAGTGTTAAAAAGTATACCAAAAAATGTAAGGCTACTATAGCTACTTAATATTGTTATGCCCACTTCTCTATAAAGTATCTATTCTTTTAAAATAGTGATATCTATAAATATTTTAAGTCTTTTTTATTGAACCAATTTACTTTAGGAGGAAAAGTCTCCACTTAGTTTTTGTTGAGATTGCTTTACAGAAAGAAAGAAAAAGGAGCTAAACATTTTACAAACTATTTACTGTACATAAGTGTAGGTTTATCCAAATCCATGTAAAATAAAATATTAGTTTTTACATTTTTAGTAATAAGAAGTCTGTGATT
The DNA here is from genome assembly GCF_000334495.1 of Tupaia belangeri chinensis. Lineage (NCBI taxonomy): Eukaryota > Metazoa > Chordata > Mammalia > Scandentia > Tupaiidae > Tupaia > Tupaia belangeri. The sequence goes on along the minus strand of NW_006160197.1, from coordinate 2,781,004 downwards.
CAGAGAGATAAAAATCTGCTCAATATCACAACCAGTAAGTAACTGAGAGAGGTCTCCAAAACACTATGCAGTATGTATTTAATCAGCTAACTTCACTTAGCATTGATTAAATATCAGACATGGTTCTAGATGCTGAAAGTTGTGAGAATGTTTAATATACAGTTTCTGCCCTGAAGGATCTTACCATACAGTGAAAAAAAGACAAATAAATACATGAAGTGGAATGTGATATCTTGTGTAAAGCATCTACGTTTAAGATCTTAGGGGATGTTAAATTATGAAATCTTTCAGTAATATGTCATGACTAGGAAAAAAATGCATTAAGGAAAGAAAGAACTGTAAGTTTATTTAAACTTGTCCTTGTAAGTTTTTATTTACCTGTCATTTTTCCTTTCTTCCTTTTATTATATAGCTATTCAGGGAAAAATATGTGATGAAAATTATTCTGTGTGAGCAAAGAACCTTGATGGCATGTCTGGTAAATACTACAAGATATAGTCATCATTCAAAAGTGAATAATTTTGGATCTTAAATAACATCTTATTGTTTGCTTTCGAGAACATGTAAAAGGGGTCAGCAGATGGCATAGTGATTACACTGGATTCACAAAGGGTTGACCATAGTTTGAGTCCTGGACATGGTGGCTTTAAACTCACACGGAGTGCATGTACATGTGTGCCTAAGATCCTGGGAAGAGACTGAAGGAGAAGGGATTGCAGCATGGCCATCCCTCCTAGGGGTGATTTCTCATTTTCCCTCTCACTGTCTCTGTCTCTCTGTCTCTCTCTAGACAAAGAACTCTAAAAAAAAAAAAAAAAAAAGGAGGATAGGTAAAGAAGTATAAAGGCTGGTGATAGAGTTAAAATGGAGCTCACATAGATGAAAGCCTAGAAATGACTTACTTTGATTTCCACTCCGGTTGCACTGATTTTTCTAAATCTCAACCAGCAAGACTGCATGAATTTTTTGTATTAGGGCTTCTTTCATGTATAAGATTTTATACTTCTTTTAATAGTTAGTTCAATGGATCTTAATAAGAGTTGGTACTTAAATTGTATGCCTAGCTCTTTGTTTTGAATCATAAGGTTGGCTTGCATCTTAGTAACTTCCTCAAAAATAATTTAAGTTCTGGCATTTGGAGGGTTTTTCACTTCAAGGAAGTCAATCTCCAACGTAATACCAGACATTTGTGATGAATAGGGCTTACATGATCAATTTTGCAGCTAATAGTATTATATCTGTGTACTGTGATGATGCACTGAAAGTGAAAATAGCATCGTCTATGATCTCAAATTTAATAGCTTCTTGAGAAAATTGGGATGTAAGAGAATAGTTTGGCAAGAGTGAATCTCACACTTAAAGAAACTTGTCAACTTTCAACGTGTTACGTAGTTCATTTAGACTTATGACAATGGACTCACATGAAAAACTGAAGAAACATAAGTTAACAGAAAAATCAAATGTTTCTCTTGAAAACATTTTAGCATATTGCATATATTTAAGTAACCATATATATATATGGTTACTTAAGACATGTATAACAGATGTTTGCAGTTTATTGACATTTTTTGAAAAAAAAAACAAGTTGTAAACTTTTATTACAAATTAAAAATTACGTTCTTAGATATCTCAACTTTACCAGATATAAAACAAAATTTTAAAATCTTTAGAGGTATATTGACAAAAACCATGCTTTCTAAAAAAAAAAAAAAGAAAAAAATAGTTTGTCATTACCAAATAGAGGCTACTTTGGGTAAAATTTAAAAAGTTAAAAACAAACAAACAACAAAAAAAAGCTGCATTGATGATGCAGACAGTTCTCTTGTCAACCAGCAACTAAAACAAAATAAAACAAAACAAAACAACACCAGGTATTTAAGGTCTTCAGCTCCAATCTTTTATTCATTTCTTATTGCTGAAATTGCATATTTGTTTCTTGCAGGATGACTAAACTGGATGATGATAGAGATGATAAGCCGGCATCTACTCAGCCAGCCCAGCTCAGCCTCAGAAGCTGATGAATCATTAGCTGGCATATTGCCTTTTTTTCTGTCTTCGCCATCTTGTGGTTTAGGGTTCTCTGGACGTCTGCCACCGTAATTGAAGTAGCAGCAGTACCAACATTGAGGTGGCTGTTGACCTTGGGTCTCATCTCCTTGATTTTCTTTATCCTCTTCATTGTGGTCCTCTGGGCTGCCTTTGGCATCCTAGAAGGACCCCTGCGAAACCGTGGTCTATAACGCCAGTATATACTCTGCCTCACTGGTCTACCTCGGTCTCACGCACGCTGTTTGTCAGCACCCTCCATCACTTCTCCCCGCACAGCAAGGTTGGAATACTTGGTCATTCCGCACAGGGTCTCTGCATGTAGTTAGGGGGAAACCTTCACCTGCGGGAGGGTTGCTGTCATTGGCCTTGGCCTTGGGGAGCGCTCTCTGATCTCCCATTTTTTTCCCCCTCTCTAGTCTGATAATTTTGCATGTAATTGTGTGGAGGAACTGTGCTACGGGGATAGTGCCTATAATCCTTATGTCTGCTGTATATTTACTGCCTCAAATCCGATACATATTAATAAACCCACATATTTAAGATTTGAAAAGAGTATAATTGGTTATGTGCATTTTCTGCTACATGCAAGATTACGATATTTGTTTGTTCAAATAATGACTACATTTTGGGGCTGGAAGATTGTGTAATGCTTATGTTGCTGAACTCCCAAGTAGTCGACCGCTGTTTGAATCCCAATCCAGTGGCTCAAACCTAAAGCTGGGCACCTATGCACAGTGTCCAAGATCCCCAGAGGAGAATGGAGAAGAAGGGATTGTGAGTTGACAAACCCACCCACGCTGATTTCTTGCTTTCTTTTCATAGATTTATATTTGGGATTCTTCATTTTATTATTTTAGTTTTCTCTGTTGTACTCGTCATTTGTTCTGGATTTCATACATTTCTGAACATACATCAATCCCATTCTACTTTGTTTGTCATTATTTACTTTTCATTCTTCTTTCTTTCTTTCTTTTTTCTTTTCTTTTCTTTTTTTTTTTTTTTTTGCATTGGAGTTGGCAACATTTCCCAATTATTATCAGCTGCAAATTTAATTAACATGCTGTTTATTTCTTCTTCCAGATAATTAATAAAGTTGTTAGAGAAAACTTGGATGAACACCAAGCCCCCCACCAGACATCTCCCCTAAGTCGGATGCTCTGCCATTTATAATTACCTTTTTCTTATGGTCCTTAAGCAAATTTTCAGTGTTCATTCCAGAGCCAATTTAAATTAATTTGGAGGGAACTACTTTAAGAAACACACCAACTGTTTCACAACCCTTTCATAGCGCTTAGATTCTGTAAAATATTTATACTTTATTACTCATGCCAAAACTATATTAATGAAATTGAACATTTAAGCACTAGGAGAGCAAAGTCTGAAAGTTCTCAATGAGAGAGCATGGTCTCAATAAACATTTAAGACAAAGCTCTAATTGCATTATTTATGAGTTAAATGAGAACATGAAAGAGGCATTTCGTCTTCACCTTTTGTGCCACTGATTTCCCATTTCACTTAACTTAATGAAATTACTAGCTGGATTTCAACTTTTATTAATCATTTTTTCTGGCATATAATATGTTACATAGTAATATATTGGAAAATGATTAAATTTTTGCCCAAATTAAAGAATGGTTTCAAGAAAGTTTTACATTTATATCAGGTCAAGAATTTTCAAGTGTAAAACTTTAGCACAAACCGAAAGTTGTGTCGTAAGTTTAAACTCATATTATACATCCAAATTTTAAAGACCTTGAGTTTCTACATTATGTATTAATTTAAGAAGGTATTTAAAGAGTTCATAGAAAATACATAATATTTTAAAACTACATTAATTTCAATATTTGGAACCAAAACAAACTTTTGCTTTAATTCTATTTTTCCATAAACTTTTGAAGTCCCTTTGTATTTTCTTAGTATATAGGTTACCTTCTTTAAATTCTATAGGCACAATATTTTTTAAAGAATTATTTTATTTTAATTTTATTTATTGTTATTATTTTCCAATTTGTCCAGATTGAGAAAGAGAGAGAAAGCGAGAAAGTAAGCTACCAGGTCCAAGACCTGAACCATGGTGGACCATATGGGAGTATAGCACCTTTAACCAGCATGCCAACTGCTGACCCCTCTATAGGCAGAATTTTAAAGTTAGAAGCTAAACAAAACAATATTTGATAAATCCCCTTATTTCATACATGAAAAACTTATTTTATACTGAAAGTATTAATAGAAATGATATCTAGCCCAGACTGATCAAACTAGTTATGTGACCCATAGAACCTCTTTTTTTAACTTAAAACTTTAAAGATTCAGATTTCCTAAAGACATAAAATTCCTCCTGTTCTGAACATGTTGATTGAAGCACCGATCCAAAAGCTAAGATTAAGTAATTGACTTATATCTTGTTCTAGGAGTCAAGGAGATACCACAATCAGATGATGATAATGTAAATAAATGTCATTAATATAATTAGATTGTTATAGTGCAACAAATCTATAGTATGTGGAGTTATAGACTGCCTGCTCATTACTGGAATTGGGCAGACATGCCAGTGATCATTTGTCATAGCTACATTTGAGCTAAGGGTATTTATTAATAGAGGAAAAGTTCCAGGAACTCTAGAAGCAGGGCCAATAAAGAATTTTAACAGCCAATAACCCTTTCTTGTCTAATCATAATAGGCAGCCAAGTATAATTTAAAGATTTGGTTGTGTTTCTCTTGTTATAACTTGCTAAGCAATATGGTTACTTAAATATATGTAATATGCTAAAAGGTTTTCAAGAGAAACATTTGATTTTTCTATTAACTTGTTTCTTCAGTTTTTCATGTGAGTCCATTGTCATAAGTCTAAATGAACTAGGTAACACGTTGAGAGTAAGTTGACAAGTTTCTTCACTCTTGCCAAACTATTCTCTTACATCCCAATTTTCTCAAGAAGCTATTAAATTTGAGATCATAGATGATGCTATTTTCACTTTCAGTGCATCACAGTACACAGATATAATACTATTAGCTGCAAAATTGATCATGTAAGCCCTATTCATCACAAATGTCTGGTATTGCGTTGGAGATTGACTTCCTTGAAGTGAAAAACCCTCCAAATGCCAGAACTTAAATTATTTTTGAGGAAGTTACTAAGATGCAAGCCAACCTTATGATTCAAAACAAAGAGCTAGGCATACAATTTAAGTACCAACTCTTACTAAGAACCATTGAACTAAGTGTTAAAAGAAGTATAAAAGTGAAAAAAGAAACTTACAAATTATGAGATAAAAGACAAAAGCCATACAAAAAAAGAGGACAAAAGTTTTTGAGGACCAATAATTTTGTAGAATTTCTTAAAAGTAAAGGCATTAAATATAAAACTATGGATAAAACAGAGATTGTGTGTGTCTGTGTGTGTTTGTGTGTGTATATATATATATATATATATGTACATATATATATATATAGCTAGATAGATAAATGGAGAGAGAGAGAGTGTGTGTGTGTGCATGTGTGTGTGTGTGTGTCTGTGTGAATATATACCAGAAAAGAAGGAGTATTTGCTCTGCATATGGAAGATTGTTAGTATTGACATGTGGTATAGGGTGAGATGTGGCAAATGTCATGAAATATGAAAATGAAAGCTCCCTGATAACAAACATTATCCACTCATTCTGGTTTTGTGGTCAGGCCTCTAAAATAAGGTGTGGGGCCAGTAATAACAAGAGAAACCCACATGGGCTACCAGTATTATTCAAACTAGCTCTTTGCTTATAAATGAAAAATTGAAGCACTAAGAAATATAAGACCTAGGAAAAATGAACAATATAGGAGAAAAGAACAAAGATGAAGAACAAAAAGACTAACACCTAATTCAGAGGAAGTCGAGAAAATTAAAAGAAGGAAAAGGGATACGAAAAGAATTCTAAAGGTACTGTTGAGGACAATTAAGATGACATTACATTGTAATATCAAAAAAAAAGAAAAATTCTGCTACAAAAGAAGAAGCAGTCAGAGAATAACAAATAGCTCTTGGGGACCAGCAGATAGCGTAATGGCTGTGTCGCTGGCCTCCCAAGTAGTCGACCACGGTTTGAGTCCCGGACCTGGTGGTTTAAACTCACACCCGGTGTGCGTGCGTGCGTGCCCAAGATCCCAGGAGGAGAATGGAGGAGAAGGGATTGCGGCATGGTCATCCCCCCTGGGGGGTGATTTCTCGCTTTCCGTCTCTCTGTCTCTCTGGCGAGCACACGCACCCTATAGCAAAAATCTCTCCAAAAAAAAAAAAATAGCTCCTGAAACAGAACTGATTACTGAAATAATCATATTAAAATAATAGAGAATAATTTACTGACAAATTTCCTGAACTTAAGGTAAAACATCAACGATCAAATACTTGAGCAAAATCTAGAGACATAGAAGCTTAATCTACCAGAGTCATTCCTTTAAAAACAGGATTTGACCAGCCAGCATGTGGTGTGGAAGTTTAGGAACTGAAAAATCCCCAAGAGAATGGAGAAGGGATTGTGAGTAGCCAGGCCCCCTGGGGGGTGGTGATTTCTCACTTCCCCTCTCTCTCTGAATCTCTATGTCTCTCTCTGGTACATGCCCTATGGCAAAAATCTAAAACAAAAATTAAAAAATAAGAATAAAAACAGGACTTGATGCATTCACTAGTCAAATACATGTTAAGTGCCTATTACGTGCCATTTATTATTATCCTAGCGGAATTTTTAGGCAGTGAATAAGAAAAAGACTTCCCTTCATGGAGACTACATTTCATTGGAATAGATAAGCAATAGTCAATGTCATTCCAAAATGAAAAAAAAAGAGAAAATAGAGGAGGCAAGGAGAAATTTCAATGACCAATAGAATATTCTCCAGAGCTTAAAAATATATGATGAAAATAATTCTGGATCTAGAATTTGGAACCTAATTTGGTAGGTAAAGTACTATGCTGGTAAAAGTTTAACAACCAACTCTCCAAAAACCAAAGACGGAAACCAAAATTTCAGCCTTATTTATAATATCTGACTATTTCAATGGAGAAAATACTCCCAACATGGCCAATTTCAAGCTACCGAAGTGAAGTCACAGAATTGGGAAGGCATACTAAGTCAATCTTCATGAGCAGGTATGAAACAGCTTCAACATACCAGTGGAAGGGGTACAGTAAAATAAAGGTCATTTTATTGCCAAACATCTAAAGCCCATAAGTTTATTATTTGTCCACTTTTTCTTTACAAAATTAAAACATTCCTAGACTTAAAAATAAAATCAACATGAGATCCAAAGTATTGTTGATCTTACTGAGAAAAGCCTTGAGTCCTAAAAAGTATTTCATCCAAATTTCATCCTACATACAGTAACATAGAGTGTATATTTTTATTTTTTTAAGACAAAGATAATAACATATTTTAGGCTGGGAACAAAGGATAGAGAACACTTGTTAGAGAAGAGGTACTCCAGAATTGGGACACAAGTTCTGAGAAGGGAGGATTGTCTAGAAAATGTTGGTACATCCGAAGTGCACAGTGAGACTGGTTCTGGATCTGGAACTACTAAAAAAAAAAAAAAAAAAAAAAAAAAAAGCTGTGAATACAGTTCAAAGCTGGTGTTAGAGCAGAGTCATTCCTAGTATTACACTGACAGGAGTAGCAAGTAAACAAAAAGAAGTCATTTTGTCTCCGCCTTCTGATTTTCTGATTCTTCTACTGGTGGAGCCAGCTAAAGATCTAGTTAGTTAAGGAAAGATGTTTGCAAATTTCCAGTTTCTGTATCAAAAAGCCAGAGTTTGTAGGGATGATTTTGTACAAAGAATGTTGCCAGGTTTTCCACCTTGAGCAAGTTCTAGATATGACCTTTGTTTCTCTAGTTCTGTGAGGCTATCCATAGTTTTCAGCTATTTATTTAAGGTTGGAAATATCCTTAAGGCAGATATGGTTTTGAGTTCTGGATCTGTATCTCCAGATTCCTAAATTTTTTTTCTAAATTTTCATTCAATAATTCTTGTCTTCTTATTTTCTTGATAGTTTCTTTAAACATAAATGTTTTATATTTATGATTTCCTTTTCAACTCGTTAACTTTAGATGGAAAGCATTTCTTTTATTCTTTTTTCTACCCTTTTTAAAAAATTTAGATTTAATCATTGTACATCTCTATAATGCACAATATGTTTCTTCAATATATGCATGTAATACATGACAATCACATTAAGGACATTACCATATACTTCATGTTTAACAGAACTTTACATTCTTTTTCCTGTTAAATGTTTCTTCCCTTTGCCTCTCTCACTTGCCCTCTGCCATTGATTGCCCTCCCTCCTAGTCTTTGTTATTTTCACTTGACCTTCCTATTATCACATCTTCAGATCTTTCAATTTCTGCCATAGAATACAGATATTCAGTATATATTGAGTGGGGATATACAGTGTGTGTCTCTACATTGAAAATCATAGCCCCAAACTTTTGGACCATTGATTAAAAAAAAAAAAAAAAAGGCATTTACTTTGACATTTAAATTACTATTCTTTTAAAAAAATAGATTTTTTTTGAGAAAAATTGAAACAACTTTTCTATAGGGCCAGTCATTACATACTACATTCTGTGCTCTACAGAAGTAGTAATTACTTTCAAATAAAATTTCAAGTACTATTTACTACCAATTTTCAGAATTAATCTAGATACAAATTTTAGAAACTATAAATTATATTGTATAAATAAAAATATATAATATATAATGCAAATAAAATATATTTTATAGTTTTATAGTATATAAATATACATTATATGCTAGATAAAATATGTGGTATAAAGTTCAATATATAGAATAAAATAAATAAGAAAAATAAATTTAACAATATAAAGCTAATGACACAGCTAACAAAAGTTGGGAGAGAGAGAAAAAGATATAAATTTTTGTTTCTTTTTTTTGGAGAGGTTTCTGCTATAGGGCGTGTGCACTCGCCAGACAGACAGAGAAAAAGAGAGAGAGAGAGAAAGCGAGAAATCACCCCCCAGAGGGCATGGCCACGCCGCAATCCCTTCTTCTCCATTCTCCTCTTGGGAGAACCACAGTCGACTACGTGGGAATCCAGCGACATAGCCATTACGCTAACTGCTGGTCCCAAAGATATAAATTTTTAGTTTCCTCTTCTTATATAAAAGGGAGTCAGAGGGGACCAGCAGTTAGCGTAATGGCTATGTCACTGGACTCCTATGTAGTCAACCGTGGTTCAAGTCCTGGATCCGGTGGCTTAAACTCAACACCAGGCACATGTACATGCATGCCCAAGATCCCGAGAGGAGAATGGAGGAGAAGGGATTGCAGTGTGGCCATCCCCGCTGGGGGGTGATTTCTTGCTTTCTGTCTCTCTGTCTCTCTGTCTCTCTGTCTGTCTGGCGAGTGCACATGCCCTATAGCAAAAAACCTTTCCAGAAAAGAAAGAAAGAAAAAAAGGGAGTTGGATATTACATCAAAAAGTGCTGGGTCAAAAAATAAAAGATTACTAATATTGGTTATTTTTTTAGGAACACTTAACGTAAATAAAAGTAAAAATATATTTCACAAAATTTTGAGAAGTTTAATAAGAAGAGAATATTAATCAGCTTTATATTCCTTAACTTTCTCCATGAGAAGCCAATAAAAGTGATGTACAATTGATTTAGATTGTGGCTTAAGCTTCAGAATTTAAAGCTTATTATTTAATCTTATGTGAAGAAAGTTGCGAGAGAGTGAAAGCCATCTAACTGAACTTAAGACTGAGAAGTTAATTAGAAAGCTTACTTTTAATTTTATGTATTTATATGCTTTCAAATATTTTTAAAGTGCCCTTATATATATGCATCTATATATACATACACATATATGAGTCATACATGTATATGTGTGTGTATGCGTATGAACAACATATTTTCAAGCCAATGAGAGCTATGTGGAGAAGACAGCAGCCAGTCTAGTGGAATTCTCTGGTCATTAGGATGAGTATCACATGTGGATATTCACTTTTCCTTTGCAGACTCATTTTCAACATGTGCATTTTGTTGTCTGCTTCAGGTAGCCAGGTTCTCTTTTCTTAAGATTGCTTTGCTATTTGGGGTCTTTTGTGGTTTCAGAAGAATTTAAGAATTTTATTTCTCTTTTTCTGTGAAAAACAATACTGGAACTTTGATAGAGACTAGATTGAATCTGTAGATCACTTTGATCACTTCAGTTAGTTGCAGACATTTTAACCATTCTTCTTTCAATCAATAACAAGGGAAATCTTTCCATTTAATTGTGTTGCCTTCAATTTCTTTCATCAATGTTTTATAGTTTTTCATGCACAGATATTTTACTTATGCTACAGTTTGAATGTGTTCCCCACCCTCAATTTCATTGAATTCTGGCCAAACATTATAACTGTAGGAAAATGGTGTAGACATAATCCTATTATGGCATTGAAGATGGGACTTCTAGAAAGTGATTAGCAACAGGGTGGGGGCCTCCATGATTGGATACTCATGGGTTTATAAGGAGATACAGACTCGGACACACGCTCTGCTCAAACTCTTGTATGTGATGCCTTGTACCACCTTGGGACCCCAACAAGACTCTCATCAGTGGCCTCTTGACCTTGGACCTCCATTCTTATACATTACTCAGACTCAAGTATTTCTGTTATTAGCAACACATTAGACTGAAACAATCTTCTTGGTTAAGTTTATTCTTAAGTATTTAATTTTTTATACATATTGTAATGGATTTTTTTTTAGATAGTTCATTGTTAGTGTGCAGAAACAATACTTACATTCTCTATGTCAATTTTGTATTCTGCAGCTTAACTAAACTTGTCCTTTAGTCCTAACAGTTTTTTGGTAGACCTTTTAGGGACCTACATAAATATAATCATGTTGCCTGCAAAAAAGAGTATTTTGTGGTTTTGTTTCCTGTTTGGATGCCTAGAATTTGTGTCTGCTGGGCAGACCTGTCTCCAGGATACAGAGGGTTAGTCTGGCACCAGGATCCTCTGGAGTATACCTCCTGATTGGGTGTACAGGTACAAACCTGGAACCTATATCCATGGAAGCCAGCCATACTGAAGCCTGGGATCATGGGGTTCAACCTGGTGCTAGGATGAGTCCACAGGGGCTAGCTAGGTGCTGGGATAGGTCTAGTGCCTAAGTCCAAGGATATCGCCTAATGGCTGAGTGCACGGGGGCTGGTCTATGCTGTGGGTGAGCCTAAAGCCTGAGTCCATAGGGGCAACTTTGGTTCCTGGGTCTTGGATCCAAAAGGGTGGTCCTAGAGCCTTCAACTACAGAAATAAGCCTAGAACAGGACTAATGTGTTGGATCATGTTTCTGAGCCAACTAAAGGCTGGGGTAAAAGACACCAACCTGAACTCTTGGTTAGCTGAGTACTGGGCCAGGCCAAAGGCTTGGAATCACAGGGACAGGTCTAGAGCCTGGATCTGTAGGGAATCCTCTGGTGCCTAGAATCACAAAGGTTGGCCTAGAGCCTGGGGTTCTGGGGACCAGCTCAGCTCTGGGATGGGTTTGGAGGCTGGGTCTATGGTGATAGGCCTAGCACCTGTGTCAGTGGGAGCTGACCTGGGGGTTGGGGTCCACAAGTGGCAGCTCGGTACCCATGGTCATAGGAACTAACCTGATTCTGGAGTGGGTCTGAAGACTGCCTGCAGGGCTGACTAGGAGCCTGGAGCCACAAGGGCAGGCTTGGAAGCTCAGTCTCTGAGTATTGGCCTGAATTCTGGGGTCCTAGAGCCTGCCTGAGCTAGGTTTTACTGGAATGGGTCTGATGTTATGGTCCTAGGCAAAGTCCAGTCTTCACTCTTCCCATGGCATAGAGCGCATCTCTCGTGCTGTACTGCCTGCAGTTGGGGAAGAGGTAACACATGTAATGTAACATTATCCTTCTTATCTCCTCAATGTATCATAGCTTGTCCTAGATCTGTGCTATACCCAGGTGTTATAATCTCTCTCTTGGTATCCTTAGCTCTTTGAAGCTATTTTCATGCACTAATAGCTTTTCAAATCAATGTTTCTACCAAGGGACAAACACTGGTAAGTCCTTTTGCACCATCTTACTGATGTCACTTGTTATTTCATATTTTGGAAAAAAAATAATACTGGATATGTTTATTCTAGAAAAGCAACATATGATAGTGCTTATAGCCTTGACTTTTTGTCAGGCTACTTGGGTTAAAAGTTCTTACCACTTACTTTATGTCCTTTGAAAATTACTTAAACTCTCTGTGTCTCAGTTTCCTAATCTTTAAAATAAGAATAACAGGGAACCAGCAGATGGTATAATGGCTACATCACTGGACTCCCATCGTCATTCAAGTCTCAAACCTGGCTGCTTAAAACTCATGCAGGACGCCAGTGCGCATGTGCCCAAAATCCTGAGAGGAGAATGGAGAGAAAGGAATTCAGTGTAGCCATCCCCCCGGGGGGGGGGGATGATTTCTCACTTTCTGTCTCTCTGTCTCTTCAGCTGGTGTACACTTCCTATGGCAAAAATCTCTCCGCACAAAAAAGAATAACGGCATTCAATACATGGAGTTGTAGTGAGGTTTAGGTGAGTTTGTACATGTGTACAACTCTGCATGCCATGTAGGCACAAGTATCACAAACATAAGCTATAATCATATTTATTTTAAAATAATAATTATGCAGGGTTAAACAAAAAAGTTTAAACAATCAAGATATATTAAGTACATAGAAAGCTAACTGTCCCATCTCTAACAGGGTTTCTTTTTCCAGGGGCAACTTCTATTCCCATATCTTCCTGTATCTGTATTCCTATCCAAAACTGAATAGCTCTTTCCATTATTAAGTTTTCTATTTATATCACACAGAACACTTAATGTTTTATTTATGTAGAAATTACATGTTTTCCTTTAAATTTACTTAGTATTATATCTCTGTGTTAATATTAAAAATGGCAATTTGGGGACCAGGAGATGGTGTAATGGTTATGTCACTGGGCTCCCACAGAGTCTACTGCAGTTCTCACACCAGGCATGTGTGTATGTGCCCAAAATTCTAAGAGGAGATTGGAGGAGAAGGGATTGCAGAGTGGCCATCCCTCCAGGTATTTCCTCGTTTTCTGTCCTGTCTCTCTCTGTCTCTCTGGCCAGTACACATGCTCTATAGTAGAAATTTCTCGCTCTCTCTCTCAAAAAAAAAAAAAAAAAAAAAAGAAAAGAAAAGGCGAATTTTCAGTTTTCTTTTCTTTTTCTTTTTTTCTCTGTTTCCTTTTGACAAACAGTGTGTGTGCTAGCCAGAATGAGAGGATGAACTAGAAAGAGGGAAAGCACCCCCTAATGGGATATGGTCATGCCACAATCCCCCTTACTCTATTTTTCCATCCTTTCAAGACTTTCAAGACTTTGGGCACACACACACACACACACACACACACACAAACGTACTGAGTATGTTCCTCAAGCCTCCAACAACACTGTGCTTTGGGGCCAACCCAGTCAGTCATATTTTCTGATCTAAATTATGCTCAGTATGTAAGAAATCTATTGACCTTTGTACAGTGATTTTATGGCCACTCTGTACTTAATTAATGTTTGTGACCATATTTAATTGACTGTTTTATTTTTTCCAACAGAGCCTTGCTGTTGTGTTCCTTCTGCCTCAGACTCTCGGTTGGGACAGGCTCATGTTGCTTCAGTCAACCATTTTTTTGACAGGGCTTTGTTTCTCAGATCAGCTTTGAGCTTGCCATCCTCTTGCTTCAGTCTCCCTGAGCTGCTGGGATTACAGGTACAAACCTCCACCTTTAGGTAGGTGGGTCTGAACCTGGGTCTCCGATGTGGTCCCAGTTTGCTGAGCACATTTCAGTATCTTCGCAGCACATCCCACTGGGAAATGATTTACCTGGGAATGATTTAACATTTTGTATATTTGTCAAAGTGATGTTATTTCCTATAGAGATTTATCTTTGGTTATTAAAAAAAAAGCAGAAGGAGAATTTTCTAACATGTTTTGAAACCTGAACAAACAAAGAAATACTTTAGAAATGTTGAACCTATTTGTTGAAAATATAATAATGCTACTCAATCCAACTCAATGCAAAAATAATTATTATATAGAAATTTATAATCAATATTTAAATTAAAATATTAGCATTTTGTATGAATTTACAAAATCAATATAATGATTTCATAAATTCATTTTTCTTATAATAACTGCATGAGGCATTATTTTCAGCTATGGTAACCATTAAAAAGAAATATTGAAATAAAATGAATCTATAGAGATTTTGGAATTGCTGTACTGTCAGTTGTAACCACCAACTGTTTAATCAAGATGTTTTTAAAAAAGCAATTGTATCCAACTATATATATATATATTACTAAAATATTATAATTAATATCATTATTGAAAAAAAACTACATTTTTCTCTTATCAGTAAAATATTTTCTTCATCTCTCATCCTACTTAATATTCTCTTTATGTATATTTTAGAATATATACAAATTGAGTATTATAAAATGTATATAATTTATATATAAGTGCATATACATGAAGGATGACTGCTCAAATGTTTTACTGATGGAAGTAAAAAATTAAAAATTTAAACTGGGCAAAGAGCACCAGTCATAATGCAACATGGTACTCATATAAAGGGACTCAGGGCTCCAAGAGTGAACATCTCTTCTGAAAAACTTAACTTTCTGTCAGGAAACTCCCTTGCTTAGAGAAGCATGAAGTTTATCTATTGTATGTTAAGATCACTTTGTGCTTTACTTGTATTTCTCCACAAGCCCCAAGGAAAAGTAGGTTTCTCTGTTTTGATTCAATAGTTTATTATTATGTTTTTATTTGGGTTCTGAAATATTTGGACATTTAGAGACAAAGAAGTAGTAATGGTATAAAGCAAGAAAAGTTTTATAGAAAGCTGTGTGTGTGTGTGTGTGTGTGTGTGTGTGTGTGTGTGTAAGCAAATGGCTGATATTAAAAGATAAAACTTTGGGGCCAGCAGGTGGCATGGTGGTTAAGGTGCTGGATTCCACCATGGCCAGCCATGGTTAGGGTCCCAGACAGGGCAGCTTAAAAAGCACTCTGATGCATTTGCATGCATGCCCAGAATCCCAAGAGGAGAGTGAAGGAGAAAACAATTGTGACATAGCCCCCAGTGGGTTATTTCTCACTAGATCTCTCTGTGTCTCTTTCTGCCTCTCTCCAGTGAACACACATGCTCTATGACAAAAACCTAAAAAAAAAAAAAAAAAAGATAAAACTTTATAATAAAAACCAATATTTTATATATGAAATGCAACATTCTCTAGGACAAGAACAATATCACATCTATTGAGTCTGGGTCTCTCAGCAGCATTCATACTGCATTCCAGGGTATTTTAAGATCACTACTTGATAAGAAATTACTGTATTAATTAAGACTTATTTTCCCATGAAAGGTGGATGTGCAATGACAGAATTCCACAAAAGACATCATAAGCAATGACACATCTTTTTCTCATATTTCACTACTACAGAGAATAAAATTCTCCAACTTCTCACAATAGGTAATATTCATCTTATGCATATTATTTGTATTCATAAGCTTACCTCTTTTCTCTCTTTCCTCTTAGCTTTTTAGTTTCCTTTTTGTAGAGTTACTTATTATTATTATTATTTAAATTTGATATAGGGCATGTGTGCTCATCAGAGAGAGGGGGGGGGGATAGTGAGAAAGCAAGCTGCCAGGTTTGGGACTTGATCCACAGTCGACCATGTGAAAGTCCAGTGCCTCAACCACCATGCCACCTTCTGGCCTCTGGTTTTAGTTTCTCGAGGGCATGGAGTTGATTTTTACATTTTGATTTGCTCTGCACAGTTGAGATTTGCTCAAAAACTGCTTTTGACGAGTCCTATCTCCCCCACTCTTTTAGGAAAATGTTTACTAAACACATAATTAAAATATGGCACTTTAGAGTATCAATCTTGAAAAGATAAGAATTTCTTGATTATAAAATTTCTTTCTTTTTTTTTTTTTTCCTTTTTTGGAGAGGTTTCTGCTATAGGGCGTGTGCGCTCGCCAGACAGACAGAGACAAACAGAGAGATAGAAAGCGAGAAATCACCCCCTGGGGGGATGGCCATGCCACAATCCCTTCTCCTCCATTCTCCTCACAGGATCTTGGGCATGCACGCACATGCGCCTGGCGTTTAAGCCACCAGGTCTGGGACTCAAACCGCAGTCGACTACATGGGAGTCCAGCAACATAGACATTATGCTAACTGTTGGACCCTGATTATAAAATTTCTGAATCATCTCTACTACAATATAGTTGTTACCTCAAGTATTAATGATTTTTTCTTTTGTTTTTCTGTCTAGGTTTCACTTTAAGAATTGCAGTATGTGCAGTTCTATTTTTTTTTTCTTTTTGGTCTTATTTTATATAACTGGCACATAATAATGTAATTTCAGGGTAGAGTGTAATGTTTCAATACATGTATACACTGTATTATAAAATCAGAGTAATTAGCATGTCCATCACCTTGCTCAGTTTCTCTAGGAGCTCATAGATTTCCTGGCAGGAAACACCTATTCTATCCTCCATTCCACAATGTCAGAATGGGTTCAGAATTCAAGCTCTCCCTTTGCACCATATCCAACACCAAGAAAGGTTCAAGGGTTGAGATGCAGGTAGATGCTCCCTATTTTAGCTCTGCTAGCTGTGAAGTCAGGCTAATACCTATCTCACGGGGGTATCCATAGGATTAAAAAATAGATTTTTTTTTTAAAAGCTCTTTGGAGATCCTTGGATAAAGGGACTGCTGAGGCATACAACATTCTTATCTTCCCAGTTGCCACGGAGCCTGCGATTTCCCATGGCATGTTGTATCAACTCGAGGAAAAGCAAGGGTGAGCTGTGGAAAATAGGAACATTGGCAACTGGAAGGGACAGATAGCACTAGCCCATGTGAACTGCAAGGGCTGTCTCCTGGGAGGCTAGAAGATAGTCAGGATTGTAATTAATGGATGGAGATGTTGATTCTCTTTCTAGGATAACTGTGGCATTGCAAATTGGTGAAATTACACAGTTTGTATTCTGTAATTTTGTTTGACTGAAAAAAAAAAAATTAACTAGTAAAATAGCCTCTAGGAAAACTCAAAGGGAGCATAGCATCAAAATGTGTAATGTGAACTGCTTAGCATTGAACTTGAAAGGTACCCTGCAGTTAACTATTTCATTTATAGGCCAAGAATTTCTACAAACCAAGTTAAGTAAGCGTTCTTTATAAAGATCCTGCTGGGTTTTGCCTATGGATAAAGATGTTGAACATAGCATTGCTAAGGGGAGAAAAATCTTTGACTTATGCCATTTGCATTGTTTTAAGTGTCAAAATATATGCCACATTTTGAATTTCTTGAACTCAAATAAGCCACATTTTGGCGTTTAAAAGCTATTAATTTCAACTGCTTCGTTTTGTAAATACCACTTCTGAAAACCATATACTGCATTTCCCTTCTCTGCAGAAAAACTAATTAGGTATTCCACATTGCTATTATATGACATAATGACATTAATTTCTTATACATATGTGGGTGGCAGAGTAAGGCAATAGAAGGAATAATACTTATTCCTTCCTTTTACTCCAGTGGTGCTAGAAATCACTGAAAGAAATGAAAATGCAGGGACTAAATAAATATATGGGGGGGGGGTAGAGAAGGAAAATCAATAAATACCTAAATTATTTAAAGAAAAGCTACTACCGGGTGTCTTACTGTCATGCATCATACCCTGGATCTGAAAGCAGACAGGTGAATTGTCTCCAGCCTGCATTGGTTTGGACACTCTCTCCAGAACGCTCATTAGCAGCTCAGAGTCTAGGCTCCCTGTTAGTAGAAAGGCAGGGATCACAGCAGGGAAGTGAT
>NW_006160197.1:2642156-2763035 GCF_000334495.1 Tupaia belangeri chinensis | reverse complement strand
TCCTGCTCTATCTTAGCAAAGCTTTACAAAGCCTTTTCTGGCAGCTCATTAGTAGGTGCACTGATGCATAAGAGACAGTCATTAGAAGTGTTTTTCAACATTGGCTTTTGATCAGGTGACTAGTAGCATTGTGAAGACATTTACTTACATTGTTTTCCATAAGAGATTCTGTTGCTATATTGAGAATGACATACATAAAAATGTTGAAAACTAGCTTGACCTTTCTGTGACAAAAGGGGAGAAGAAAAAGAAACTCTATTAGTTTTTTGAATCTTGGCTTTATGCTGTCAACTATGACGTAAGAGATGCGTGGACTGTTTTTCCTTCAGCAACTGCTCTCTTTTAGCTTTAACAATCTAAGCCAAGTTCAACTCTATCATTTGATTTAGGGTTCTGACAAGAGGGCATTAGTGTGAGCAAATACAAATAGAATACCATCGGCTTTATAGTTTCTTCTAATGATAGGCATTTGCTTCTCTGTTTTTTTAACTGTAAATGCTGACTTTCCAAATAAGGACAAAATCCATCATCTACAGTCCCATAAAGCACTGTAATAAGTTAGCAGACTAAATTCAGTGGCTGATTAATCTCTAAAGAGCACTTCCATTGTAAAAATTTGTTAAGGTTGCAGTGACGATTTTTTTACAAGTAAAAGCATAAGACAGTGCATGTGCAGAAATCACATGTGGTTGAATGAATCACCCACTATAAAACAAGACTGAATTTGTCACTCCTTTATGAGTGCACTGCTTATAAGATAAAGCAGATTTTTATAGCTAATATTTTTTAGTTAATAGCTTTTTTTTTTCATCGATAACTATCTTTCACCACCAATATTCTCTTTACCCCCAAAACACTGTCTTTGTCAGACCTTAGTTTGGTGAGAATTTTTAGTTCATTCATTCACAGCATATACATTTAGCTGTCGATTCCTTATGAACATACTCTGACATGCAACTCAAAAGGATGAGAAGCTTGCTTTGTCAAACTTTACTGAAACAAAGTGCATCAGCTTAATCAGGTCCATTCTTGGCAGTGTAAGAACATGACATGCCAATTACATAAACTTTCAACTAAGTGAAGACTCCTGCTGACTAATTCAGTGTTGATTGTTTTCCGCTACTTGGCTTTGAGCGCTTGTTAAGACTTAAGGAAAAAAAAAAAGGGGGGGGACGGAAAGGGGGTAAAAATTGTAGGAATTCTCTCCTTCGTCAAACACTCTTACGATTGCCAACAATTAGTTAAGCTTCTTGGCGGTAAAATGACAAGATGGAACTTGACCAAATACAATGTGTGGAGCTCACAGGCATCTGCCCCAGCTGAAAGACATTACAATGTTTGTTAACCTTACGGGTCATTCCTGATTCACTTCTGCAGACAGAAAACAAGATTTATATAACACAGATCAATACTGCCCTAAGACTTTCGCCATTGAGGATGCTAGATGGAGGCACTTCTCTTTATCAGTTTACCATGACACTAATGTATTTTGCCTGTTTTGCCTGGGCAGTGATGAATCTGTTGGCAAGAGAAAACAAATAAGTTTTGTTGTTGAGAGACATGTTGTCCATGATTTGTCTCAGCAGACATGCCAACTTGCTGGCCAATTCATTTCCTATTTAATTTAAGTGGCATATCTGTCTTCCCCTTTCAGGTATGTCTTTTGTCTACTGCACAACCACACTGGCAGTGTTCTGGGAGAGTCTGCCGTAGATCTCTGCAAGTAGATTGACACAGCAGAGCCAGGAACCAAATCTACTATCATTTTCAGAAGAATCATATTGAAATATAGAGCCACCATCTAACCCAGTGTCTGGCATGGAAGCTCTTTCAGATAGTATTTGAGCAGTCTTTTACAAATAGTTCATGAATTTGGGGGTTCTTCTAAATTAAACATGTATGGCAAATGTCTCTTTAAACATCAGTGCTTATTTTCTACATAGCAAAATATTTTGTGTGCTTTGGAAGATCATGCAAGTGTGATTTTATTATGAAATGTATGTGGCAGAATATGAAAATATTTTAGTATATCATGCTGCATATGCATCCAGTTCCTAGTTTCCTCGTTACCTTAATACATTTTTGCATACCTTTAAGACAATGAATACTGTTAAGTACAAAGGAAACAAAACTCAAAGTAATTATTTTAAAAGCAAAACTTAAAAAGTTTCATTTTAAGTAAAGCTGCTCTTACAGGAAGATAACATATTCTATCTCCAGCCTCCCATGACACCCAACTAAATATTAATAGAAAAGCCAAGAAAGAAATGACTTTACATTTCAAATCATGACAAAGCTGAAGCACTAGGAAAATGTGTCGTGGGTTGAGACAGTAACATTGGAACTCCTCAAACTCTGACAGTCCTTAAGCAATGGAACAGTTAACATAGCCCAGCACTGTCCACAAATATGCCAGCTAAATCTCTGTGTCAGAATACATTAATTATAGCAGTCAGTTTACCTTTCTCCTTCATAACATTTTTGATTAAAATTTCACACATTACAGTGATATATGTCTTTTCTACAAGCTGTGAAATTTACTCAGCCATTAATGGGTTTGGATTTTGTTCCTAAGAAGCCTGCAGTACATAAAAAGTTGACTTATGATAGCGAAATCAAAGACAGTTTCTTTTGGACAGACCTGGAATTTTATACCAGCAGTGGCGTTGCAGAGCAAAACACTCATTAGTAATATTGTACCCCCAAAAGCAATAACTTCTCTCTTAATGCGTTGGCTCAAAATTTATAACTGCAAGGCTTAATTAAGCTGTAGATTATGGTTTGAAAGGTATAGTCAATGTAATGAATCCCTGAGGATGAAAAATAAACAATAAAAGATAATCAAAACATTTATCTATTTAATGGATTTATATAGCTATGTTGTAAATGTTATTTAACAGATGTGCAAATATTAATAATATAATGTAATGATGACTGTGAACATGTTCAAATCACTACTATATAAATTGATAATGCAGTACTTCCTCCATGTTAACTCATATGACTTCAGGGTACTAGTTTATGTCTAGCTGTTTGAAATCCAATTACTTTTAAGGATGGACTATAGTTTTAGATTCTATACTTTTTTGATTGGTTACTTAACACAAGACAATTCTTCACTAAAATATCAAAGATTTCATGAAGGGCCAGGTTGTGGCATGGTAGTTAAGGCAGCTGAATCCTACCCCACCATGCTGTTTGATTCCTGGGCCCAGCAGCTTGATAAATATGCCTGGTGCATGTGCACACGTGCCCAAAATCCTGAAAGGAGGGAGGAATGAAGGAGAAGAGATTATGGCATGACCATTCCCTATGTGGGGGATGCTCTTTCACTTTCCCTCTCTCTGTATCTCTGTTTCTTTCTGATGGGCACACATACCTGGCTGCCAACAAAGTGATATGTAGTGATGGAATGTTTTTAAAAAATGAGAAGAATAATAATAATCTGGAAAAAATTATCAAAAGCTGATGATGATGATGTGGATAGCAATGTTTTTGTCTTGACTGATATGCAAGGTATTCCTTCTGAAAAAAGAAATGAAGTACACTGTAAAGATATATGTGATTCAATGTAATATAGACAAGATTATGATAATAATTTTTTAAAAGAAAGGGGAAAAGAGAAGTCTAAAGAAAGAGAAAGATTTGATAAAGCAATTCTAAACCAAGATTTAGCTAATAGTCCATCATATATCAGGTCTAAAGATCTCATCTATATCAATCTTGTCCAGGAATTAATCTTAAAAGATTTTTTTTAAGAGTTTTTTGTTATAGGGAACCAGCAGTTAGTGTAATGGCTATGTCGCTGGACTCCCACATAGTCGACCGCGGTTTGTGTCCCGGACCCGGTGGCTTAAAACTCACGCCGGGGGTGTGTGCGTGCGTTTCTAAGATCTCGAGAGGAGAATGGAGGAGAAGGGATTGCGGCGTGACCATCCCCTGGGGGGTGATTTCTCGCTTTCTGTCTCTATGTCTCTCTCTGTCTGTCTGGCGAGTGCACGTGCCCTACAGTGAAAATCTCTCAAAAAAAAAAAAAAAGAGTTTTTTGTTATAGGGCGGGTGTACTCATCAGAAAGACAGAGACAGAGAGAAAGGAAGTGAGAAATCACCTCCCGGGGGGACAGGCCATGCTACAATCCCTTCTCCTCCATTCTCCTTTTGGGATCTTGGGCATACATGCACATGGACCCGGCTTGAGTTTAAGCCACCAGATCTGGGACTCGAACCACTGTTCGACTCCATGGGAGTCCAGCGACATGGCTATTATGCTAACTGCTAATCCTAAAAGATTCTATTTTAATAGCTATTTAGAAACTTGAAATGAGAATGTGCACATATGTGACTATACACACACACACACACACACACACACACACACACACACACACGCAAGCACATAGCCATCCTTCCATCTACTCGAATAAGCATGTGAAATTTCAGCTGCCTTGGCATTGCTAAGGAAATATCAAACACTAACCTGTATTTATGGTTTTTTTCCACATAAAAATAAGATGAATGCAAAGCATTTTTTTTAATTGAAGCAAACTGATTGACTTGTTAAACTCAACTCCTTTGTTTTCATATAGAAAAATAGATCAAAATGTAAATACAGTATTTCACATTTTCTATTGAGCTAAAAATGTACAAGGAAGGAGTTGAACATCAGTGGGCTTTTGTAGATCTTTTTATTTTTTTATTATTATTTTTTTTGGGGGGAGAGGTTTTTGCTATAGGGCACGTGTGCTCGCCAGACAGACAGAGAGAGAAAGAGGGACAGAAAGTGAGAAATCACCCCCCAGTGGGGATGGCCATGCCGCAATCCCTTCTCCTCTATTCTCCTCTTGGGATCTTGGGCACGCATGCACGCACACGCGCCCGGCGTGAGTTTTTAAGCCACCGGGTCCGAGACACGAACTGCGGTCTACTACATGGGAGTCCAGCGACATAGCCATTATGCTAACTGCCAGTCCCAAAAGAACATACTTTTTGACAAAGGAGCTAATTTTAACCTAATCAATTTATTTGAATTTCAACAACAGTTTTACAAAATTTGATAATCTATTTTTTTAAAATGTTTTATTTTTTAAAGAGAGGATATTTAAACACTGATGCTTGGAAATAGTAATTACAGTAGTGAAATTTAGAAAAAAAATATGATTAAATGGTAGGCCATTGGTTCTAAAACCTCAATTATAGATTATCAATATAGTACCTTTTAGCATCAATGAGTAACTGCAGTTGAATAGTTCGTAAAGTAGGACAAGTCACTTTCATCGTACCCTGCCATTTATAGAGTTTCTTCCTTTTTTTTCTCCCTTAATCCAGTGGGCATGTGTATATGAGAAAAAGAGAAAGAGAGAAAGAGAGAGAGAAAACACCTCAACCAATGTAGCATAGACATCATAATCATTTTTCTATTTCTCCACCCTGTCAGGATCTTGGACCTCACTTCATTCACCACAACCAAGGCTAGAACTTGAACTTTGGATGGCCATGTGAGATCTGGCTTCCTCTACACACCACACACCACTTCACTTCTGTGTTAGAGAACTGGCCCCTAGTAATATAATTTTTAAGAACAATAATCAACACAACGTTCGCCTTCTTGGACTAAGAATGAAAACGCTTAGGCTTCTTTCTCAGGTCACTGCCCAGTTTTCCACAGAAGAAGTCCTATTCCGTTAATTATGAGGCATTACACTGCTAACCTAATTGCAAGAAGGTCATTCTAGTTAACCTATGTTCTACCTATTGCAATTTCAGTTCATTCTTTTTTTTCCCTTGTCCTTGAACAAGATGAACAGTTAGTGACCATTGTCCCTAAACTCGGGATAAAGTGGGTTGCTGCCTCTCAGTCTTCCCTTCTCTAAATTATTTAATCTGGACTCCCTTATTTTTTTCCACAAAGTTTCTCTCAAATCCTTGGTTATTTCTACTTTTTCATTTGTATTAGCTTCAGTTTTCCACATTTAGTGTAATGTGCGGATCTTGGATGCTAATACAGTCCCCATTTAATAGGACAGTGCATAAGCATCACCATGGGAATGTTGAGTTTAAACATTAACCATCAGGAAAATACAATAGTAATGACAAATAAATTGCTGTTATAGCCAACTTGCATGTACCTTCCAAATATAATACAGACAGTTACTTATCTAAGGACCTGTATTTATTAAGAATGTTAGAGGTCACCATAAACAGAGGTCACTCCAGACCTTTCAAACCAAGGTCAAAACATTTATACTTGGGAACCAGCAGTCAGCTTAATGGCTATGTTGCTGGACTCCCACGTAGTAGACCGCAGTTTGAGTCCCGGACCCGGTGGCTTAAAACATACGCTGGGCACGTGTGCGTGTGTGCCCAAGATCCCGAGAGGAGAATGGAGGAGAAGGGATTGTGGCGTGACCATCCCCCCTGGGGAGTGATTTCTCGCTTTCTATCTTTAATGTCTATCTCTGTCTGTCTGGCGAGCGGACGCGCCCTATAGCAAAAATAACTAAAAAAAAAAAATTATACTTAAGTATCATCTTATTCAAGAAAATGATCCATTTGGGTATCATTGAGATGAGTTGAGGGGAAGAAGCTGTACCACTGGCCCAGTCTTTCCCTCCCTGTTCAGACTACACAAACAAAATATCATTTCCTTACTCTGTTAACTGCATTAAACTCATCTGAGAGTGGTACTTTTCCACTGGTAACTCCATTTTGCTCTCTTTGGAGAAATGTGCATAAACTGCTCCCCCTTATCCTCATCAAGTTATGCATAACCTGATTTCCCAAAGTTCTATTTAGAAGATAATCTTAGATACTTCTTACTATTGTTCTGGCATCTGAAAACTTGGATAATATAACTCGAATCTTCCTATTAGAAACCATAAGAACAAAAACAGGAAAACTTTTGTCCAATAGAATTTCAAGAGACTAGATTGGTTCTAGGACTCTTAAAAACAAAACAAAACAAAACAAAATAAAGGCATTCTCACTTAATCCAAAGAGATCACTATGCAGTGGTTCTAAAATTTTCATGTGTACCACATTTACCTGGGAGTTCCATAAAACATACGTTACTGCGCCCCTAAATTCAGGGATACTGATTCAGTATGTCTAGAGTGGAACTCAAGCATTTCCATTTTTAATAAATTCTAAAGTTTGTGGTGTGAAGACTACCCTTTAAAGATTGCTGCTTCTGGACCAGTAAGTGTCGAGGTGGTTAAGGTGCTGAGTCCTACATGACCAACTGGACTGTTTGAGTCCTGGATATAGGGGCTTGAAAAAACAGATTGAGCACTTGTGTGTTTGTGCACAAAATCCCAAGAGGGAAAGGAATTGCAGTGTGACAATTCCCCCTGGTTGGTAAATTCTTACTTTACCTCTCTGTCTCTGTCTCTCTCAAGGAAGCACATGTGTCCTCTGGTAAAAATATAAAAATAAATTATTAAAATTAAGAACCACTTGAGACCAGCAATTGGCATAACAGCTATGTTGCTGGACTTCCATGTAGTCAAACGCAGTTCAAGTTCCGGACCCCATGGCTTGAACTCATGCCAGGTGCGTGTGCTTGCATACCCAACATCCCAAGAGAAGAATGGAAGAGAGGGGATTGTGGTATGGCCATCCTTCCTAGGGGGTGATTTCTCACTTTTTGTCTCTTTGTCTCTGTCTTTCTGGTGAGTGCAAGGGCCCTATTATGAAAACCTCTCAAAAAAAAAAAAAGCATCACTGGTGTAAGCTATGCCTACATTGCTGCCAAATTCTAGTTCCAGGGTCCCATGGAAAAACTAAAAAAAAAATTACTGGAAATGATCTGAGTTCTTCCTTCATTCTCCTATTTAATTTTACTGTATCCTTGAATACTTGGCCTTAGAGATTAAAAGTTTATATTCTGTCTTCCTCAGGACTACATTTTTGTAGGTAATGGTCACTATAGGTGAGGATCTAGTTTTATCTATGATTATTTTCCCCTTGATTGGCCTCCCCTTTCCCTAGTTTTGTGTCACACCTTTATTCTCACACCACCTTGGAAGGTACCACTCAGTAGTACCATCTTCCATGTAAATGTGACTATGAAGAAAGCAAATGCTTTTTGTAATTCTCAGAATATTTCAGGGGGTCAATTAAGCTTCAGAGTCCTAACTTATTCTTTATTTTTTCTTTTTTCTCTTCACACGTGCTTCTAAAAGTCCTCTTCTATTTTACTAAATCTGCCATTTATTATAAGTATAGAGATACATTTTTGGTCTTCAAAAACTCATAGTTTTGGTGGAGGAAATTGATAAAGGAAATAAATTCCACTTGTATTATTTTACTATTCTATAGCCATTTTTGCCTATATTATCAAATGCGATCCTCAAAATAGTCCTATGAGATAAGGGTGGTATTCATATGTGTTCATTTAGTTTGAACAAATAAACTCTAAGACAAGGATCCAAGTAAAAATAATTTATTTGAAAAGTCATCCAGGAAATGCTGTGAAGGAGTGGAAAAGTGAGACAGAGACAGGAAGAATGCCAATAAATTTAAAAGTGTATACATGAGGAATCTCCTACTTTTAAATTCATAATCTATTTATTAATTAGTCAAGAAAAACTGACATTTTATCAATCAAGAGATTTTTCTGCTGTATTGTACATCTACTTTTTTAAATGATGACAAAGATTTCTAACACTTTTAAATGCTTCAATGTTATTGCTTTTGATAATTAACAATGGTTTTGTCTTACCAATTTTTGCATCGAAGTTGAGCAAGCTGCTTCTATTGGAATTTTAAATGAAATCTAATTAAACCGAAAGTTCACAGAATGGGGTTAGGCTGTTTCTTGATGCACATTACTCTGCTGTGCTCCCTGGAAGAGTGCTCAGTCTTGTTTTCCACTGTTTCTCCGGGCTGGCCCTTGATCACTCCTAACGATCCCCAGCTATACCAGTTCTCTGCCTTCTTTAACCCCAATTGGCCTGGCCTCACATCTCTGCAGTGTCTAGAGGACAAATGAAGCCAAGTTGACCAGTACCTCCTTAATGTAGTCCCAAATAATAGGTAGTAATAGACATTTAAATCTTTTCTTTTGGTGGATACATGCTAAGAAAAATAATAATTGGTGCTTTTAAAGGAAAATCAGGAATGAAAGATAACAATGCTGTGTGCCTATCAATCTGGGTACCACAGTACCACTGGGTCCCACCCGTCTCAACTGCTTTGTTATTTAAAGATGTTTCCAAACCTGGCAGCATAAAGCAGTGTCTGTAACTGAAAGGTTGTAGAAATTTGTTCAGAATTGGCCGCAGATGTGCAAACGCTCCATCACCTACTTATTTCAAAACTGACCTTTCCCCCAGGACACCTATTTATAAATTCATATGCCATATTAATAGTGGATATCATTTTATTCTAAAGTAAATATAAAAAAGTATCAAGATATCAAGCATTAGGTATGAAGATTGGCAGGGAAGTAAGCTTGTTATATTTGGCTATCAGCTTATTATCAGAAATAAATCAAGTACCCTTCATCCTATATGCAAATACCAACAGTTGTAAACTTAACTGAAAATTAAGAGGCTAAATGCAATCAAGAAAAGATAGCACTCACATAGAAATATCTTGAATGTCATACATTCCAGTTAAAATTAATCACCTGCCCAACTTCATTTAAAATATTAGCTCCCAGTTGTACTGATATATATTCTTCACTATAGTTTCTCATCAAGAATCGTTTTTTGTTTGTTTGTTTTTAGAAAGATTTTTGCTATAGAGTGTACGTGCTCACTAGAGAGAGACAGAGAGACAGAAAGCAAGAAATCACCCCCTAAGAAAAATGGCCAAGCCACAATCCGTTCTCTTCCAGTCTCCTCTCAGAATTTTGAGCTTGCACATACACATGCCTGGTGTGAGTTTTAAGCCACTGGGTTCAGGACTCGAACCACAGTCACCTACATGGGAATCAAGAAATGTAACCATTATTCTATCTGCATGTCCCAGGAATTGCTATAGTTTTTAAGCTCTAATTATCTTTCTTAAATAGAAAAAGCCAAAAGGAAACACAAATATACTTTATCCCTTTCTCCAGGAGGAGAGAGTTTTGATTTGCCAACAGCCTCGTGAAAAATGTCATCATCAACCAAAACTGTGAACCTCTTTAACTTTAGCCACAATGTATTATTTTTTTTTTAGAGGTTTTTGCTATAGGGCATGTGCACTCGCCAGAAAGACAGAGAGAGACAGAGAGACAGAAAGCGAGAAATCACCCCCTGCATGGGGGATGGCCATGCTGCAATCCCTTCTTCTCCATTCTCCTCTCAGGATCTTGGGCATGCACACACGTGCGCCTGGCGTGAGTTTAAGCCACCGGATCCTAGATTAGAACCATGGTCAACTACATGGGAGTTCAGCAACATAGCCATTACGCTAAATGCTGGTCTCAACTTTAGCCACAATTTAAAAATACATTTACTTGCAGAGAAAGGAGAGACCACGAACCTGAAAAAAATCTTATTTGTTTTAGTTAATGGAATAATTTATTAAGTTTTCTGAGAAATTTTCTCAGCATGAACATGGTAATACAATAAACAAAACTGTATTTTAAAAATTTTCTTGACATTTTTAACTTTTCTCTAGTCAACTGAAAATAATTGTTTGGGAAGAGAAAATACATATGTGTTTGTCATACTTAAGTTTATTTATTTATTTATTTATGGATCAAGGACTTAAACTACAGATTCGGCCATTTGGGATCCAGCACTGTATCCAGCATATTACCTGCTTACTCAAATTTAAGTTCATTTTTATGTGTACTTTCATTCTGTAGAGAGCCACCCATGTAATATGTGTGTGTGTGTGTGTATGTATATATATATTTATGTATACACACACACACACACACACACACAGAGCATGCACATGAATTTAAAAAGTTCATATAAATGCCTTAATGACCAATCTACATAAATTACAAAAATTTTTGCACTCAAATAAACTCATACTTTAATTTTATTTTATGAACTTTTTGAAATCTCAAATATGTGTGTATTAAATACATAGGTATATATAAAATACACACATCTGGGTTATTGTGTATAGTCTGGAAGTAGAACACTGTAGTTGTAAACATAAATATTGGTCATCGGAAATGTCAGGACATGTTTTTCTATGCAAAGATGCATCATGACTTTTCCAACAACCCAATACATTAACACTGGCTGAAACTTTGTTTCAGAGTATACTCATTCCTACTCAATCTGAAAAACATTTGAAGATAATATCCTTTAAACCATGTCTCCAGCTTGAAATACACTGATTTTGTGATGCCCTGTGATTTGATTTTTGTTCCTCTGAGTTAGTTATAATAAAGAAATATGGAACGATTAAATAATGTTATTTAGGGACCAGCAGTTAACATAATGGCTATGTCACTGAACTCCCACGTAGTGGACAGTGGTTCGAGTCTAGGACTTGGTGACTTAAACTCACGTCGGGTATGTGTGCGTGTGCACCTGAGATCCCGAGAGGAGAATGGAGGAGAAGGGACCACAACGTGGCCATCCCCCCTAGAGGGGTGATTTCTTGCTTTCTGTCTCTTTGTCTCTCTCTATCTTTCTGGCGAGTTCACACGCCCTATAGCAAAAATCTCTCAAAAAATTGTTATTTAATATGAGTTTAATCATTCCACTGCCTTTTCTATGGAAATCAGATTTTATTTCTTGTACTTATGCTCTAAAGTCAATTCTGCACTTTGATATTTATTCCACAAAACTCTCCTGAGAACTGAGCTGAAATCACCAAGAACAGAATTCAGCTTGAAGTTTCCCCATAACTAGCTGGCAGAAAATTTGCCTATAATCTTATGCTTAAGATATCACAGTTGGCTTTTCTGTGAAAGATTACCCTCGACACTGATTTTTACCACTGAGGAGGAAAGGTGGGATTCCCCCCTTCCTTTTCTTCTAAAATATTTTCATTCATTTTATCATTTGGTGTTTAGTAGCATCAAGGTTGCCTTTCTCCTAGTCCCTGAGATATTGTGTGTTGGGCTGCCCACTTAAATCGGGTGTATGATGTAAAGCACTTTAGGATCCTGAAATGCAAAGGACTATGTAAATGCAAGATTTATTCATTCACCATAAGCTGATGAAGGCCAATGTCTGAACTTGACTTGCTGAAAGGATTTTTGCAGTAAATGGTTCAGAGTGCTCTTCATTCAGGTCTGCTGGGGATAATGTGTCCAAAGTAAATACCCAAAAGGCCTTCCTTCTACTAAGTTCACCACCTGAATTATCCTCTCTCTGTGAAGGATTAATTTTCTAAATGCCTATGAATTTCAAACTAGAAATTGCATGGTACAAATTAATAGAAGAGTTTAGCTGTAGGGCAATCAGTAGCACTTTTTCTAATCAAGCTCAATATACCCAGAGTACTCTTTTAAGATTCTAAGAGTTCACCAAATCTATTTGAAGTCACATGGGCATGTCATCACACAAATAGCTTTATCAGAAAAACAATCTCCAAATTAATAACATCTGAGATTATCATCACCAGAAAGTGTGTAAGGAGCTCGTGAGGAAGAGAAGCAACGGCATTTTTGCACAGGATGAACTCTAACCGCTCCCGTCCTCGGAACACACTAGTATTGGTGGGTGCTCTTGGAAAGATGATCTCACTTTTGCTTTGAGTTAAAACTTAGCTAAGTGACATCCTTATGTGTATAGTCTGTGTATAGTGACATCCTTATGCAGAATAGTGTGAATACTTTTGCTTGCAGCCTCCTCTCCTTTCTTCTACCTTTTCTTTTCCTCCTGTTTCATTTCTCTTTTTAACCTCAGATGCTAAAGAAGGAACATGTTCAGTTTCTCAGTTCCTGACACATCGTCCGCTTCCCTCTCTGATTTATCTCTTAGTTTTGTTTTGTGTTCTGTTGTGCCCATCCTTCTTTTCCTTTTCCTCTTCCTGATAAACATGTGATCTAATAAGAAGGTGCATTTGTAAGATATGTACTAATCATTGAAAAGACTATTTTGTAGACATTGGGAATTTAACATTTATATAACACTTATTATCCCATAGTTTGTTTGTTTGTTTGTTTTTGTTTGTTTGTTTGTTTTTGCCTTTTCAGACTTTGGCGCTTTATTTATTTCACTAAGTAAATCCTTATGTTTTAAGGTTTTCACTCCCTCTAAAACGTTTGGTTCACTGCTTCTGATTGCTGCATAGTGTTTGTCCCGTGCGTTCATGCATTTACTTTCCCATCTACCTATGGAAGGACTTTTAGATGGCTTCCCACTGCCCTCCCTTCACACTCAATTGAAGAAAGCACCCTTGTACTTAGCCCCTTATGAACCCAAGCAAAATTTTGTCTGGAATACATATCCACGGGTATAGTTATAAGTAAAATTATGAGGAAGTGCGGTATAGTTATTTACAAAATATTCTTCATATATAGTAGTATATCACTAAAGCTAGAATAACACTATTTTAATTTGCGTTTTTCTAATTACTGGTGGCAATACTCATACATTTTTCTAGTTTATTTAGCCATCTTTTTTTTTTTTACAAGTGTTTTGTATTTAGTGTGAAAGACATCCTTGTTTTGTATTTTTGCAAGCATGTGGGAAAAATAAATCCTTCCATACATCTTACCACGAGGACTTTAACTAGTTTTGTCACATCACTTTCAACATTTACATGGTACTTTCAAGATTAACATGCCTAGTTGATATTATTTTGATACTCTTCCTCAAAACATTTGGAGGCAGGATAAGGAGACAGAACATTGACGGGATGGGGAGGTAATAGTGTTATCAGTTGAAGATATTTTGATCAACTACACTAAAAAGAAATGTTAACATATTTAAATGTTCACTTTGTAAGTTAAATAATGTGATTGAATGTATAAAAAATAAAATAAAAATTATTATTAAAAAAACCAGACTTTTGAAATTTTATTAGTAGGACCAGCAGTTGACATAATGGCTATGTTGCTGGACTCCCATGTAGTCAACTGAGGTTCGAGTCCCGGACCCAGTTGCTTAAACTCACGCTGGGCGCAATGTGCATGCATGCCCAAGATCCCAAGAGGAGAATGGAGGAGAAGGGATTGTGGTGTGATCATTCTCCACCCGGGGGGTGGGGGGAAAGATTTCTCACTTTTTCTCTCTCTTTCTCTCTCTTGAGAGCACACATGCCTTATCACAAAAAAACAATCAAACAAAATCTTTATGTTTCAGTTACTTTCAGTTTTCATTTTAGTCTTCCTTTTCACCAAAAAAGAAGTCTTCAGGTACTTTATGGAGGCTTGCTGAGTGGCCTGTGTCTCTTGCGGCCCTCGTGTTGAAATCTGGTCACCACTGTAGATGTTATTGATCAAACAAGTGTTGGTTGCTGGACCTTGCACTCAAGTAAGGAGATAATTCAAGTAACTTACTGACTTCATGCTCACACTCACACAAAGTGCCCACCAGACACATGTCCAACGAGCCTGGCAGAAAGCACACATCAGTACTAAACAGGCCGCCACGGGACAGGCTAAGAAGATTGAAGCCAGAGAAAGAAAAGCCAAGATGACATATTTTGATCATTTTAAAGTACAAAAGTAAAGAAAATGAACAGAATAATCAAGAATGAAGTTAAGAAGCTTTGAAAGTCAGCCATCTTAACTGCTCTTACCCCTAAAAGAAACACCTGCTGCTAAGGGTGAAGTTTCAGTTGTGTTGCTGGAATCCCACATGGCCGATCACGATTCAAATCCCAGACCTGGTGGCTTGAGGATCACACCTGGTACATGTACATGTGTATCCAAGATCTCAAGAGGAGAATGAAGGAAAAGGGATCATTGCATGGCCGTCCCCCCTGGAGGGTGATTTCTCACTTTCCCTCTCACTATGTGTGTCTCTCTCTTTTTCTTTGGAAAGCCCATGAACCCTAGGGTAAAAACCTCTAAAATATTGAATAAAATAATGAAGATTCTTCTTGACATATTAGCATAATATATTTATGAGATATATATTTATAATGCATACATAAACATGCAATATGTATATGCATTCATATACTTCTAAGTTCCAAAAAAAATTCTATATTATCTGCCATTGTATCTTCAATATGGGGGAAGATTAGGTAGAAATATGAAACAATTTCATAACATGATTTTCTAAATGACTGAGAAGAAAAATTTCTTCTTTACTCTTACAATTTCTTTCATAATGATCATTTCCTAGGTTCATGGAACTTGACTCTTGATTTGAGAAATTTTATCATCCTAATGATATTAATAAAAGCTCAAGAGACCAGCAGATGGCATAATGGTTATGTTACAGAACTCCCAGGTAGTCAACTATGGTCCAAGGCCAAGACCTGGTGGCTTAAAATTCACACCAGGGATCTTAGCAGGCCTCCTCTCATGAGTCCACCTTTGGGACCTGGGAGTGATGGACCTCTCCATCACCCAGTGCAGTAGTGGCCTGGGTTCATGCTACCCACTGAGAGACTTGAGCCTGACTTAGGCAGGCCTCATCTTGTAAGTCCAGACCCTTGGGATCTGGGAGTAACTTTGGAACTTCCACCACTCCATTCCCCAGGGCTCTCATGGCCTGGGCTGTTCTGTCCAATGGGAGACTTGAACCTGGTCTTGCCAGGCCTCCTCTCATGATTCTACCCTCTGGCCCTGGGAGTAACTTTGGAACTTTAGGTATACCAGCTCGCATGCTGCACATCAGGCAGTAAGCCACTTGATCCTCTTCACCCAGTTATATCTCCTTAGCTTGTTACCACCTCATCAAGAGCTGAACATTTGGTAGAGGAGTCAAGCACCTGAAGTTACCCATAACTGCCCTGATGAGGGAGACAGAGCCCTCCAGTAGGAATACACCTGGTAACTATAGAGTCTACTCAAATAAATAGGAAAAAGGCAATACTGTATCAGATGACCAAACACCAGCACAGATCCCAAAGAAATATGAGAAAAACTCTCCCCCAGATAAGCGTAGTAGCTTCACCAAAAATGTGTAGCACAGAGGAATACTCAGAAATGTCAGAAAAAGAATTCTAAATAGTCATAGTGAAAAACCTCAATGAAATGCAAAAGAAAACAATCAGCTCAAGGAAATGAGAAAATCATTTCAGAACAGGAAAGAGGAAATATGTAGAGAAATAAACACCCTAAGAAGTAATCAAACAGACCTGGAAATGAAGAATACACTACAAGAAATTAAAATCTCCCTAGAAAGCATTAACAGCAGATTGGACCATGCAGAAGAAAGAATTTCTGACCTTGGAGACAAAGTCTCCAACATAGACCAAATCACCAAAAAGAATGAAAAAAAAAAAAAAAAAAAGGAAACCATGAGGATAACATATGGGAAATTCTAGACACGATGAAATGCCCAAATATATTTAGAGTGGTATTCCAGAAGGTGAAGAATCTGCTAAAGTCATGGAAAACATCTTTCAAGAAATATTATCTGAAAATTTCCCAAATACAGAGAAATTCAGACTGAAGAAATAGAAAAGGACTCGAAATAAAATCAACACAAAAGATTCTCCCTAACATATCATACCTAGATTGGTAAAAAGACAATATTCTAAAAGCAGCAAAGGAGAAATGTCCATTTACTTATAAATGTTATCCCATTAGGCTAATGTCAGACCTCTCAACTGAAATAATACAAGCAAGGAAAGAATGGAAAGATATATTCAAAATATTAAAAGAAAAATGATTTGAACCAAGAATACTATATCCAGCAAGATTATCTTTCAAATGGGAAGAACAAATGAAAGCATTGTCAAGATAAGGAAAAACTTAAAGAATTCACCAATATTAGACCAGCTCTACAGGATGTACCGAAGGGAGTATTGTATCAGAATAACTAAAGAGAGACAAATAGAAATAAGAAAACAAAAACAACTGTGAAAATGTTTAACAAAATGACAGGGCAAGTCCACAAATATCACTAATAATGCTGAAATTTTTTTTTTTGGGGGGGAGAGGTTTTTTGCTATAGGGCACGTGTGCTCGCCAGACAGACAGAGAGAGACAGAGAGATAGAAAGTGAGAAATCACCCCCCAGGGGGGATGGCCATGCTGCAAACCCTTCTCCTCCATTCTCCTCTCGGGATCTTGGGCACGCACGTACACGCGCCCAGTGTGAGTTTAAGCCACCTGGTCTGGGACTCGAACCACGGTCAACTACGTGGGAGTCCAGCAACATAGCCATTACACTAACTTCTGGTCCCAATAATGCTGAATTTTAATGGATTAAATTATCCTATTAAAAAACAGGTTAGCTGAATGGATATAAAAATAGAAGCTATATGTATGCTGCTTTCAAGAAACACACCTCACTGATAAGAACACACATAGACTAAAAGTGAAGGGCTAAAAAAAGATATTCCATGCAAAAGGAAACCAAAGAAACACTGGAGTTGTGATACTGATATCAGACAAAATAGACTGTAAGATGAAATATGTAAGTAGAGACAAATAAGGACATTATATAGTACTAAAGGGACGTGTTCACCAAGAAGATACAAAACTTCAAATGCCTTATGCACCCAACACTGGAGCACCTTAATAATCAAAGAGAGACTGTTAGATCCAAAGTGAGAGACATATTGTAACACAATAAAATTGTAGGGAATCTCAACACCCCAATAAATACTCTGGACAGATCATCTGTACAAAAAATAAACAAAAAAATAAAAATCTAAATGATACCATACATGGGATGGACTCAACAAACATGTACAGAGTAGTTCACCCAACTACCATAAAATATACATTTTTCTCATCCCAGCGTGAAATATTTTCAAAGATTGACCATGATAGGGCACAAAACAAGTCTTTGCAAATTCAAATGTATAGAAACTATTTCCAGCATCTTTTCTGACCACGATGGAATCAAACTTGAAATCAATTACAGAAAGAGTCCTCAAAAATACACAAACATGTTGGAACCAAACAACTTATTCTTGAAAGACTTTACAACTATAGAAAAAAATTAAGACTGAAATCAAAAGGTTCATATGAACAATGATAATGAACAAACAAGGGTTAATAATCTCTGAGAAACAGCAAAAGCAGTCTTAAGAGGGAAGTTTACAGCTACCAGTGTCCACAAGGAAAAAACAGCAAGGTGGAAAATAAACAACCCAGTGACACAATTCAGGGAATTGGAAAAATGACAACTACAAACCCCAAAATTTCCAGGAGAAAAAAAATAGTAGGGACTAGCAGATGGCATAATGGCTGCATCACTGGACTTCTAGGTAGTCATCTCTAGCTCAAGTCACGGATGCAGGGGCTTGGGACTCACTCCAGGTGTGTGTGCATGTGTGCCCAAAAAAATCCCTAGAGGAGGATGGAGAGGGAACTGTGGCATGGCCATTCCCCTAAGGGGTGATTTCTCACTTTCTGTCTCTCCAGAAAGCATATGTGCCCTATAGCAAAAATCTCTCAAAGAAAGAAATAATAAAGATTCAAACAGAAATAAATGAAATAAATAATAAAAGAACTATACAGAAAATAAATGAGACCAAAAGCTAGTTCTTTGAGAAGATAAATAAAATTGACACACCATTAGCTAAGATTAATGAAGGACAGAAAAGGAACCTGATAAATTAAATCAGCAAAGAAACAGGAGTTATTACAATGAACATAACAGAAATGCAAAATACCATAAGAATTTACTGTGAACAACTAAATGCCAACAAACAAGAAAACCTAGATGAGATGGACAAATTTCTGGAAATATGTAACTTATCAAGATTGTACAGGAAGAAATAGAAGTCTGAATGGACTCATAATAAGCAACAAGATTGAATCAGTAATAGTCTCCCAACAAGGAAGAGCCCAGGTCCCAATGACTTTATTTCTAAATTCTATAAAACTTTTAAAGAAGAACTAGCCCCAATTCACCTTACACCATTTCTAAAAATTCAAAGGAAGGAACCCTCTTTAATTGATTCTATGAAGCCACCATCATCTTAATTCCAAAACCAGACAAGGTCATGACCAAAAAAAAAAAAACTTTAGGCCAATATCCCTGATGAATACATATGCAAAAACTCTCAACAAGATACTACTAGCAAATCGTATTCAACAACTTATTGAAAAGATTATACACCAGGACCAAGCATGCTTTATTTCAGGGATGCAAGGATGGTTCAACATACCCAAGACAATAAATGTAATACATCACATTAACAAAAGGAAATATAAACACTATATAATTATATCAGTCAATGCAGAAAAAGCATTCAATAAAATGCAACATCCCTTCATGATTAAGACTCTCAGCAGAATCAGCATGGAAGGGACATTTCTCAGCACAATAAAAACTATCTATGGAAAACACATGCCTAACATCACACAGAATGGAAAAACAGCTTTCAACTTTTCCACTAAACAGTGGAACAAGACAAGGCTGCCCGTTTTCTCTTCTCCATTTTAATATAGTACTGAAAGTTTTAACCAATACAATTAGACAAGGGAGTCCAATAAAAGTAGCATCCAAATAGGAAAAAGAAGAAGTGAAATTATCTCTATTTGCAGATGGTATGATGCTATACATAGAAAATTCATAATAATCCACCAAAAAAACTCCTGGAAGTGCTAAGTGAATAGAGTAAAGTGATAGGATACAAAAAAAAAATCAACATACAAAAATCTATAGCATTTTAATACACCAACAATGGACAAAAGGAGACAGAATAGAAGAAAATAATCTTATTACAATAGCCACTAAATCAATAAGCTATCTAGGAATAAACCTTACCAAAGATGTACAAAATCTCTACATTAAACTTATTAAACACTTGAAAAAGAAATTAACAATGATACAAAAAGTGAAAAAATATCCCATGTATCTGGATTAGCAGAATTAATATAATCAAGATGTCAATCCCACCCAAATTAATCTATAGAGTCAATACAATCCAGATCAAATTACCAGAGAAATTCCCTCATAGAAATAGAAAAAAAATTATAAAATTTGTCTAGAATCATAAAAGGCTCCATATCACCGAAGCAACACTGCACAATGAGAATAAAGTAGGAGGAAGCTCACTTTCTGACCTCAAAACATATTACAAAGCTGTGATAATTAAATGAGCATGTTATTGCCACAAAAGCAGACAGATAGACCAATGGAACGGAATTGACCCCCAAATAAACTCCAAAACATACAGTCAACTGATTCTTGGAAAAGGGCATGAGACAATCGAGTAGGAATAAGATAATCTCTTCAGCAAATGGTGCTGGGAGAACTGGATATCCACATACAAAAGAATGAAACTGGACCTTTATTTTTCACCACTAACAGAAATCAGTGTAAAGTGGATTGAGAATCTAAACATAAAACTTCAAACTATAAAAATACTGCTGGAAAACACAGGAAAAACTCTTGGGAAACTTGGAGTAGGCAAAGACTTCTTAAGAAGACTCCCAAAGCACAGGTGATAGTCCCCAAAATACAGAAATGGGACTATATTAGGCTGAGAAAATTCTGCACAGCAAAACAAACAACAAGTAG
The DNA here is from genome assembly GCF_000334495.1 of Tupaia belangeri chinensis. Taxonomy (NCBI): domain Eukaryota; kingdom Metazoa; phylum Chordata; class Mammalia; order Scandentia; family Tupaiidae; genus Tupaia; species Tupaia belangeri. Next base: position 2,742,525 of record NW_006160197.1, on the reverse strand, counting down.
AGTGATAAGACAACCCTTAGAGTGGGAGAATGTATTTGCAAACTATACCTCAGTTAAGGAAGTGATAATCAGAATAGGAGCTCAAGGACCTTACCTACAGAAAAAAATAATCTAGCCAATTAAATGATAGGAAACTGAGCTGAACAGACTATTCTCCAACAACGAAGAAATAAGAATGGCCAAAAAGTGTATGAAAACATGCTTAACCTCTCTTATCATAAAGGAAATGCAAATCAAAACCACAATGAGATACCACTTGACCCCAGTCAAAATGGCTAAAATTTCAAAAATAATGATAAGTGCTGATGGGGGTGTGGTGAAAATGAAACTCTCCCACACTGTTGGTGGGAGTGCAAATTAGTATGATCACTTTGGAGAATGATACGGAGGTGCCTCAGAAACCTACAAATCAAATTATCATATGACCCAGTAATTCCACTCTTAGGTATTTACCCAAAGGATAGAAAAACCCTCAGTCGGAAAAACACTTGCACATTTATGTTTATTGCAGCATTATTTACAATTGCTAGGGTATGGAATCAACCCCAATATCCAAAATAGACAATTGGATTGAAAAAAATGTGGCATATGTACTCTATGGAATACTACTCAGACAAAAAAAAAAAATCAATGAGACCCTGCCATTTGATACAAAGTGGATGAATATGAAAGACAATGCTAAGAGAAGTAAGCCAGACTATGAAAGACAGACTTTGTATGTCCCCATTCAATATATGCTAAATGTCTGCTCTCTTTAGCAAAAACTGAAAGTCTGACAGGTATAGTAGCAGGGAGGGCAAATATAGATACTAGAGATAGTAAGGATACAGATAGTACGGGTGTGGGAGGGGAAAGGGAAGAAAAGAAAATCAACTGATAAAAAGTGAAAAGCTATTTGCTGATGATAATGTATCTTTGTCTTGATTGCTATACATGGTGTTCATGCTTGTAAAAGCAATGTTATACACTATAAAGATATATGTGATTAAACGTAAATTACCAAAGAAGAAAAATCTCATACCAGGTGCATGTGCGTAAGTGCCCAAATCCTGAGTGGAGAATGGAGAAGAGATTGTGGGATTGTGTCATGGGCATCCCTTCTGGGGGGTGGGGCATGATTTCTCACTTTTTGTCTGTCTCTCTCTCTCCAGGAAATGCACATGCCCTATAGCAAAAATCCCTCTCTTAAAAATTTCAAAAAAAACTCAAAGTCTGTGAAGTCTGGAAGACCAGGATTTGTAACAGGGATTCTTATTAAATATACTCTTTTATTACCATGGGTATGATAGGGCAGCAGAATGTGGTTATTGAGTAGTTCTCTCCCCCATACTTGAAGAGTCCCATCATTACCCTGGTGTAAGAAATAAGGAGGGTAGGAAGGACCAGTAAATAAAGAATGTTGAACAGAAGGATTCCTGGGTGAAGAAGATGTTAATTCAGTCTTGATGAACATTCACGCTGAGGGATTTTCTTTTTATTCTTCCATACAGATTAGCTTTGATCTTTCTAAACACTATAGCATGGACTTCTCTTGTAACAAAGAACACATATGTGCAAGAAAGTAACCTGTGATGAGGGGTATGATCCATAACCCTTGAAAACAACAAAGCAAAAGGTCCAAACAGTTGTGAACTCAATTTGGGGTTCATTACCTATGTGTTCCCATCAATTGCAAAGCCAGCTGTGGACATATACAGGCAATGTGTCCTGATGAACTTAAAAGACATTTCAGTCACTTCAATGACATTTCAGTCAGAACTCAAATTTATAAATTAGCCAGATGATGCATATGCCAGAGGGCATGAAAGAGAGATATCGTACAAGAAATTAGGGTCTGATCATTCTCAAAGATTCCAGTTCATGAATATGACATTGAGTTGTAGCAGATCCAGCTCTTAGAATATAACATGGTTTGTGGTTTGTAGTCTCTGATTTATTTATATTGATTATGTAATTCAGATTCATGAATCATGGATGAAAACTCATCAAAAAAGAATAATATTTGTAACATTTCAAAACTGTTCATGGGTAGATTTTTATATATATATATATACAACTCTTTTTCTGGAGAGATTTTTGCTATAGGGCACATGTGCTCGCTAGACAGACAGAGATAGAGAGACAGAAAGCGAGAAATCACCCCCCGGGGGAATGGCCATGCCACAATCCCTTCTCCTCCATTATCCTCTCGGGATCTTGGGCACGTACACACACGCGCCTGGCGTAGTTTAAGCCACCAGGTCCGGGACTTGAACTGCGGTAGACTACGTGGGAGTCCAGCGACATAGCCATTACACTAACTGCTGGTTCCTATATACAACTCTTTAAAGTACTTCAGAAACTAAAGTAACTGTTAAAATATTGTAACTTAATTATATTTTGCACATGAAATAAATTTTATTTTATGTAAAATCATTAAAATATAAATATATTTATCAAAATGTAAAACATTATTGCTATAAATATTCTCTCTTCCTTTGTGAATGAAATTGAACAAAATTATATCATCTGAAATAAATTATAGTAAAAATACTTTGGTAGTAAAACTATTTATTCCATCTCTAGGATAAACATTTCCTGGGTATTTTGAACTTAACTCCAAGAAAGAGAACTCCAGACCTTTCACTTTCTTTCTCTTTCCTACAGAGAAGACCTTACCACTAAGACCAACATGATCTGATCACCCAACTTTCCAGCTTTATCTTCAAACCATCTGCCATTTCCCTCTGCACTTCAGTCCAGATATTTCTGAATCATGAACAGTGTCTCTATACAGATTGCTTATTAATTCTGAGCCTTTGCACAGACCTTTCCTACTGCCTGAAATGCCCCTTTACCTGCCTAATGAACTCTTATTCAGCCTGCAGAGCTTCTGCCCAGTGTTCATCACTTCAATGAAGGGATCCTTGATTGAGCTCTTACCCCTAACTCTAAGAGAACTGGCACCACCTTCTTCCACATTCATATTCTTTGTGTGTTCTTATGAGAGAGTAGGCGGAAGGGTTTTAGGTTCATGTGGGTCAGGTTAGATGTATTTTGGCTAATTGCCCCCTCCCTGTATTTTCAAAGTCAACAGTATTGGCTGATTTCTTCCTGATTACACATTTGATATTATGCTCTAAAGAATTTAGTAAGACTCATAAAACCTTAGAGCAACAACATTCAAAGTTTACATATTCTGGCCCATCACTAACTTCCATAGCTTATAGTGCTCCATGAATTCATATTATTCTTGTAACGATATGACCTTCTTGGTAAGAGCATAATATTTATTGCTTTGTATTTCTAGAGCTAAAAGAATATAATTTATGAAATGTAAACATTTTAAACCATCCATTGTTTATAACCCTGCTTTGGATTGTTAGAAATGTCATGACGTATTTTTTCCTTTGTTTTCTTATGTAAAAATGCATCATGACTTTTCTGACAACCAAATATAAGAAAGGAGATTTATTATGAGTAATCTAATTATTGAATAATATTAAGATATCTTCTAAAAAAGAGTAGTATAATATGCTTTAAGAATAAATCTTCAGGTCCAGATGGTGGTGTGGAGGTTTGAAAAATACTCTAGGTGCATGTGTGTGCATGCCCAAAGTCCTAAGAGAGAAGGGATTACAGCATTGCCATTCTCCCTAGGTGGTGATTTCTCATTCTCTTTATCTGGGAAGAAGAGCACATACACCCTATAGCAAAACTTAAACAAAGAAAAAGAAGAAGTCTTCGATAAGCTACATTTCATTAGACTCACTTAGAGACCATTACCACGCTATCTGGAGATCAAGATATAGAATACACTTTACAAATATCCTGACTTAGAAAAATGTTAACACAAAGTATTACTTTATAATGTCTCCATTAACTGGAATATATAGAAAATGAGGAATTCTAATTTGGACTAGAATAAAATCTGGTTAAATTGTATGAAATAACCATTTGGGTAAAACAAAAACAATTATTAGAGATAATGAATGGTTCAAAGTAACAATTTTGGCTTCATTTTTGTTGATTATTGGCTATTTTCTATTTACATAAGCACAACCTCTTAATTTAAAAAATTCATTTCTATTCATTTATCCTTTTCTTTAGTAATCAAGTATGAAGAAGAAGATTCAAGTTAATGAAAGTGGGTGGATAAGTTTTTATCTGGCTTGACTTGAGTGTCCAATGAATTTAAATTCAAATAGGAATTAAGGAGAGTCTTCTAGACACTACAATATTTTATATCGCACATAAAAAAGAACTTAAAATTGATATCAAAATTTGTATTTAATTATTTTAAAAGTTTGTATTTGTGCATTTTCTAAGCTTTTCTAAAATAATTAAGCATTCTAATTCTCAGTACTAAATTGCCATTAGTTATGCATCTAGCACAATTAGCTAAATTGATACCTATAGAGAAAAGATTTGATTACTTTATTTGTGTTCACAGTAACTGATTAGTACATAAGCTTATATAGAGAGTATGAAAAGTTGTTATCAAGCAATGTAAACACATGAAGGTAGATAAAACTAAGAGTAGATGACTTTCAAAATGGGATATTTTGCAATACGCTTAGTACTGTTCTCTTTCAAATGTTTTTTGTTTGTTTGTTGCTCTTAAGACTCAGAGGTTTGAGGCAAGAAAGATCATGCAATAGAGGTGTGAAAATTCAGATAGCAGTTAATTAGTTTACTTATACTGTTAACACTAACAGAATGGATCTTCAGCTTTTTCTCTTTTGTTTCCTCTGACTTCAGGCAATTATACACCAGCACTTCTTGAACAAGTTATTGTACCCGATTTCAGAAAATGGACTGCTTGCACACTTAAGCCCAATCTAATTAATTCAACTTATTGAAATAGTTTATTCATCTTAAATCTAATTGAGCCTACTATGAACGATTATTGAGCTCATTCACATAGTATTATCTTATGTTGAAATAATTCATCTTTTTCCTCCCAGTGGCACTAAAAGAAAAATTATATGTTAAACAACATATAATTTAAAAACATGCACTTTAGCATAGAGAGTTTATATTTTTTTGTTCCTTACCTGCATGTCTCTGAAAAGTACTTTGAATTTGTATTTTTCATTGTGACTGTTTCAACTTTTTTCTACTATTTTATGACTTACTTTTTATTTTCCTCTACTTACCACATTGAAAATTTCCAAAAATGGAAACTGATAAAAAAATCTATATTTAAAAAAATAAGAAATAGGTAAGGATGAGGACTTTGAGAGGTAGTTTCTACTCTTTCTATTATGAAACATGCATAGGAACTTTCTTGACATAGCATAAGGTACAATTTCATTCTCAAGAATAACTCTACTTTGGGACCAGTAGTTAGCATAATGGCTATGTCGCTGGACTCCCATGTAGTCGACGGCGGTTTGAGTCCCGGACCCGGTAGCTTAAACTCATGCCAGGTGCATGTGAGTGCCTGCCCAAGATCCCAAGAGGAGAATGGAAGGTGGGGGGGAACTTCTCGCTTTCTGTCTCTCTGTTTTTCTCTGTCTTTCTGGTGATCGCATGCACCTTGTAGCAAAAACCTCTCGAAAAAAAGAAAAAAAACCCTCTACTTTAACATTTCTTTTGTGTTTATGAATGTCAAAAGGTTGCCCACTCAAACCCTTTGCAACCAAAGGACTATCTTAAAAACCCACTCCTAAAGGTGAATGTGAAAGAGATTACCTGAGATTCCTGAGTTTGGTGGAGTCTTAGACATCTGCTAAAATCAGGTTTGACAACATTAATTTATTCATTTTTTCTAATTATAGGGATAATCTAAAATACTGTTTATATCATTTATAGAAGAAGTATATATTCTAACCATGGAGAATGAACATGACATTTAACAAAATTCACAAATAGAATAATCTTGCCTTGCTACAATTGTCACATAGCTTTCAAAGAACACATCATCCTCTAGTTTTCATAGTGATTGCATCAACAAACAAGTGACAATTAAAAATCTACAGTCAGACCAATGATGCATCTACTATCCCTGAGTGAGAAAAAAATGATCATTCGCATCTGGAAACATCCACAACTTTATGAGGGTATCATTTCTTTGTTCAAATCCTTAAGATATCTAAAATATTATCAATATTACAACACATTTATTATTTTTGGTCCCTCTACCTCAACACACTAATATAACTGACCACAATTAGCAGGAGTTACTTTAATAAGAGGAAAAACATGAACTATTATGTACTGTAAATTCTCCCAACTGTTTATTTTTTTTTAAGAGAGTTTTTTGTTATAGGGTACATGTGCTCTCCAGAGAGAAAGAGAAAGACAGAGACAGAAAGCAAAGAATTACCCTGGGTGGGATGGGCATTCCATAATCCCTTCTCCTCCATTTTCCTCTTGGGATTTTTGGGGTTGTTTGCACACACACCTGGCATGAGTTTAAGTCACCAGGTCCAGGACTTGAACCATGGTCGGCCATGTGCGAATCCAGCAACATAATGACTACACCATCATCTAGTCCCTGTTCTAAAGTTTTCTATAGTATGATTAGAGAACCCAAATAACTTATATGTGTTACTTTGATTTAGAGAGCTTTGATTTGGAGGGAGGTTATAAATTAGAGAGTAAAAAAATGTTTACAAGAAACATTGCAAAGAAACAATAAGATTTGGTGATTTACCATGTCACCTGTAGAGAATAAAAATTACATTTTAGAAATACCTTAAAATTTTCTCTATTCAAGTGTGCTTAAAAGCCTTTCATCTTCAACCAAGCAGGTGGCATGGTGATTAAGATGGTTGAACTCCACATGGCCAACTCTGTGTGTTCGAGACCCATCCATGCACATGAGTGCTCAAAATCCTGAGAAAACAATGGAGGAATAAGGATAGTGGTGTGGCCATCCCCCTTGGGGGATTGCTTGCTCACTTTCTCTTTCACTGTTTCTCTCTGTCCCTCTCAAGGGAAGGGCTCAAGAGGCAAAAACTAAAAGAAAAAAACAGTCCTTCATCATGTTTACCTTTCCTTCCCTCTTGGTATCTAGCAGATAAATAGGAGTAAAACTTCATTTAAGCTTTTATGTGTCATTGTGCAAATGCATTTCTATTGAAATGTTGAAAGTCTATACATTTTGCTTAGTGCATATGTTAACACAAGGTGAAGATGTTCAGGAGGACTGCAGCTCAAGATGAAGCGTGTGGTCAACCATGTCTTAGAAGTTCCAAGGGTACAGATGTAATAAGACATTCAACATGACAGTGCCAAAGTTCACCATCACTTTTGGGGCTATTATTTACCTATTGCAAAGCTTCTCTTAGGATTTTAATTTCATGCCAATGACTAACACCATGATTTTTTTTTTAAAAGCTGCTTTTAGCAAAACCAAAGCATCCCTAAATACTTGACTCATATGAAAACCTTTGTCCATACTCATATTCTCAAAAGCCAGAAAAGACACAATTTGGAAGAGTGTTGATAGTGACAAATTCAGTTATCTCAAAGACATACACAGGCTGCCCAGGTCTTGCAATCTATTACCACATAGCATAATGCTGTCTACATTGACTGGGCCAGAAATACTTCATTTCACTAGATCACAATCTTATAAGACAGCCTTGTCATTTTAATTTGTCACTCTTTGTCTCCTATATCTCATTGAAGTCTCATCTCTTCAGCCAAGTGCCATAGGCTACTTCTCTCAGAACAAAAAAACAATCCTATCACACTGAATAGAAAAAGGAAAGTCACTAAGAGAAAGTTTGTGTCTAAAGACACTAGTATAGATTCCATTCCCACAGGCATAGCAGGTGGTATAAATACAATCTAAACTGAGACAGAAAAAATGAATTGTTGCTTCTATTCCCTGTCTCCGGTGTCTCTGGAAATGTTATATCTGCTTCTTCTACACAGCTATTGATTTGGTGTCCCTTATCATCCACAAAGCAAAGCAGAAGGGGGAAAAGGAAATAGAATACAGGAGGGCTAATGTCTAATACGTGGCCTGAGCCTTAAAAGTAATATGGCAATTTTGAATTAGTAAAGACTGAAAGCCTACCTCCTTCAGAACTCTGTACTGTTGATTTATAAATGGGGTCAATATATTTTTATCAAACTTCTATTCCATATAAAGAAGCAGTATAGAAATTTGAGGCTCTTTCATTATTATGTTTTATCTTCTTTTTCTTAACTTAATCTAAGCATTCATAGCATTGAAAGAAAAAACAATAACAATAGCTTACAGCATTCCCTTGGTATATCTTCTTATTCTTCTTCATTTAAAAATAATTTTAAAGTTTTATGATTTATTAATGTCATTTTTCCTCTCCTTTTTAATGCTTTGGGACACCAACTATTGATACTGGCTGAGTTTCCTTTAGCTCTTTAAAAGCATCAATTGGTTTCACAACCGGAAAACTGGAGATAAAAAATGTAAGTGTTTAAGATAAGTTCCTTTCCTAACAATTCTTCACTGCTACTAGGCTTTAGTTGAAGACATCTTGCTTTTACATGACAGGGATTTAATTCATGGCAGCATTTGCCATTTTCTTCTGAAGTGGAGAAGATTATCACAGAATGAATACTTACTCCTCTATCCTGCAAGGTTTCCCATTCCTCCTCTTCCTTCATGTGATTCACTGCTTGGCCAGTGAATTCTTATATATTAAACAAAGAAACAGGACTTCCAACACTACTAGAGACGCTTTAAAATTTGGCAAGGCTGTTAAATCTAGTTGATCTTCATCTCTAAGACAAATAAATAAATCAACTTCAAAACTAACCAAGATAAACAAAAAAAATTAACTCTCATTATAAAAATTTTGTGATATTCTTACTTTCCTTTATACCTCATTGAGAAATTCTTATATAGAACTATAAAAGTGAATGAAGATTAATGTGAAAAAACTGACTCAGGGCTTGTATGAATGTCCATTATTATTTTCATGAAATATTAATGACAAGTAAATATTTAAAGCATAATTTAAAAGCTAAAAGATATTAGTGTTATAATTATTCAGCTATTCATATGACTTTCATATATGGGGTACTTGTTCTAAACTATATGCATTTAGAGGTCAAAGGCCACATATGTTTAACTATTTCTGCATTCCATGAAGTGCAGAGAAGATAGATAAAAAGTGCTTTTATATGATGATCTAATATTAACACTAAAAATGTACACATTATTTCAAAGAGAAAAGAGTAAAATAGAGCTGGATATTAAAGAGCAGAAAGCAGAATAAAATTCGAATTCCTCTTCAGGCATGCAAAATGTCTTCGATTTCAGTGCTTCCTATACCTTATTCTCATTCTCTCACCCTGCGTCAGCCAATATGACAGCATTACTGAGACCTCTTGTATTTCACGTTTTTAGAATATTTTATAAGGAACAACTGTTATAGGAGTTTTACCCTGTAAGGATGCAAAATACAAATGAATAGACAGAATATTTAATATACCTGTGCACAACTATACATTAGACAAAAGTTTCCTGATAAAGATAGCTATACATCTGTGTGCTCACTTGCTCAAAGAAGTACAGAAGCATCAGAAAAACTACAGTGTGAATTATGTTTCTAAAAATAATGGAATCAATGAGTTGTACAAAAAAGTGTAATTAGAGAAAAGAATGTAACATTTGTTTCTAATAATTAAGTTTTACTGCACATAGTATTCACTTATGAAGTGAATTTGTTCACCCTGGTAACAATGACATATACAATGCCTCATACAATACAGGAAACAAAACAAAATAAATGAATAGTCCTCAAGGTTCTGGATCATGAAAGTGTGACCTGAAGTACCTACATTTGTTTCCCACTAGTATAAATACTAGATGTAATAATATCAGTGTTTATATTTTAACAAATTTATTGAGCTAAGTATAACATTTGCTCATTTAAAATGTGTAATTCAATGATGCTGGCATATTATTTATAAAGATTTAAAACATAACTAGAATCTAGTTTCAGAATGTTTCTGCCAACCCAAATCATTCCCTATGCCCTTTTACAGTTAATCCTCATTCTCACGCCTAAGTCCTAGGCAGTCAACATACACTTTTTGTCTAGAAATATGCCTTTTCTAGATAGTTCATATAATTAAGACCAGATAATATAATATGTAGCCTTTTGCATCTAGTTTCTTTTTCTCTCCCTTTGGTGTAGGGTGCATATGTTTGCTGGAGGGAGACAGAGTGAAGAAAAAAAAAAAAAAAAAGGAAAGTGAGAACGCAACCCTTAAGGGAGATAGCCATGCCGCTGCCGCAGTTCCTTTTTCTCCATCCCCTCTCAGGGTTCTTGGCACATAGGCTCACATGCCCAGCGTGTTTTACAAATCTCTAGGTCTGGGATGTTATCTGTGCAGTTGGCCATGTGGGATTCAGTCACCTTAACCTTCATGTCACTGGCTGGTCTGAACATAGGATTTTTAATATTTATATATCAGCAGCTCTTTCATTAAATTCCTAAATAGCAATGCATTGTATAGATATATCACTTTTTGCTCATCTGTTTACCTGTTAATAGACCTTTGGATTGTTTCTACACATTGGTTATTATAAATAATGTTGTTATGTGCACTTATATACAGGTTTTTTCTCTTCAATAGATTCCTAAGAAAGGAATTTCTGGTAAATTAAGCAATTTCATATGGTTAATTTATGCTTAACATTATAAACTCTTGCCAAATGTTTTCTAAAGTACCTGAAACATTTTATAGTCCCACCAGCAATGCATGAAATTCCAGTTTATTCACATCTTTGCTACCATTAATTATTGTACTTTCTCTCATTCTTTATTTTTAATAGTGTCTTCATGGCCTTTTAAAAAATATTACTATTACTATTTAGCTTCTCTGTGTGTTTCATGAGAATGAGATATAGAGAGTTATCTTTAGCAGGATTTCCATGCTGGAACACTCTCCTCCAGCCTTTCCCCATCAAGTATCATGGACATACCTAAAGGTCTGCCCAGCATGTTCAGGTCAACCAGGTATCCAAACGCCAAGTCTCCCATATGACTCCAGCATCAAATAGTGGCATTCTACTGCCTGTATCACCACAACTGTGCTGTGTATATCTCTTGATTATAGACATTTGAATGGATGCATAGTGGTTTTACTTTACATTTCCCTAATGAATAATGATGTTGAGCCTTTTTTGATGTAGTATAAGCTTTTCATATGTCTACTTTGGTGTCATCTGTATTAGCATATTTTGCCTTTTTAGAAATCGACTGGGACCAGTTGATGGCTTAGTAGTTACATATCTGGACTCCTACACTTTACACGACTGATTGCCGCTCAAGTCCTTGACCCAGTGGCTTGACAATCATGTCAGAGGCCTATGTGTTTTTGCCCTAATTCCCAGGAGAAGAACTGAGAAGGGGTTGCACCATGACCACTAACTTTCCCCCTCACTGTCTCTGTTTCTGTCTCTGTCTCTCTCTCTCTCTCTCCAGTGAGTGCATATGCCTTATGGCCAGAACCTCTTTAAAAAAAAATTTTTAGATACAATTCCAAATATATCTGATAAAAATATCAGATATATAAGACATAAATAGTCAGCTGGAGTGCTGCATTTATTGTCTACAAGTTTTCTGTCTACCAAACAAAAGTCTTGCAAGACTGAATCCTTTGTGGTACCTTATTTGGAGAGAAAGAGAGAATTTTTAAAAAAAATCGCCAGAGAGCATATGTATTCACAGAAGGGAGACAGAAATAAAGAGAGAAAAGTGAGAAAACTTCCAATGGAGGATGGTTACACAACAACCCCTTCTCTTCCATTTCTCCTTTCAGGATTTTGGTGATGTTTGCACATGCACCCAATGTGTTTTTCAAGCCATCTGGTCTAATACTCAGTCTGCATAGTTGACCAGGTGAGGTTCAGCCACCATAACTACCAGGCCATGGGCTGGCCTGAGAGAAGTCTATTTCTAAGACTTATATTTTTTTGTTTCTTCCCAGTGGCATTTTTATTTTATCACCTGCTGTTATATCCAGTCTAGATGTATGAGGCAATCACATGAGATACTACCATGTTAGTCATCAGGGCATGAGGTCTGTAAAAAGGCTGCATTTTTTCCTATACTTTTCATATTTTTTATGTTTATTTTGTACATGATTTCCAGGGTTTAAGCTGTGCCTTGTCAGAGAAATGGGGAACAGCATGTGTACTCTATCTTCCTCTCACTTTTGTCTTTAAATGACATTTTAGATGGATATATAATTCTTGGTTTACATGAGTTTTTAGTTTTTTTCTTTTTTTTTTCTGTACTTTATATATGTAATTCCATGCTTCTTATCTCTGGTGGTGATTTTGATGAGAAGTTAGCTATTAACTATAATTATTTTCCTTTGTAAGTTATATATTGTTGTTCTTTTTCTGCTTTTAAGACGTTGTTCTTACCTTTCTAATGATCACGTTTCTAGTAAACATAAATGCATCTTTACCATAATATCTTATGACTCTTAGACAAAGTTCAAGTATTCAGAATTTATAAAATTACCTGTGATAAAAACTAATTATAAAAATTATTTAATTAGTGATAACACTGTTATCCTAAGCATTATATAACAATAGATCTTGCTTACATTCATCCCTGGTTTTGAGTCAGAATACTTAATGAACTTTCCATTAGAAATAACTGGGAGTGGAGAAAAGGTTTTGTTAGCTGTATAGTGTTGAAAAACAATACTATTTTAAATATGCAATTTTCTGCATTTTCTGGTGCTATGTTTTACAGCTGAATAGCTAGCTTTGCAGCAAAATAACAAAAAATAATAAAATATCCAATTTCTTTACTAAAAGAAAAACCTGGGTAATCAAACTAGGAGATTTTGGAGATGCATGCTAGAAAAAAAGCCTTTCTTTTCTTTTCTTTCTTTTTTAAAAAGTTTTTGTCAGGGCCAGCAGGTGGCATGGAACTTAATGGCACTGGATTCCCACATGGCTGACCACGGTTTGAGTCCTGGACCTGGCGGCTTGCTTTCTCACTTTCCTTCTCCTTCTCTCCCTCTCTGGTGAAATTAAAATAAGTAAATAAATAAATAAAGTTTATAAAATAATTTTAAAAAGGTTTTGTCATAGGGTGCATGTACTTGCCAGAGATACAGACAGAGGAAAAGTGAGGAATCATCCCCCTCCCCCAGGGTAATGGACAACTGTAATCCCTTCTCCTTCATTCTCCTTCTGGAATTTTAAACATACATTCACATGTGCCTGGCATAATAATCAAGCCACTAGGTCCAGAACCCAAACTACGGTTAGCCAAATGGGAATCTAACTGCTTTAACCATCACACCACCTATTGGCTCAAAAGAGCCTATATTTTCATGAATGGATTTTCAAGGATGATTTTGGTAAGTACTTATAAAGTAAAGAGTTGTGATGATTGATGATTTTCGGTTCTGATATGCTTTGATTCCTTTTTATCTCCTGTGTTTCTACTGCAAATTTTTGCTTTCTAGCACCCAAGAGCCCTACATAAAACATCTAAGAGTTATAAAGTATATTTTAAACTGATAACAACTTAACTTTCACAGTATGTAATAACTAACCTTTTATTTCCACCACACATACATTTCCTGTTTTTGATGTCACATATTACATCTTTTTATACTGTGTACCCACCAACAAATTATTGCAGCTATTGTGATTTTTAATATTTTTGTCTTTAAACCTTCATGCTTGACTTAAATGTGATTTGCACACAACAATTACTATACTAGAATATTCTGAATTTGACTAGATATTTACCTTTACCAGTGATTTTTAAAATATTTTATATGTTTTTATTTTTGTAGTTAGTGTCTTTTTTTTCTTTTTTTTTTTGAGAGGTTTTTGCTATAGGGTGTAAGTGCTCACCAGAAAGAAAGAGAGAGACAGAGACAAAAAGAGAGAAATCACCCCCAAGGGGGGATGGCCATGCCTCAATCCCTTTTCCATTCTCCTTTCAAGATCTTGGGCACATACGCACACATGCCCAGCATGAGTTTAAGCCTCCAGGTCCAGAACTCAAACCATGGTCAACTAAATGGGAGACCAGTGACATAGCCATTACACCAACTGCAGGTTTCTAGTGTCTTTTTATTTCAACTTGAAGAAATGTATTGCTGTCTATTTCTTTTTCTTATAACAGAATATACCTGAAACTAGATGACTCATAAAAATAGTGGTTTTCTCAGTTCATAGTCTTTAGATCCAAGATTCATGGATCACCTCTACTGCAGGGTATCCGGCTGCATCACAACAATGCAGAGGAGAAAGCAGCGTGGCCAGCGTTTTATGTGACTCTCCTGTACTCATCCCCTCTCCTCCTAAACCCATCAGGAGTAAATTGAGGGGACTTCACCCTAATCGCTTACTCCCAAAGGCTCCCACCTTTCTATACCATGAAATTACTAAGTTTTGTTTTTAAGACTTTCACAACCAAATCTCAACACATACATTTTATGAGGACACAAAACCATAGCAAACTCCCTTTAGCATATCTTGTAAGGTAGATTCAGTCATAGTGAGCTCACTCATCATTTGTTTGAAAAACTAAGAAAGTTTATATCTTTGTTTCTGAAAGACAGTTTTGTCATGTAATTTTGGTTGGCAGGGTTCATTTTTTGCTTTTTTTTTTTTTTTTCTCTCTTTCAAGACTTTGAATATATCTTTTTACTCCCTCCTGGTCTGCAAAGCTTCGGCTGAGAAATATGCTAAGAGCCAAATGACTATTTCTTTGTATTTAATGAGTTTCTTTTCTATCTTTTTGAATATTTTCTTTCTGTCTTTTGATTCTTGACAGTCTGATTACAATGAGTCTTAACAAAAACCTCTTTGAGCATACATGAGAACTTTTAAACTTTATATGCCTAGAGATCTATAGTCTCAGATTTGGGAAATTTTCAGCTATAATCTTAAGTCATTTTTTAAAAAAATAAGCTGTCTGCCTCTTTCTATCTCTTTACCTTCTGGAATTCCCATGATGTATATCTTGGACAGCATGATGGTATCCCACAAATCCCATAGGCTTTCTGAACTTGTTTTAATCATGTTCTTTTTTTTTTTTAATTTAATAAATTTAATCCCTGACTGGATTATTTCAAATTACTTTTCTTTATGCTCACTGATGTTTGCTTCTGATTGAGTCTCCTATTGGCACTCCCCTCCTTTTTTTTTTTTTTTTTTCATTTACCAGATAGAATGTGTGTTTGCCAGAGAGAAAAAGACAAATGTGTGAGCAGAAAGTGAGCAAACACCCCTCCCCAAGAGGACTGCATTTTCCAATCTTTTCTCCACTTATCCCTCCTTTTGGGATTTTGGGTATGCATACACACATACCTAGTGTGTTTTTTCAAGTCACCAGATCTAAGACTTGAACCGTGTAGTCAATCATGTGCAATCCAGCTCATGTAACCACCAAGCCACAGGCTGGGCCTGCTGGGTCTGGCTCTTTTTACTACATGTTTCATCACTTTCATTGTATTTTTCAGCCTCAGAATTTGTATTTCATTCATTTTATTTCAAAACAATTTCTTTGTTGATTTTGTCATTTTATATTTTAATTTCTGCTTCTATTCAGTTGTCTGTATTCCCTTTTAGCTTACTGAACTTTCTTAAAACAATTATTTTGAATTCTTTGTCTAGCAATTTGTAGCTCTTTATTTATTCATAGTTATTATAATATCATGGTGTTCCTTTTGTGATGTCATGTTTCGTCGATGTTCTGTATTTCTTGTAGCCTTGCATAAATATCTGCACATCTTATGGAGCAAACACTCTTCCATATTTTACAGACTGGGTTTTGTTGAGGACAGATCTTCACTTATGGGTGGGTACAAGTTTACAAAATGAGTGGGTGTTGTGGTTCTGGCTCTGGCAAGGAGCATCACAGCTTCCATGAATGAGGTATCAGCAAATATTGCAGAGACCCTCAGCAGCCAAGACTACGAATGTCTACAGCAGCTTCAAGAAATGTTGGGATCTTTGGTAGCAAAGGAAGCTTGGGTTCTCCTGACCTTTTTCTCCTGTGGAGGATGTCATAGCTAAGACAATCTCTTTTGGTGTTGAACTTGGCTTGGAGACTGACTCATGGTGACAGTGGCACCGATGTCTGATACACAGCACTGGCAGAGCAGCCATAGACCCAGGGTCTTTATGGAAACTCATGTGGGAGGACCATAGCTCCAGGGGACAGGTCAGCTCTAGTGCTAGTGCCCTAGACACTGGCAGCCCCACAGCAGTGTTAGAGGCTTGGGTGCTCATGAAACAGCAGAGGGTGGGTTCCAGAGTGGACGTGCACAAAGAGCTATACAACTCTGGAATCTGGGGCACAGTCACTTCCACCCTGGCAATTACTCTGTTTTCATAGGCATGGGATATCAAGGAGCAGCCAAAGATCTGGGATCTGGAGAAAAGGTGTGTGTGAAGCAACTACAGATCAAGGGCTCAAGGAACAGATGGATGGACCAAATGCAGCAGGAGTTTGGTTTACATGTTGGTGCTGTAGAGCATCTGAAGACTCAATGTCTGGAGCATGAGTGTGCCTATACTGACCACATCTCTGGGCCGATGGTATCTGCAAACCCACAGCAGCAGTGGTTCCCAGCTTTGAAGTGCAGACATGTTGAGCAACAGCATTTCCAACATCTAGAGAATATGTGCACATAGGACTGCTGCAGATCTAAGGTCTTGGGAGTGTGCAGATTTAGGTGAATTGCAGCCTAGTCTTAGAGCTGTACTACACTAGCTCTTTCCTGGGAGAAGGTGGGATAGAGAAAAACAGTAGTATCTCCTTCCTCAGAGGGCCTAGCATCAAAGGTTGGTTGTAACTTCAGTGGTGTTCTCTACAGTGTAGGCCACTTGCATCTCTGCTGGCAAAAGGCAAGGGACTTCCATTGTTAAAGCTGCAGGGAATTCAAAGTTGCCACTGGGGCTGTTGCCATCTTGGTTGACCAAGGCCTCTATGGTCCTAGGCAGAGCAAGACGTGGGGATCATGACTATATTAAAAACTCTCACTTTGTTCCTAACAGTCTATATCTTTAGCTATGTCAAGCTTCACAGTGATCAGTTTTGTGTGGTTGTTCTCCGATTTTTGCTCCATTGTCTTGCTGCAGTTTCTTAATTAGACTCTTGAGCTCTCCCAGGGCCATTTCCTTTCATGGATGGCTAATTATTGTTCTGTGAAGAGACAAAGGCTGGTTTCTCCTACTCTACCATCTAGCTAATATCTTGATCATGAATTCTTCTTAACATATCTGAAAAAATTTTGAACATCTCTCCTTAGTTTATCTTACTTTATTTGTTGTTCTATATCATTTACATGTTGCTATATTGCCATACCATTTATATCACCCTTATAACATGATTTTTTAAGTGTTGTTTGCCTTAGGGAGCATGTATTCACCAGAGAGATAGATCTAGCCAGTGAGAAGGAAAGTGAAAAATCGCTTCTTGGGGGGAGGGCCACACCACAATTCCTTTTCCTCTGGTTCCCTCCTGGGATCGTGGGCACACACTCACATGCACCTGGTGTGATTTTCAAGCCACTGGGTCTGGAACCTGAACCACAGTTGGTGATTTGGGAGTCCAGAGAAGTAACCACTATCCCATCTGATGGTCTCACATCTTGATTTTTTTAATAACTGTAAAGTATTCTATATATGGATCTACCATAGTCTACTTAACCAGTTCTTTGTAAACATATACTTAGGTTATTTACAACATTGGAATATAACAAGTAATATAATATTGAACACCATATACAAACTCTCTTGTGCATATCTCAATGATTTTAAGGTAACTTTTAATAAATAAATTAATGTACAAAATTATGTACATTTTTAGGTTTTTGATACATATTGTCAAATTGTTTTTCAAACTGGATATATTAATTTTCATCATAAAAAAGATGTCAATTTTCTTAGACTATCACTAGGATTCTTCAGAAATGTTCATGGAAAATGTGTATTGTGAAAAAACACAACTGGGTGTGATTTTCAAGCCACTGGGTCTGGAACCTGAACCACAGTTGGTGATTTGGGAGTCCAGAGAAGTAACCACTATCCCATCTGATGGTCTCACATCTTGATTTTTTTAATAACTGTAAAGTATTCTATATATGGATCTACCATAGTCTACTTAACCAGTTCTTTGTAAACATATACTTAGGTTATTTACAACATTGGAATATAACAAGTAATATAATATTGAACACCATATACAAACTCTCTTGTGCATATCTCAATGATTTTAAGGTAACTTTTAATAAATAAATTAATGTACAAAATTATGTACATTTTTAGGTTTTTGATACATATTGTCAAATTGTTTTTCAAACTGGATATATTAATTTTCATCATAAAAAAGATGTCAATTTTCTTAGACTATCACTAGGATTCTTCAGAAATGTTCATGGAAAATGTGTATTGTGAAAAAACACAACTGCGTTACAAAAAATTTTGCACCAAAATAAATTCATACTTTAATTCCATATTTTTATAAAGTTTTTGAAGCCCCTTTGTAGTGGATGTTACTAGATTTTTTTGATGGTTTACTCTATTTTTTACTTCTCCATAGATGTCATCAGTATAAAACAATAAATAATGCTAAAAGATCTGGATAATGTCTGTTAAGGAATGCATAAATACACAAAGAGAAAACATATAAAAGCCCTAGACATCTGCATGCCATAGTATATAAGATATTAAGTGCTTAGTCGTTTATTTGTCCATTTATAAAACATGCTGTAGCAGGATTAAACTGTATCCCAATAGAGATATTAACTTGTATTATACTGAAGTATTTATTATTGTAGCATATGTAACAGATAATATTTGTTTACATTTTTAATTACTTACATTTTCAGCCAAGAAAATCTCTGAGGATAATGCTTCATTTACAAGAGTGTCCTGGCAAAAGACAACATAATGTAATCACATATTACCAACAATTCCATGACAACGATGCAGTGGTTTTAAAATGACTTCGAAATAAAGGCTTAATTATAGAAGGCTATAAAAAAATTAAACAGGCGATACAATAATGGTACTAAAATTAAATTAAGGAAAAATCAGACAGTACATAGAGATGTGAATAGAAATGAAGATACTGAAACTAAATACCTGGCATATTGTCCATTATGTTCTGAAATCCCATTGTTAGAGACTAATTGCTCCTTCCTCAGAAATCACAGTGCTGGATACAAATGAACCATAGGGCTATGCTCAATAATCAGAATGGATACAATGTATGAAGGAAAGAACTTTTTATCAATACTCACTCTATTTTTACTACACTAGTGAGGTTGGAGGGGGTGAGGAAATGAGGTTTGGAGTAATAGGATTATATTAATTAGGGCTAGAAACACATCATGTTTTCCATTTTTAAGTTAAGTATGCATAATATTAAGTGCATGGGCAGGAAGTATCTTCATTTCAATTTTTTCTTGTAGTTTGGGAACATATTTTTGAATTAATATTTTACTATGTGTGTATTTGCCACACCATAGTCCTAAAAATTTAAATAATATGAGAATGCTGTGAAAAACTTCAACTTGTAAGACTGTGGTGAAGTATAATTAGGAACACAGTATAAATAAAAATCTAAGGTCATCTCTTTATATTAACTAAAACATTTTCTCTAACATACATGATGCAGTTCTGCATTATGAATTTCAGAAACCCAGTACAGTCAATATATCTCTTCACAAAGCTTCTCTCTCTCTCTTTCTTTCTTTCTTCCTTTCTTTCTCCCTCTCTCTCTCTTTCTTTCTTTTTCTACATTTCTTTCTTTTTTCCTTTCTTTCTTTCTTTCTCTCTTTTTCTTTCTTTCTTTTCTTTTTTTTTTTTTTTTTTTTTGCTATAGGGTGTGTGCCCGCAACAAAAAGACAGAGAGAGACAGAGAGACAGAAAGCAAGAAATAACCTGCCAGGGGTGGTAGCCACACCACAGTCCCTTTTCCTCCATTCTTGGGCTCATACTCCCATCGTGAGTTTAAGACAGGGTCTGGGATTCAAACTGTGGTCAACTACATGGGTGTTCAACTATGTAGACATTAGGCCAACAGGTCCCAACAAGCTTTTCTTAAAGTGAAAGACCAGCCTTGCTAGTCATTGGGTGCAACCCCTGCAGTCAGTGAAATATGAGCTGTGCTGACTGCCTCCTATTTAT
Source organism: Tupaia belangeri chinensis (assembly GCF_000334495.1). Taxonomy (NCBI): domain Eukaryota; kingdom Metazoa; phylum Chordata; class Mammalia; order Scandentia; family Tupaiidae; genus Tupaia; species Tupaia belangeri. Next base: position 2,722,409 of record NW_006160197.1, on the reverse strand, counting down.
GATCTCAGTCTTCCATGACACATCGGTTCCAAGAGAAGTCACTAAAGGCTTCTATCTTAAAAGCATCTCTGGAGTAAATGAAGAAGGTTTGGGGTAATGTGAGGAAAACTATAGAAAAAGAAACGGTGATAGAGTGAGAAGATACATTGAAATAGTTCTCTGGCTGGATTCATTTAGAAAATATAACAACAAAAATGCCAATAGCAAAGGGAGGGCCAAAACTATAACTTAGAAAATTATTTGCTGGCAATTGGATTTGTTATTTACTTTTCTCACATGCACAGAGCATTTTATACCCATCTTTCCTCAATGAATTGATGATGGAGGGCCATTGTGATTATCTCCATTTTATAGTAATATGAAAAACAATAAAGTACAAACGACTTCCTTGAGATTTTCTGTCTCGGGTGAAACCTGAATTAGAACACATGCTGCATTTGGCTAGTACCGGCTGCTGTAGATTTGTATTTCACAGATTTCCCTGGGTCACTTATTATTAAATTTCCAGAACCCAATATAAGCCTTTTGAATCAGAATTTCCAGAGAATGATTCTGAGAATAAGCATTTTAAACAAGGATGGGATGATCTTTATCAAGAAGCTTTGACAAACTCCCCACTGTGAGCCCAATGCCATGAAGATCAATGGTTTTTCTCTTAAGGGAAGTAGTTGAAGGTGAAAATGTTCAACTTCCAATTTGAGGCTATATTATATATATCTTATTAGTAGTAAGATTCTCCCCCTTCCTCAGGGTTTTTGCAGTGAGGCAAAAGGTCACAAGGTGCATGCACTTGCCAGAGATATTGAGAGAGAGAGAGAGAAATGAAAAGTGAGAAATCACCCCCCAGGGGAAACGACCACACTGCAATCTTGTCTCCTCCATTCTCCTCTCAGGATCTTGGGCAGGCACACACAGACAGCTAGCGTGTTTTTGAAGCTGCCTGGTCTGGTACTCAAACTGCTATCAGCAATGTGGGAGTCTAGAGCCTTAACCTCCACAGTATCTGCTGTCCCCAAGACTGTCTCATTTTTAACTCAACCTACAACTTTTACAAATTTTGTTTTTCTTTACTTAATGAGTCCTGCCTCTGTAAACAGACCTAATAAGAAAACAACATTGTTTCTTACCACCTTATTAGAGAAGACAATAATAATACCATGAACATTACTTGAGTACATACTGTGTATAAATTACCATTCTAGCCATTAAAATTATTTAATAATTTTTAACAACCTTATAAGGTATACACAATTATTAACTTCAGAAGAAAACTGAGGCAAAGGTGAATAATCCAAATATTATTCCACTAAAAAGTGCCCAAAGCACAATATTGAACCAATATTTACTAGTGTCAGTGTCATCTTCCGCATAGAATTACAATATTCTGGGACCAACAGTTGGCATAGTGGCTATGTTGCTGGATTCCCCTGTGATTGACTGCGGTTCGAGTTCCAGACCAGGTGGCTTAAACTCAACGCCAGGCGTGTGTGCGTGTGTGCCCAAGATCCTGAGAGGAGAAAGGAGTAGAAAGGGATTGCGGTGTGGCTATCCTCCCTGGGAGGTGATTTCTTGCTTTCTCTCTGTCTCTCTCTGTCTTTCTGGTGAGCGCATGCACCCTATAGCAAAAACCTCTCCAAAATATAAAAAATTAAAAATTAAAAAAAGAATTACAATCTTCTGTGTGGTAAGTAGCCTACAATTTGTAGAGAAATTTTAAAATGACTAATTTCTTATGACATGAACTTCTAAGTGTGCAAAGAAACATTTCCCAGGAGAGCATACCAAAAAAAAAAAAAAATGTTGGCCACGAAGAGATGTTTGATATAGTGGGAAAATAACAGTAAAGGAACCACCTGAAAGCCAGTTCCACAGTAATAAGAAAACCATGGAGCTTATTGTTTTGAAAGCATTTGCTGAACTGTCATGGTCAAAGGAGCCATCTTGAGAAAGCAGGACAGGGCCAAAGATAATCAGTGGTCAAATGATCTTTTCAACAAGATGACAGTTCCAAGAGTATAAAGTCCTCTCTAAACTTACCTAAGAAACAGCCTGCCACTTTTAAGAACATTCCTCGTTCTAGCTTGACTTCTTAGTAAATTTAGAGAAAATAGGGGAAAAGGTTTCCCTGAAAATTCTTCCTTTTTTTTTAGAGAGAGATTTTTGTTATGGGGTACATGCACTCGCTGGAGAGACAGAGAAGGATAGATAGAAATCAAGAAATCACCCCTCCCCCAGGAGGGATGACCACACCACAGTCCCTTCCCCATTAGTCTCCTCTTGGGATTTTGGGCATGCATGAACATACGCCCAGCCTGAGTTTCAAGCCACCAGGCTCGGGACTCAAACTGAGGTTGACTATGTGGGAGTTCAGTGACATAACCACTACACCACCTGCTGGACCCTCCTCTGATAATTCTTAATTATAACTCTACTTTCATATGGCTTGGGAAGTGGAATTCTAATTTCAATTTGACCTTTCAAAATCCCAAGTCAAATGTTTAGTTTAAAATGCCCCTCAGTTAATAATTCCTCCATATTTCTAGTAGAAACATGCAAATCATCTATGAAAGATCTTTCTTTAAACTCAGAACTCAAATAATTCCACAGATAAAGTTTAAAGACTCAAAGATACATAGTCCCAAAAACGAAAAATCCCTAAAATATGTGGAAAGAAACCACTATGAATGAGTGCAAACAGAAACAACAAAACAAGAATCACACAATAATTGAAGGTATGTAACGATCGATATAAAATATAAAACATGAGTATTTAACATATTTTAAAAAATAAATATGAAATTATTCATAAAATGAAGAGGTTGACATTAGGCAGATTCCAAAAGTTACCAAAGAGAATTTCTGGAAAAGATAAAATATAATAGTACTTAAATAGTCATGAAATACGAGGCCAGCAGGTGTTATGGTGGTTAAGGCATTAGAATCCCACATGGTGAACCACAGTTTGAGTCCCAGACCTGTCAGCTTGCTTTCTCACTTTTTCTCTCTCTCTGATGAGTGCTGTGTCCTGTAGCAAAATGAAAAATAATAAATAAAGTTAAATAATTATTTTTTAAAAGCTCATGAGATAATAAAAAAAGAACACTTAGACAAAGCTAAAGGGGAAATCATTATGATAGACCTTAAAAGTAGCTTAAGAGACTTACTCCAAAGAAACAATAACTTCACAGATATCTGTTTTTTCAGCAAGAACAACAATTGAAAAACGAAAGTCAAATTATGCTTCAAACAAAAAAAAACTTTGAATAACAAATGACATGTTCACTGAAAAGTATATTCGAAGGATATTTTGAAAAGAATACAGAACATAAATATTTTGAAAAGGATATAGAACATAAAGAAAGTGCAAAGCTAAAAAACAAACCAAAACTTGATTAAAAAAAAAATCTTGAAAGATATACTTACTTTAAAAAGAAATTGCATGGGATGGGAGGTTGGTAGTGTGGTGACTAAACTTGCTTGATCACCATACCACCACTGCACAGTTTAAGTTCAAACCCAGCAGCTTGAAAAGTATGCCAAGCCCATGTGCATGCCCAAAATCCTTCAAGGAGAGTGGAGAAGAAGGAAATTTGGCATGGGCATCCCTCCTGGGATGATTTCTCACTTTTCTTCTACCTCTCACTCTTTTTTTTTCCCCTTTCTCTCTCTCCGTGGTGAGCACAGATGCCCTATAGCAAAACAAAATAAAGGAAAAAAGGCAAAAAGAAATTGCATGAGAGGAAAGTGGTAAACTGGACAGATTTACTCTATGAAACTGTGATAATAATAACTGCTTCATGAAGTTAGTATAAAACCGTGACAGAATGAAAAGCTTGTAAAATAACATATTAGAAAGTAGACAATCAGAGTGAAAGCATTCTCAATCTGAGCATTATTTAAGAGAAAGGTGAAGATTTTTATTAACTTCAGATTTTCTTAAATTTAATATACACAATTAAATTTCTAAATTGATAAATTAATGCAATTATAATGTGTAACTTCATAATTTGTAGAGAACTATTTAAGAGCAAATGACAAGTTGGGGGTGTTGTTTGTTTTTGTTTTTTATTTGCTAGAGAGTGTGTGCACTCACAAGAGAGAGAGACAGAGAGAGGGAAAGTGAGAAAGCTACCCCTATGTAGATGGTCACTCCACAATTCCTTCTCCTCCATTTTTTCTTTCGGGATATTGGGCAAGCACACATACGTATCTGGTGTGTTTTTCAAACTGCTTGGTTGGTAGTGGAAGCTTGCTGCTGACCATGTGGGATCCAGCTGCCCTAACTTCCGTGCCAGCAGCTGGTCCCCAACAACCTTTAAAGAAGTGTAACTCTAAAGGGAAAACTGATTATTAAGGAAGTTTAAATATTTTTAAAATATGTGTGTGGTATCTTTAAAATTTCCTTGAAATGCTTGCTTATGACTTTCACCTATTATTCCTTTTTTTTTTTTTTTTCTGGAGAGGTTTTTGCTATAGGGCGTGTGCACTTGCCAGAAAGACAGAGAGAGACAGAGAAACAGAAAGCGAGAAATCACCCCCTAGGGGGGATGGCCACAGTACAGTCCCTTCTCCTCCATTCTCCTTCGGGATCTTGGGCACACACACACACGCACCCAGCGTGAGTTTAAGCCACCAGGTCCAGGACTCAAACCTCGATTGGCTAGGACTCCCTCGATGGGAGTCATGCAACATAGCCATTATGCCAACTGCTGGTCCCTCACGCATTATTCTAGCTCAGTTGTTGGCCTCTCATTATTGATTTCTAGAAATTCTTTTTACAGTCCGATTTAGTTTCTATTTTCTCTCTTATTATGAGGTTGGGAGAAATTTTTTTCCTATTTGGAGGACTATAATTTAATTAATATTTTTACTTTTTAAAGTTTATTTGTTTATTCTGTGAAAGAGACACAGGTCCTCTCGACAGGGTCTCATCTCACCACAATCCTTCACTCGTCCAAAATCATGGGCAAACAAAGGCCTGCCAAGCTTTTTCAGGCCAACTTACCATGCAAACACCATCTCCCTAATGATTCCAGTATTCACAGTGACATCCTCTCACCTGCACACTGCAGTTGGGCCTCCTTTTCATTTGTTTGTTTAAGTTGTTGTATTGTGGGGTCATGTCTTCTTTCAGCATAACTGGTCTATCCTGACCAAAACAACAACGAGGAAATTGAACGCTTAAAATCAAATCTGCAAATTATATGATTTCCTACAAAGCAAAGCCATGTGATCTTACAGTCAAGTTGTTGGAATTTTCCTATTATTTTATTGCCAGACGGTGTATGTGCTCACCAGAAAGAAGGGAGGAAAAGAGAAAGCAGCCTACAGTGGGGCGCAATCACGCCATAATCTCTTTTTCTTCATTTCTCCATCCCATTAGGATTTGGGGCATGCATGCACATGTGCCTGAAATATTCCTCAAACATCTGGAACCAGAATCTGAACTGTAGTTGCTATGTGAGATACGACTCTAAATATGCAGGGCTAAACCACTGGCTTATGGGGTCAGCTCCAAATTTCAGGGATTTAAGAAAGAATTCTCTTCGATTAGAAGCTACTAAGTAGACAGCACAATATGCAAAAGTATAAAAAATATAAATCTATGCAACAGAATGATTTAGAAAATTCCATAAATATAAAGGAATATCTATAAAAATATTTCTAAAAATTAATAAGGTGGGGCCAGCAGATGGTGTAATGGTTATGTTGTTGGACTCCCATGTAGTCAACAGCAGCTCAAGTCCTGGACCCCGTGACTTAGAACTCACACCAGGAACATGTGTGTGTGTGTGTGTGTGTGTGTGTGTGTGTGTGTGTGTGTGTGTGTGTGTGTACAAGACCCCACGAGGAGAATGGAGAAGAAGAGATAACAGAGTGGCCATTTTCCCGGGGTGTGATTTCTTGCTTTCTGTCTTTGTCTGTTTCTGTCTTTGTGAGCATATATACACTATAGCAAAAATCTCTCTCTCTAAAATAAATAAATTAATTAATAAGACATTATAAATATATCTGAATGAGATGTTCAAGAACTTTATGTAGAAACTTATAAGATTTTTATTAAAAGATATTAAAGAACTAACTAACTGAGAAAACACACCACATTTATGGATGTAAAATGTTGTCTTTATAAAAATATGAATTCTTGCAAATTATTCTATAAATACAATGCAATTTTGACCAAAATAATGAGGTTTTTGTTTTTGTTGTTTAAGGGAGATTAATTAACTAATAATATGATGCATGTGAAAGACTGACAGGGAATATCTAACATACTTTTAAAAAGAACAAAATAAGGGAATTCCTAATTAGATACCAAGAGTAAGAAAAAGTTTTCGGGACCATCCAGTGGCATGACTGTTAAACGCAGTTGAGTCCCACATAGCTGACTGGGTGGTTTGTGTTCCCATGCAGCAACTTGAAGAACCATGTGTGCATGTATTTCCAAAATCATGAAAGAAGGGAGATATGGGGAAGAAGGTATTGCAATGTGGCCGCCTTCCAAGGGAAGAGGTGATCTTTCATGTTCTCTCTTTGTCTGTCTCTTTTTCCTCTCAGCCAAGCCCACACTCCCTCTGGCAAATTAAGACATAAAAAAGAACAAAGTTAGCATGTGTAAAGCAGTGTCATTTTGAGGCAGGAATCGATAGATGGACCAGAGTGCAATTATAAAAAGAGAGAATTAGAAGAGTCTTGTGAATATGTGGAGACTTGAGGGATGAGACAGCTGTTTATTCTGTTATGTAGAGAAAGAGTAGATGGTTTAGTAAAGAGCAAAGTTATAATTGATTATTATCAAAGAAATACATACAAATGAAAAAAATCAATGCCACGTTAAGCCATACAGAAAGACAAAAACAAAATTTTTATATTTTATGACTCTCATATGGTTAGGCAGTATTCCTTAAATGAAATGTAAAAGCACAAACAAAAAGAAAAATAAATACATTTGATCTAAATAAAATTGAAACTTTACTATTCATTAAATGATAAATTAAGAGACATTATAAACTATAACTAAAACTAAAAGAAGATAACTGCAAAACATAAATAAATTAATTAATAAGACATTATAAATATATCTGAATGAGATGTTCAAGAACTTTATGTAGAAACTTATAAGATTTTTATTAAAAGATATTAAAGAACTAACTAACTGAGAAAACACACCACATTTATGGATGTAAAATGTTGTCTTTATAAAAATATGAATTCTTGCAAATTATTCTATAAATACAATGCAATTTTGACCAAAATAATGAGGTTTTTGTTTTTGTTGTTTAAGGGAGATTAATTAACTAATAATATGATGCATGTGAAAGACTGACAGGGAATATCTAACATACTTTTAAAAAGAACAAAATAAGGGAATTCCTAATTAGATACCAAGAGTAAGAAAAAGTTTTCGGGACCATCCAGTGGCATGACTGTTAAACGCAGTTGAGTCCCACATAGCTGACTGGGTGGTTTGTGTTCCCATGCAGCAACTTGAAGAACCATGTGTGCATGTATTTCCAAAATCATGAAAGAAGGGAGATATGGGGAAGAAGGTATTGCAATGTGGCCGCCTTCCAAGGGAAGAGGTGATCTTTCATGTTCTCTCTTTGTCTGTCTCTTTTTCCTCTCAGCCAAGCCCACACTCCCTCTGGCAAATTAAGACATAAAAAAGAACAAAGTTAGCATGTGTAAAGCAGTGTCATTTTGAGGCAGGAATCGATAGATGGACCAGAGTGCAATTATAAAAAGAGAGAATTAGAAGAGTCTTGTGAATATGTGGAGACTTGAGGGATGAGACAGCTGTTTATTCTGTTATGTAGAGAAAGAGTAGATGGTTTAGTAAAGAGCAAAGTTATAATTGATTATTATCAAAGAAATACATACAAATGAAAAAAATCAATGCCACGTTAAGCCATACAGAAAGACAAAAACAAAATTTTTATATTTTATGACTCTCATATGGTTAGGCAGTATTCCTTAAATGAAATGTAAAAGCACAAACAAAAAGAAAAATAAATACATTTGATCTAAATAAAATTGAAACTTTACTATTCATTAAATGATAAATTAAGAGACATTATAAACTATAACTAAAACTAAAAGAAGATAACTGCAAAACATTGAAACATGGAAGATTGCTTCTTATAATATATAAAGTATTACCACAAATCAACAATGAAAAGACCAACAACTCAGTAAGGAAAATTGACAAAAGACATAAAGCATTTCAAGGAAGATAGTTAAATATCACATCAATAAATTTTAAAAATTATTTAACTTCTAATATTCAAAGAAAGGGAAATTATGGGACCAGCATTTGGTGTAATGGCTATGTTGCTGGACTTCCATGTAGTCAATCATGGTTCAAGTCCCGGACCCGGTGGCTTAAACTCAATGCCAGGCGCGCGTGTGTGTGTGCCCAAGATCTTGAGAAGAGAATGGAGGAGAAGGGATTGTGGTGTGGCCATCCCCCCCCCCCCAAGGGGTGATTTCTCACTTTCTGTCTCTCTCTGTCTTTCTGGCAAGTGCATGTGTTTATAGCAAAAACCTTTAAAAAAAAATAAGGAAATTAAACTCATACTGTATCTCACCCACTCACCTATTAAAGCGATACTTTAAATTTCAGTAGCTACTAAATGTTGACTGTGATTTAGAGTAATAAACTCTTATACATGGAGATGATTGTTAAGTAGCATAAGTTTGCAACACAATTCACATTAATTATCTAGTAAATTTGGATGTAACATATCCTTCTATTAGGCACTCTAATTTTTAGATATATAACTTAAAGTAAATAGAAAGAGGCAAATAGATACAAAGGGATTAATAACAATACAGCAGTACCCCAAACAAACATATGTTTTAAGTACAAAAGCAATTCAGGTGATTTTACCAAGAGTATAACTAATTTTTTAAAGAATTATTTTGTTGTTAGAGTGCTGGATTCCCATATATCTAACCACAGTTCAAGTCCTGGACCTGGTGACTTGAAAATCACGCTGGCCATGTGTGCGTGTGCCCAAAATCCCAGGAGGAGAATGAAGAATGGAGAAGGGATTGCAGCCTGGTCATCTCCCTGGGGGAAGGGGAGGGTGATTTTTCAGTTTCCCTCTCGCTCTGTCTCTAGTGAGTGCACATGCCCTAGAGCAAAAATCTTAAAAAAAAGTTATCTTAAAAATTAAATAATTATTTTAAGTAAAAATGAATTACCTAAAAATAGATAAAATTTTTAAAAAGAGTTGAGAAGAGGGACCAGCAAGTGGCGTGGTGGTTAAGGTGCTGGATACTCCCACATGGCTGACCACAGTTCAAGTCCTGGACTAGGTGGCTTGGTTTCTCTCTCTCTCTCTCTCTCTCTCTCTCTCTCTCTGTCTCCTTCTGATCAAATTTTTAAAAATAAATAAAGTAAAATAAAAAATAATTCTTTTTAAAAAAAGAGTTGAGTAGAAAAGCAGGAATTCATCACAAAATATATAGCATCTTTCCTGTATACAAAGTGCAAACATATTAAAAAGTAAATAAGACATTATCCTGGAGTGAATACATATGTGAAGACAAATAAATTGTACCCATACATCTTGTGTGTTCTCTATACATATTTCATGAAAAAGTAAAATCAGTGAAAAAAGGCATGCCACAGAAAGAAAATCTTTATTATGCCACAATTATTCTGTATTTTCTTTAAGATGCAACTGTAGTTCTAATTTCTATATAAGGTTCTCCCAGCTCAGCTTGAAACAAGAAAATTGCAATCAGTTATCATAAAATTTCATTTCCCAAATTAATCTTACTAATATCTTGTGAGGATACAATACTTAGGTATTAGAGATATAAAGAGATGTGGCTTGAGAGTTCCTACTGTTTCCATTATATTATGTCACTTTGAACAGTAAATATAGCCCCAAACTTAAATATCTGTTTAAAGAGTGAAATAACAATGGGAACTTTAATGCTATGCAAATGCTGTTAGCTCTTCCTAGAAGAACCAAATCTATGTCTTGTTTTGCGTAATTATATTGTATTGCCTTTTTGGAAGGAATAAGGATTATAGTCCAAACCACTTAAACTACTTGGGAAACAAAATGGTGAAAGAAATAAAAACTCATTTTTCAATTTTTATGACTAAATTATATGACTTATATGACCACCAGCCTGGAAAAAGTGAATGAGCTGTTTTTCTTTTAAAATATATTTCTAAAAATTCTCTATAAAACATATTTCTCATAAATAAATAAACTAATTCAACTATGTACATAAACAAAATAGGCATAATTGGTAGTGAAAACATTCTGGATACCAAAAAATACCTAAAATATCTAGGACCCCAAAGCAATATACATAGATGGGTTATACATGAAAAATGAATGAAATTACTTTTATTTTTGAGTTAACGATGATGGTATTTACCTGTCTCTTATTTCCATACAATAATATTTTAGTTACTATTACACACATGCATAAATTCTTGCATATACTCACATATGAAATATCAAATGAAAGTTTAGTAAGGCTATGACTAATCTAGTAAATGAGATAAAAATAAAGCAAAAAGCATTTACCCATAAGGAATTTTAAGACCTTGACTTCACAGTGAAATTGAACTTCTAAAAAGCCCCAAGCTCTAATAAACCAAAGATTCATTATCAAAAGTTTCTACAAAGAAGATAAACAGGAATATATTAATGACTTAAAGAAACTAAAAATAAGATGACCTCAATCTTTAAAACGATAACATGGAATTATGGATGTATGTGGTGAAAACACATTTAATGCAACTCATCCTGAGAATAACCATTGTTTTCAGAAATTGACAGTCCTGGTCACATCAAATTGACATAAATTCCTGAACAAGAATAAATCTGAACATTCTGGTTTTGTTGGTTATTTTCCAAAAGTACAAAAGCACTTTTTAATTAGAATTCTGAATGGGGGGACCAGCAGTTAGCATAATGGCTATGTCACTGGACTCCGACGTAGTCGACAGCGGTTCGAGTCCCAGACTCAGTGGCTTAAACTCACACCAGGTGTGTGTGCGTGTGTGCCCAAGATCCGGGGAGGAGAATGGAGGAAAAGGGATTGCGGCGTGGCCATCCCTCCTGGGGGGTGATTTCTCGCTTTCTGTCTCTCTGTCTCTCTGTCTCTCTCTGTCTGGCTGGCGATCACACGCGCCCTATAGCAAAAAAACCTTTCCAAAAAAAGAAAAAAAAAAAAGAATTCTGAATGGGGACAAACGTGATTGAGGTTACAGCTTTGTATCAATTAAGTTTCTATAGGTTGCAATGAACAGAAAGGAACTAATGTGAGATTAGGAGATAAACAGAAAAGGCCCAGACATTATCAATGTTACACAGGTATATGGTAGACCTCGAAGGGGAAAAGGCAGCTGAGCTTCGTGGACAGAAAATATCACTGGCAGACTCTGTGAAATGTGTGTCTCTGCCACTCACTCACACTTACACAGCAGGCAGTAGAGAGCCACTCCACATTTCTAAGTACAATTGTTCCCAGCTAAACACAAACTAATATTTTTAACATATTAGTATTTTTGTTTAGTTGGATGAAATGTATGTATTTTCTGGGGGAAAAAATCTGCTTGGCTCAGATTGGAAAAGTGATATTTTAGTTCAACAGGAAGACTGAAATGCTCAAGTATGGCTAGTGAAGGACAATTGGGATAGTGGCTATCTGTGAATTGAAACAGTACTCCACAGAATATTTACTACCATACCCAGAGAGGCTTACGCCTCACTGTCTTGGACATATACAGTAACTGAGAAATTAGAATTTCCTCAGGAACTGTATATTTGGACTTATTTCTCAGGTGCAATTTGTGCTATTATTCCACCATACAGATAAACTGGGTTATGCTAATGCATATGTTCTCATCTTAATAGGACATACCATGTTTACATTCTGTTATGGTGAAAATCAAGTCATGATTTTTCTACCACTGTGGCCGCTGTGGTAATTAGACCTTTGCATATCCTCTGCCAGAGAACATGGCTGACTTGATTACTACCTAAAGTTATATGGGCTGGATGCCAAGGCAGCAAGGAGAACTTTATTACTTATAGTGGATTTAAATACTTTTTATCTATACCTCCTCTCACAGATAGTAACTATTTAGGAGCCAATGGGATAGTGTTCAGAAATATAATGCATGGTTTACCTAGGTTGACTCTAGAACCACACTGTCACAGCATAAAATATAACTTTGTCATGTATTAGTTGTATAGTTCATATTCTCGAACTGGTGTGTCTTGCAGTCTCCTCATCTGCCAATCTGGGGGAAAATTTAAATAAAATAATCTTATTAACCTGCTTAGAATATTGCCAGAAAGATTCTAAGTATACAATGTTCTGGTTGTTTTGAAAGAGGGAATTTTTAGGATTTACTGCATTCCTGGCTTTTTCACTCTGGTAAGTGAATCAGGTACGAAGGCAGATTTACTGTGCAACTAGTTAGAGTGGAGTTTCAGGGTTCTAGACTTTCCCGGAGTCATCTACAGACTTTTGTCATTTTTGTTCTTAAAATCACGTCTCAAATCTTATAAGTTTTAAGCCCAACGAAATTAGGCTCTACTTCTGGTCAATGTTGGTGGACCCATCCAGATAAACATTCACTACTATGGTAGGAAGATTTCTTTCACTCAGAGTTTAACCAACATAACAAAAAATACATAAATAAGTTAAAATAATGTAATGTTAACTCAGAAATAAAAAGCTATTCACTTTATTGTATATAAAACTTAAAGAATAACTGTTTTATTCTTTATCCTATATAAAAAATAACTAAACATAGCTTATAAATATAGGGTAATAGGTTACTATAACAAAATGTGGAAGAGATTATTCAACTTGACTCTGGAATTCCTTTAGAAAGATTAGTATCTTTGAGGGAAAAAAAAATAAAAAAGAAACCTAAGTTCTTGAAGTAGTAGGTGGAACTTCTGGACCTTGGCTGCATAGCCATGAGACGAAGAAGAAATTTTTCTGTGTAATGGAAGGGGAAAAAATTTGAAATTTTCTATGTAACATGCAAAGGGTGATTCAGGAAGAAAAACAGGGATGAGGGAAAAGAGCTACACCTTATACAAGAAAGTGCTTCTCAGAGAACCTTCCAAATTTTCCATGAAGACTTTTAATTTTTAAAAAATAATAAGTTAATTTATTATTTTTAAAATTTACTCTAATCATCAGAGAGAGAAAGAGAGAAAGCAAATCACTAGATCCAGGACTCAAACATTGGTTGGCCATGTTCAGCACTCCAACCACCATGCCACCAGCTGACCCCAAGACTTCTGAATTTATGAAAGTTGTGGAAGTGAATATTTACTTTGGTGAACTGAAGAAGAAACTGACTTCCATCTCTAGTAAGCCTATGAGAGTTCATGACCATTAAAATGTAATCACCCAAGGAATATTAACAAATCTCAGGAAAGGTTTGTGTGTGCCTAGATGCACATGTTGAGACAAGAACTATAGAAAAAATAATTTATTTGGGAGAGGAAAAAACCACTAGCAGGACAGGGAAGAAATGAGCCAAGGAGGTGCTCATTTCAAACAACTTTCATATTCACTCTTTTACTACTGGGGATGGCTGAACTTAATGATGTCAGAGTGACTGTTATTATCAAGGGACAAAATACTCCAAGGGACTAGAGTATTTTTATATAATTTCTGCCAGTCTTAGTTGAGGACTACTCACAGAGGTATTCTTTGGCACATCTTACCCTAAGAGATAGGGGTAAATAAATATTTGTGTTAGCATTTAAAAGTGAGGTAAGCACAAGCAATAATCCCCAAAATAGACAAGTGAGGTTACATCAGATTAAGAAGTTTCTGCACAGCAAAGGACACAGTAATTAGTGTGAATTAACAACCCTCAGAATGGGAGATAATTTTTGTTAATTATGCCTCAGATAAGGGACTTATAACCAGAATACACAGGGAACTCAAGCAGCTAACCTGGAAGAAAATGATTAACCCAAAAAAAGATGAAAAAAGGAACTGAATAAACAACTCTCTAAAGAACACATACAAACAGCCAAAAAATGTATGAAAAAATACTCAACATCCCTCATTATAAGGGAGATGCAGATCAAAACCTCAATGAGATACCACCTAACCCTAGTCAAAATGGCAAAGATTAAAAAAACAAAGATGATAAGTGCTGGAGGGGATGTGGTGAAAGGAGAACTCTTCTACATTGTTGGTGAGAATATAAATTGGTCCAGCCACTGTGGAGAACAATATGAAGTTCCTCAAAGACCTTCAAATAGAACTACCATTTGATTCAGCAAATCCACTCCTGAGTATCTACCCAAAGGACAGGAGAATGCTCAGTCAGAAAAGAGGTTGCAGGGAACCAGCAGTTAGTGTAATGGCTATGTCGCTGGACTCTCACGTAGTCGACAGCGGTTCGCGTCCCAGACCCAGTGGCTTAAAACTCACGCCGGGCGCGTGTGCATGCGTGCCCAAGATCCTGAGAGGAGAATGGAGGAGAAGGGATTGCGGCATGATCCCCCCGGGGGGTGATTTCTCGCTTTCTGTCTCTATGCCTCTCTCTGTCTGGCAAGCGCACATGCCCTATAGCGAAAACCTCTCCAAAAAAATAAATAAATAAAATAAATGAATGAATCAATAAGAGGTTGCATAGCTATATTTATTGCAGCATTATTCACAATTGCTAAGACATGGAATCAACCCATATGTCCACAAACGGATGAATGGGTTGAAAAAGTGTGGCACATATACTTCATGGAATACTATTCAGCCAATAAAAAAAAAGGAAAACAAGACCCTGGAATTTGACAGAAAGTACGTGAAGCAAGTCTGACTATGAAACAGAGACATTTATGTTTCCACTTAACATATACCAACTGTCTACACTCTATGGTAGAGACTGAAAGACTGGAGGACATAAAAGCATTGAAAATTTTTATGGACATTGGGGACAAAGTGGAAAGAGAGTGGAAGAGGTAAAAAGTTCAGGAAGGGAAATTTGGGAAGAAAATAGAGAAGTAATACTTTTGTGTGACACAGATATGGCTTTTTTGCCTGTTGGTGATGTCATGTCTAATATTCTCAACTCGCCTGCTATGTGGCGTATATCATGTTGGGTAAAATCTCTTTACAAACTAAATGATTTATAAGGATTGAATGTATAAATAATAATAAATAATTTTAAAAACTACAAACAAAACCAGAAAAAAATAAAGTGAAGTAAGGAGATATGGGCGGGGCATTGATATCATCTACTCCATAGGCTTTTGATTTCCATTGACTCTGAAACTGAGGTGTGTCAAGACAATTTCACTAGATTCCCAAATGTCAGAGGAACTGTCACTGTTATCTGAATTGCATGTCAGTATTCCATTTTATTTATTTAGTTTTTTTCTCTTTTGAGAGAGATTTTTGCTATAGGGTGCATATGCTCGCCAGAGAGAAAGAGAGAAACAGAGAGAAACAGAGAGACAGAAATCAAAAATCACCCCCCAGGGGGGATGACCATTCCACAATTCCTTCTCCTCTAGTCTCCTCTTGAGATTTTGGGTACAGATGCACATGCATTTGGCATGAGTTTTAAGCCGCTGGGCCCAGGACTGGAAATAGGGTTGACTACATGGGAGTCCAGCTGCCATACCCATTACACCCTCTGCTGGTCCCTTATTTAGTTTTAAATTAGCCCTCACAAAGAGTTGATTTGCTTTAAGAAAGTATATAGATATTTCTAGGGAATGTGTTACATGAGAGGCTGAGCTGTACTTTACTCCTTATTTTCTTTTTTTAAAATATCTGATCATTCTCTACTAAATGTTCATATTCTTTGTGCAAAAGTTTTTTTTTTTTTTTTGATTTTTGGGTTGGCTCGTCCTTCATTTAAGTCAATTAAAATTAGAGTAAAAAATGCTCGCTCTTTAATTTTAAGGACATTCTTTACAAATGACATTTACCAATGCCTACTTTCTCCAAGAATTGTCCATTTCTAAAGCTATTTGTTTTGTTTTGTTTTGTTTGTTTGTTTTTAGAGACACATTTTTGCTATAGGGTACATGTACTTGCCAGGGACACAGAGAGACCCAGAGAGACAGAAAGTGAGAGATCACTCCCCTGGGGCATGGCCACACCACAGTCCCAACAATTCCATTCTCTTCTCAGGACTTTGAGCATGTATCCGGCATGAGTTTCAAACTGCCAGGTTGGGGATTTAAACGGTGGTCATCCATGTAGGAGACTAGTGCCTTAACCACTATGCTACCTGCTGGCCCCTCTGTCTCTATTTCTATAACTCAACAATTTGCAATATTGGGGTTTTATTTTTCCTGCTTTTGGAAAGAAAGAAAAATTTTCAGATATAACCCAAATAGAAAAGATTCTCAGAATTGCATAGAAGCCATTCTACTCCCAATATAATTTATTTGAAAACGTTGCCATCCCTTACTACAACCCTCGTAGCTCAAAATCTTACTCCTTAACCATTTTCACATACCAGTGCATGGTCTCTCTGGGTGTCATATTTGATACATGTATATGTTCAGTGATTACACATAGAATGGTGCAGAGAACGGAGAAAAATGATCATTGACTTCATTACTTTGAAATGATATTCTTTGGTTTAATAGTAATAGGAACATGAATAAATTCAATAGTTTAGAGAATGTATGTGATTATTCTTTCAATAGTCTCTCTAAAGGTTATTAAATTTTTACTTTCCATCTCTGGTGTTTTATTTACCTTTATATTTTTCTTATAGTTTCACTCCTAGTATTGAATTTTCTTTGGCCTGAAAACATTTTAGTTTCTTTCCAAGTGAACAATGACTTCCTTTACTTCTATCCTTTAACTTCCACAATAGAGTCTCTAATACTGGGGGCCATCCCAGCCTCCATGATTATGAGGACAGCGCAGGTTCTCTTCCTTCACAGTTCCACAAGGGTTATCAACCTGCTTTTTCTCCACTTCAGGTAGACGTTTTTCTTCTCAACCAATTATCCTCCTATCTTTGTCCTCTGAAGAATCGGTTTTCTACTCCCAGCTATTTTCTCTCTTAGGGTAAGTTTTATGCCTGGGTCATTTTGCTTATTTCTCTACTCTCTTAAAAACTGGATTCTTCTGCCTCAGAGAATTCTTAACTCACATAGTATTTGACATGTTTAAAATTTCTTCGATTCTAAGGGAATTTTGTTTTGCTGCTGTTTGAGAAGTGCAAAGCAGGTCATCAGTTCAAAAACACAGAAACATATGTTACCTAAAGAAAGAACCCACAGCCATGTTTTGCAGGTACTATAAAAGTCATCTTGTAAGTGAATTATACAACTACTTGGTTTTATCTCTATTTATTCACTTGTAGTTACAGATTTTAGAAATTGTGGCACTCCAAAAAAATTTTCCAATTATTAAGGAGTTATTCTTAACTAAAATTGACCATTTTTGTGTTTTTTCTTTACTGTAAATCTAATATTAATCTTCTTGACAACACTAAAGATGACTGATTACATACATGAAAACTGATTCTCTGTGAAAATGGCTTCTTATGATTAAGGATCCTGATTGCTAGTATTTTGCTAAGAAATGTTGATAGTTGCCACAAACCCATGATGTAGGGGGAAAGGCTGCGATGACAATGACATCCAGAGAACAGGAAGGGAGTACATGGTGGCCTTTTGACCTAGCCCTGTTCTCGTACCATATAATCAAATATGAAAAAGAAAGCATTGTAGTTCCACAGGCAAATATGTTTCTCTTGGGCACAAGGCAAGGGGGGGCTGGATTAACATGTGTGTACGTTGGAGAGGGTAGCTCCATTCAGATATTTCCCAAACTCCCGTCCCAGGAACAGAGAATTCATGAAATAGCAATTTTTTTTTTCTTCCGGAGTATTTCCCTGTCTATACTCTTGATCAGAAGTAAGACCAAGGAAATATACAGCTGCAAATATGTAAGAGATCTCAGCCTAGTCCCCTTCCCAGCTGCGGTGTTTTCTCATTAAACTCATATTCGGTTGTCAGAAAAGTCATGACATCTTTTTCTGGTTTTGCTTGTTTGTTTTTTAATGCAAAGATGACTCACAACTTTTCTGATAGCCCAATACACAGAACTGTTACAATTTATTCAATTCTCTCAGTGAAGCATTGTAATTAGAATGTTCTAATACCCTTCCTAGAGCAATGGGATTAAAATCAGTCCAATGAAGCAGTGTCACACCTACTCTTCAGAAAGTGGGTCAAGATTAAGCCAGAATAGCCTCAAACTGCATGGGCTGCAAAGGAGAAAGTGTTGGTTAGTTATATGTGATTAGGCCAGGAAGTAGGTACTGACTGGCCACAGCAACAGGATTTCAGGTATGTGGGATCCAGGCCTCCTAGTTGATGGTGGAGGGAATGTTTCTCAGGGATTGTTATGTCCTATTTTCCCATATATGTTACTCCGCTTTGATAACTGGTAACAGATTCACTTATGCTTCTCTCTGTCCTGTCTCCCATTCCCAGTGCTCCACACACTTTTTGCACCATTATACAGTAGCTTACTGTCTGCTTTTTAGTCACTCTATATCTATGTCATATAAAAGAGTAGTAAAACAATTATTGATAATAAGAGACTTTATAGTTTATAATGGCAATATTGACATCCATACTTAACACTTCATATAGTAATAGATGATGTTAAAATACTTTCCAGTAACAAGAATTTTTTGAGCACCTATAGTAAGTTCCCAATATTGATCACTGGGGAATATAAATAATAGTAATAATAATGAACCATGAACCCCACCCTCAAAAAGTTTATAATCTATTGGGGAGGCAGGCAAATATAGAGTAATCCTAAATCTTACTTTTTTTTTTTTGCTATAGGGAGTGTGCTCTTACCAGAAAGACAGAGACAGAAAGACAGAAAGCAAGAAATCACCCCTCAGAGGGGATGGTCATGCCACATTCCCTTCTCCATTCTCCTCTCAGGATCTGGGGTACACATGCACAGACACCCAGCATGAGTTTAAGTTGCATGTCTGAAGCTTGAATTACGGTCGACTAAGTGGGAATCCAATGATGTAACCATTACGCCATCAACTGGTCCCTGAAGTGTGATCTTAACCTACACAGGGAACAGTGAGGAAGGTCTTCTGACTCAGACTCAGGTGGAGGGATAGGCAATAGAGTACACTATTAAGTATTATTAATACAGGCATCTTAGAGAAGACTCCTGAATTGCATTAAGAGGGATGAACAGGAAATGTTAAAAATGGGCGTGAGAGGACAAATCAGGCATGGAATTTAGAGGTAACATTGGGGTGCTATTAAATAAAGCTCCAGTATATCATCATGGGTGAGGCATGATTTAAGCTGAGACAGATGAGATAGGAATGCATAGGGTCATAGATAACCTTAGATGTCATAGCCAGGAGCCTGACATCTGACAAAGCGGGAGATAGAAAACTATTGGATTATGCCATGGACTAAATTGTGCCCTCTCTTCCCCTGCAAATTCACATGTTGAAGCTTTTATCTCAGTGTAACTATATTTGGAGACCAAGCTTTTAGAAGGTAAGAAAGGTTGAATGAGGTCTTAAGGATGGAATCTTAACTTGATAAAATTGATAGCTTTATAAAAAGAGGAAGTAAGATCTCGTTTTCTCTCTCCACATGCATGCAGTGAGGAAAGGCCATTTGAGCAGATAGTGAGAAGGAGCATCTCTGATCCAGGGAGAGAGTTCTCACCAGAACTTAACCATGCTGGGACCCTGATCTCAGACTTCGGATTTCAGAACTTGTGAGAAAGAAAATTTCTGTCATTTAAGGCACTTAGCCTATGGCATTTTGTAAGACTAGTCCAAGCATACTAAGACAGAGGATTTAAGCCAGGGCATAGTATTATCATATGTATATCATATGAAGACAGTTCTATTTGTAGATTGAAGAGGGAGTAAGACTGGAGGTAGGAAGACCATGGAGCAGACTTCACAAACTACTCAAATAACAAGTAAGAAGAGCTTCAAGTAAAGTGTGGGCAGACAGATGGAGTGAAGACACTGGAAACTACAGAAGGTTAGGACACAATGGATGCTGTGAGTTTGAAATCACAAGGTTGAATTTCTGTCTTACACTATGGTTTACTCAAAGGAAATTTTTAGGCAAATTGTCCACTTGCTTATAATCCAGATTTGTGCCTAATTAAAAGACTTTAAACTTGTATAATGTGGAGTTTAAGATAAATATGGGATTTTCAATTAATGACCTGTAGGTAATTACATATGTAGGCCTAGATACCAATGGAAAGATATGCACTGAAATAATCGGTATACTACTGGCCATTTATAACTAGGAAAGGATATACCACTTAGAAAACAGCTTATGGCTGAGGCCAGCAAGTGATATAGTGGTTAAGGCACTGGACTCCCACAAGGCTGACTGCAGTTCAAATCCCAGACTCAATGGCTTGAAATCATGCCATGCATATGAGCACGCTTGCCAAAAGTCCTGAGACTAGAACGGATAATAACAGATTGTAGTGTGGCCATCCCTGCTGTATAGTGATTTCTCGCTTTCTTGCTCATGTCTGTCTCTCTGGTGAGTGCACATGCCTTATGGCAAAAACCAAAAAATTAAAAAGTTATGATATAAAGAGAAATAAGGCCATGGATAGACACTTGAAAAACATGAAAAGTAGGAGTGCAAGAAGGAAGAAGATTCCAGAACTTAGAAAATAATAGTAGCAGACATAATTAAAATATGAATCTGCAAATAATTCTAAGTGCCTTTATAGGTGCTATTCCCATCATCAGGATAATCCCTAAAGGTAGGTTGTGTTATCATTCTCACTATTTTGCTTAGAAAAGTATATTGGCACTTTAGTTCACATAGTAATTATGGATTCAGAATTTGAAACCAGAAAATCTGACCCCAGAGCTCATTTATTCAACGATTATTTTGCCAAAATAAGAAGCAAGCCAGAAGAAAATGACACCACAGCAGTAAATGTGGGAAGAAAGTTTCAAAAATAAGGTAATGGTGAAGAGTGGCAACTGCTCAGGTAGGTCATGGAGGATAACAATCGAGATTCCTCCATTGGACTTAAACACAAAGGAGCTACATGGCTGAGGATAGGTTGCAACAATGGAAGTGTGGATTGGAATTCAGAAATGGGAAGATAATGATGGCAATGGAAGTATGGATTGGAATTCAGAAATGGGAAGATAATGAGAAGAGGAACGAATTGGAAGGGAGGCTATGAAATCAGTAACTGTCAAAGTATCTTTCAAGGAAACGATCTCTCAAGGAAATGTGAGATGAAATAGCTGTTGAAAGGAAGTTACAGGCGCATGATTGTTATGCAGCAGATCCTACAGACTTTACTTAGTTTGGAGCTAGTTGACTGTGTTGAACCTATTTTCTATGATCAGATGCCCTAAGACTATGCCAGTTTCTAAGATAGAGTTTTTCTTAATTGTTCAAGAAAACATCTGGGAACATTTCCTACAGAGCATGCTAAGAGATGTCCTTCAGTTCAATACTACTACCAAAAAAAAAATTCAAAATAAAAAAATAAATAAAAAGCTCTTGGGAGGTCTAGGCTTTACCTTGTGTACATAGTTGAGAGTCTAATTGTATAACTATTATTGACATACTATATTACCTAATCAATTATAAAACATAGAACTATTTCATACAACAAAAAAACTATGGTATGAGCTAATAAATTAAACATTTGACTTTCTAAGTTGTTTCAAAAAGAATAAAACATTATCTTTAGAAAATATTCAATCTCTATGAAATTCCTGAAAAAAACGTGAAAGCAAACAAATGGTCTTGGTAGTCAAAGAAAAAGTAAAGATGTTAGAGATTAGTGTAACAGAGAACCGGGTGGGCATTTTGTAAGGAGTCTTAAGGGGACAAGTGTCCTCAAAAATTCTTCATAAAGAAAAAAAAATGATGTGATGATTTAAGAAAACAAAAGACAAAATAAGCAGAAATTGAATATAATGATTCTAAGGGAATAAATGTAAATATACAAATATATGCAATACACACATATGTATGTTGTATTTAACTGCAGCAGAATAATAGAAAGCATTAATAGAAAATAAATCTCATATATTTAAGATTATATTAAGTAGTATATAATAAATACTCAAAAGTAGGTATTACCAATTTTATGATATAATTTGTAGTTTTAGAAAGTTGAAGATTAGAAATGATAGATTTAAGCACACAAAACTTAAGTTTCACCAGCAAAGATACCTGGGACAGAGACTAATTTAGAAATTCTAGAGACAAATTAGGAGTCACAAGATCACAGAATACTAGAACTGGAAGGAATTTTAGAGACTATCAAGATGTTCTTTACAGAAAAGAGGAAATGACAAAAATCAGTTAAATTTTTCCTGAATGGCTTACATGTTGAATGAAAAACTTGCCTCCCATGACATATGGTATTTTACTGGAGAAGAAAGAAATGATATACAGTAGAGTGAAGAATCATTTGTGGTTGACTTAGAATGTTTTACAAGAAATAAGAAGGGCATGTTTAAATTACTTATAAGAGAGTGTCCTAAAGGCAAGAGCAATTTAACAATGGAATAGCCACCCAAAGAGGTCATTGAGGAAACATCAATAAGGCATTCAGAAAAAGATTAAATATAATTCTAAAGGGAATAATATAAGTGTCTGGCAATAACATGCACTAGGTACAGAAGTCTGAATACAATGACCTGTCATTTTCCCCATAGTCTCTGTGTCTATGATTCACGTAAAATAATCATGAGAGCAAATAGAGGTAAGGCAAGTATCAAAGGGGGGTAAAAACATGAGACAAAATAAAATAGGACTATCAGAACTGACATGGTTGTCAAGAAGAAAATTCTTTCTCAGTCGAAAAGCTTACTAAGCAGCATTCCAGTGATAATTTTTGCTGATCTTGTCTACAAGAGCAATGGCAAGACACTTGCCATTCTGTCAAAAGCCCCAAGGTTTTAAGGAATTTGTTTCTAGTCTCTAACAGAGGCACAGCCTTCCTTTATGTGTGTATGCTCTATTCATGGAATAGATGACCAAAAAAGGAGCTTCCACAGAAGCCAATATACAATCAGAACTATCCATATTCTAATGCACTTAGTAACGTGAAGAATTATGCTGGCACCAATAACATCACCATGTATACATCAGTATATCAGAAAGTGCTTTGTCTTAGTCCATTCTTACTGATTCCATAGACTGGGTTTTACATACAACTTGCTCAGGAACAACTGAAATTTATTTCTCACAGGTCTGAAGGCCAGAAGTTCAAGGTGCTGAGATCAAGGTACTGGCAGATTCAGTATCTGGTGAAGGACTGTTTCCAGACTCATAGATGGTATCTTCTCACTGTGTCCTCACACAGCAGAAGGGGTAAGGGAGCTCTCTGGATTCTTTTTAATAAGGACAATAACCCCACTTATTAGGGCTTCTGGCTTTATGAACTTATGTTCTCCTGAAGGCCTTACCTCTTAATACCTTTATATTGGGAGTTAGGATTTCAACATATGAATTTTGGGGGACATAGTCATAAAGACCATAACATGTTTCAACTGGAAGGAGCTTTAAAGTTCCTTAGGCATAAAGCCTCATATTATTGTAAAGTAGTAGCATAAAATAATTCATGATGAACACTAAGGCATGTATACATACATGTAATTACCCACACCAATGTCCACATCAGAATGGGCTAAAACTCACTCTAAAAAATGTAGATGAACATTAACACTATCTTACAATGTGAAAAATTTTTCTAAGTAGGAAATGAAACACAGAAACCATAACAGAAAGTAATGTTGACTTTGGTTACATTAAAATGTTGAATATCTGCATGTTGGGAATCAAAAAGGTGGAAAAACAAATTTGAAATAATGAGTCGTCAGGACAGTCATGATGCATTTCTGCATAGAATAATACATCATGACTTTCCTAACGACCTGGGTAAGGTCCTGGAATCCCACATGGCTAACTGTGCTTTGAATCCCAGACCTGACAGCTTGAAAATCATGCTGGGAGTGTTTGCATTTGTGCCTAAAATCTCAGAAGAATGGAAGAGAAGGGACTGTGGCATGGCCACCCCCCTGGGGAATGATTCTCACTTTTCTTCTCTCTGTATATCTTTGTCTCTCTTGGGCAAGTGCATGTACTGTCTCGTAAAAACCTAAAAAAGAAGGAAAAAGTTAATATACACCCTATATGTAAAAAGTAACATCCAAAAAAGAGATGGATATGCAATTTTTCCATGTGATGAAAGGTTTCAGGTATTTACACACACGTACACACACACACACAATTTTTAAATTTTCTCATCAACTGGAAACTTGAGATTATGGATGAAATTTACCATGTTCACATGCTATTCATCACAAATTAAAAATACAAATTATATAAAATGATTTTCACAGATTAAGAATGAGAGATTCTTTAAAAATAATATTTTATTTTCATGTAAATACATGAAAATAAATGCTCATATACTGTTGGAAATATAACATCATTTATAAAGACTTTTTGTAGAATAATTTGGGGATGTAGATTAAAAACATGTGAATTTTGCAGGAATTTTTTACCCAAAAATCTAAATATTTTTCTAAAGAAAATCACTATGAGTGAAGAAAAATACAGTTACTATAACAATATTTACTTCATCATCATTTATCGTAAAACAAAACCAGATAACTTTTGCAAAATTTTCCTAGTGACCTTTTGATGACTACAAATCTTAATTCTCTAATTCCATACAAATCATACACTGTGTAATGCTTGGAAACTCTAATAAGCCTTCCGTATAAAACTTCCTCTCTGAATTTTATGGTATTCATTTTATACTACTAGTCTCTTGGGTATCTTTGAAAAATGATGGAAGAAAAAGTTTATGTACAATGTGATAAATGCTGTACAATTAACCACTGAAATAATATTTAAAGTGCTACATTTTTCACAAGACATTTTAAGAAAATATTTATGTTAGAAATACAAATACCACAGGTCCCACTGAATATGAATACTCCCTGAATCATAATAATTTGGGGCATATTCATAACACTTCATTATGATTGTGTTGTTTTAAATAGATTCAAGCTCAAATTTGCTCTTAAAAATGCAGAACATGAGGGACCAGCAGTTAGTGTAATGGCTATGTCGCTGGACTCCCACGTAGTCAACCACGGCTCGCATCCTGGACCCGGTGGCTTAAAATTCATGCTGGGTGCATGTACATGCATGCGCCAGATCACGAGAGGAGAATGGATGAGAAGGGATTGCGGCGTGGCCATCCCCTCTGGGGGTGATTTCTCGCTTTCTGTCTCTGTCTCTCTCTGTCTGGAGAGCGCACACGCCCTATAGCAAAAACCTCAAAAAAAAAAAAAGAAAAAGAAAAAAAATGCAGAATGTGGTATCAGAATTTCCAAATATAAATTTTAGTCTTTTTTTGAGAGCGAGATATTTGCTATAGGATGCATGTTTGAACCTAAGAAATAGAGAGTGAAAAAGTGAGAAATCACCTCCCAAGGGGTTGGCCATGCCCTGATCCCTTCTCCTCCATTCTCCTCTCAGGATTTTGGACATGCATTCACACGTGCCCAGCATGAGTTTCAAGCCTCTTTGGGTCCAGGACTTGAACTGCAGTAAGTCATGTGAGAGTCCAGTACCTTAACCACTATACCACCTGCAAGCCCCACTGAATATGAATTCTAAAACTCTAATATACAAAGTATAGGGAAGCTTCTTCTATTGCAATTCACCATGAATGACTCAATTCTTTGGTATTTCCATATAGAAGTTGCTGTTTAAACACAAAATAGAAAGATGCTGTTCATTAACCTTACATTCATCTTGTCACTTAACTTTAAGTGCTTAAATGATAGGAGCACTGATATAAAATATCATGAAAGGGGGGCCAGGTGGTTAGTGTGCTGAACTCCCATATGACAAACCATGGTTTGAGTCCCAGATCTGGTGACTTGATAATCACACTGGGTGGTGTGTGTGCTTGCCCAAAATCCTAAAAGGAGTCTGGAAGAAAAGAGACTGAAGCATAACCATAACTCCTGGGGGATGATTTCTCACTTTTCTTTCTCTATCTCTCTCTCTCTGGTAAGTACAAGCACCTATGGCAAAAGCCTTTTTTAAAAAATCATGGAAGAAAGAATGGTCAATATATTGTTCTTAAAAATTATAAGATTATTTTCTTTTAAAAAAAATTTAAAGATTGGCTTTGTAGTTCAGTAGTTAATTATTGTGCAGAGAAAACAGGATTCTACCCGGCCAACTGGAGTCTGAATTACTCATTTGGTGAAGTTTGCATGCATGTCCAGGAATCTGACAAGATAGAGAATTGGAGGAAGGACTGCAATGTGGAGGTGCTCTCTCTCATGTACACATATGCACACACTGTATCACACATAGTAGCAAAATAAAATAAAAATTTATAAAAAAATAATTGATTGTTTAATAAATTTTTTAATAAAATTTCTTATCAACTGGGAACTTGAAATAATAGAGTACACTTTCATGTAAATAATAGTACATAATCCAAAAAATGTATTTTTCTTTATTATTAATATAGCATTAATTATTAAATATATAACATTGTAGTTTCTCTGCCAAATGAAAAGTTACAAAGGCCGGAAGAGAGCCTATGGTTTTATTTTCCATGTTAGTTAGTAAACAATTTGTTCTATGAAGTTCATTAAGTTTCTATTCTTATACAGTCACCAATTCAGTTGGAGAAGACATCGTTTCTATCCAGAACTAATTTAGAATATGCTATGAAGGTATTAATGAAAGATAAAAACCTATCATTTTAATGTGAACAATTACTACATTACACTAAAAACAATAAAAAACTGTGTGGGAGCCTAAGAGGATTGCTTTGCTCTATCTCAGGACTTGCAGAAGGAATCACAGAAACGGTTGCCTTTGATCTGAGACCTGAAGTAGACTAGCTAGGTTTCTAAGAAGGCAGCGGCTGTGCTAGCATCACAAAACAGAGGTCAAATTGATCAGACGCACAGGTTTAGAAGAACATGATGTATCCTACAAAGGAAAGTAACAATATTTCTGTGCCCAATAAAGAGTGGCAGAAGACTGAACTAGGTAAGTTAGGCTAAGTATTTTCTTGACCTGAAAAAGATTCCTATGGTCACAGCCATGGCGGAGTGGCTGAGAGGAGGGGAGACTAAGGACTCGGGCTAGCAGCCAGCCACCCACCTTATAAAATCAGAGATTCAATTTCCATGCATCTCACCACATCTGCTCCATCTGAGCTATTGTCTAGGCACTCTGTGTGGGAAGGTCTCCTATGGAGGATGAGAACTCTTTGAACAGATTATAGACTTTATATGTGAATGTTTTGCTCATGCTTTGGTTGTGACTGCTAGGCTAAACATTTTGGGTGGGAAGTTTAGAACTGTGATCCACCTCAGCTTTGCTTTACTCCATTCTAGTGAGTTCAGATGCACTCTAGTAATTTCCAACTGTGGAATCAGTATAGGCTCTTAAGTGTTTCAGAGACAACTTCATGAGCTGGAATCACTGTAGCCTTTGAATAAGTCATTCCTTTGTCCAAATCATGGTTCCACTATTATTCTGAGTCCATTTTGTTTCTCTATAAAAGTGGTTAAAATAACCTACTTTAACAGAGTAATTGCAGCCTCTAAAAAAGAAAAAAATGGAGAAATGTGTCTGACATTTAGTAAGAATTCAGTAAACGCTGTTTTGATCATTCTAATTTTCCTCACTGGAGAGTTATGATGGATTCAGCCTAGTCTCTATGTATTCCCCAGGAATAAGCTTAGAGACCTTGGAGTTTCAAAAGTGCCTTACAAAGTGAGGCTTATGCCAAGAGTCCTCCAAAGCCGAGTAGCACCTTGACATTTTATTTTAAATAAAGTTAAAATGAAGTACGTATCAGGTCTCCCACTTCCCTAAGGAGCAGCCATTATGCTTTCTATTCCTACACACTAGTCTATGGATAAATAAACACAATAAAATAATAGTGTAATTTTTCTGTTTTTATATTGTGGTAGAAACATCTTGAAAATGCTTTGAGTGTGAGTTGTTTTCTAAATATAGCTCTGCATTACTGTGTCTTTTCATTATAATGAAACCTACACACAAAGCTAGAGGCTTAGAATATTTTCATCAACTGATATGATCAAATATATGTGAGCATAGAGCCCCATTTGGGTCATTTCCCCCAGTCTCCACATTCCTTTCACCCTCCTCTCAGAAAATATCAATTTTATGAACAGAAATGAGAAAATTTTATTTGAGTCCAATTATTATAGTAAATAGAAACAGCCAACTGTACTTATGGAAGAATGAACAGAACTCCTGATTCCAGAATCCTAACAACTGTTAAGACAACACAGGTGAAGGATGCATACTAGGCATTTAACAACCAACTCCAACCTTAATTTCAAACAGATTAGAAGATTTGAAAAGCTACCAGAGTAAGCTGTTTGTATTTCTCTTTCTTCCTCTCCAGGGAATTCTCGTTTGGTGTCTAAAGTTCCCCTCATAATACAGGTGCATTTGTCCTAATTTTTCAGTATTTGTATTTGGACAAATACAAACTCAGGTAAAAGTTATTAAACATGATCTTTCTCAGCTTGTGTTAACTGCATGGTCCCAGCATTTCCCTTTACTAATTTGGCTCTTACAGAATAAAAAACAGGAGTATTACCTACAAAAAAAGTTTTAATTCTTATAAAGGGAAAAAAATAGTTCAAGGGTAAAAAGATGTAGAGAGAATTTTAATTCCAAAGCCTTTTTTTACTGTAAAATCCCATAAATTATAAAATTCATAGTTTTTAAGTTATTAAACAAAGACTTTGTAATTCTTTTTTACTTTCTTGCTCCTGATAGAAGATAGATAACAACAGAGAACAAATAATTAGACTATGTATTTAATCAATTTATCATTTTATTCTATTTTATAGTACATCTCCCATTATGGGAACTATAGATTTTCTACCTGGCTCTGCTTAAGACTAAGCGTTATAAGTAATATATTTTCCCATTTTAATTAAAGGGAGCAGTTATATTAGTTGTGTGGGCTGAGGCGTCAAAGAGGGTAGAATGGAATACATTCACAGAAAATATTCTTATAATATGAAAGTTTAAGACTCATTTTTAATCCTCCTTGTTAATGGTGCTTATGTGGGTATAAAGACACGTGTCTTTATATGCTTTGATAGTAAAGTTGAAATTAGACACAAGGGACAGAAAGCAACACTATAAATTACTATGTATGTATAATAATTACTCCAAAAAATAAAGAGTTATTTGATATTCTGGTCATGATCACAGGAAATTAAAATATTCCATTATATTTCATTGTTTAACTTTAAAATCATATTAATATCTAACTGTATATTTGTCAAAAATTAAAATGCAGGCTTATAAACATTTTAGAGCAATTCAAAAAACAATATGATAGCATTTCATATTTTTTCTTTACCAAAGACTTATGCACATGCACAGCTCATGTCCTTGTTGGTCTGGGTAGATGAGGACCCTACAGCAATTGCAAATGATCTGTTCTCTAGTCTCTGTTCCCCACACAGGCATGGGAAAATGTCAGGAGACTCCTGATGGTAGCAATTTGAGGTCATGTGTCTATGTTCCCTTTAGCCCAAATCCTATTAAAAAGTCCAAAGAGATATAGAAACAAGAAAGAATAAAAGACAGCAAACTAGTTTAACTAACATCAATAAGGTAGACTGAGTAATTGCCAACTAAGGAGCGATAGCGTGAATTGCAGCCCTGTGTTATTGGCTGAATGGTGAGCCCCCAAATTCATATGTTCAAGTCCTCATCCTCAGTGCCTCAGAATGTGACTGTATTTGGAGAAAATATCTCTATGAAGGTAATCAGGGTACAATGAGATAATTAGGGTGAGCTCTAATCCAATATGATTGATGTCCTTGAAGAAGAAAAAATTAAGAGGCAGACACCAAGGGAAGTCCATGTGAAGCCAGAGGGAAAACAAACATCTCCACATTAAGGAGAGAGATTAGAAGTACTGGTGAGTAGGAACCAGGAAAAGCTACATATATTTAAAGATTATTTACTTAATTTTGTTCTAAATTATTATTCTTATATTCTAATTCTTACTTTCTAAGTTCTTATTTACCTTAAATTTTACTAATAATCAATTATAATTTATCATTTAAAAATGATTTGACTAGAAAGTATGTGAGAGCGATGCACCAGAGTTAGTTATAAGAGTACACAAGGATAAATGTGGAATACATTTTCCGATTCCATAATCAATGGCATCGACGTTAATAGCTTAAAATTGACCATGGCAGAATAGTTGTGCCATTAAAATCAGCAAACTCTAAAAATCAGAGATTTATTTTTCCTCCAGAGATCAGTTGTTAAACATTTATAAGTAATATTTATTTATGTTTAAATTTTTTTGCCATAGGGTGCTTGCTGAAGATGAGAGAGAAAGGGACAGAGAGAGGGAGAGTAAGAAATCACCCCCTTAGGGGGTAGCCACACTACAGTCTCTTCTCCATTCTTCTCTCAGAATTTGGGGCACACATGCACATGTACTGCCATGATTTTTTTTCTTCCTTTTTTTAAAAAAGAATATTATTGTTTTATTTACATTTAATCACTGTGCATCTTTACAATGTACGACATGGCTTTTTTTAGCAGCATCGATACAGTGGGTATTAGTCAAGTCAATGACATTACCATATACATTATCATCAGCAGATAACATCATTTTTGTGTCAATTAAATGTGTTGTTTTTTCCTCAATCCTCTTGCTCCCACCCCCATTCCCTACCCCCCATTACCCACTCCCTCCTATACTCCTATACTATCTCTAGTATCTATAGTTGCCCTTCCTGCTATATGTCCAATCTTTCAATTTCAGCTATAGAGTGCAGTCATTCAGTATATATTGAGCATGGATATACAATGCCTGTCTTTCATAGTCTGTCTTGCTTCACTGAGCACTGGCGTGATTTTCTTTCTTTTTCCTCTTTTTCCAGTTTTTGCTACAGGGTGCGTGCACTCACCAGAGGGAGACAGAGAGAAGGAAAGTGAGAAATCAGCCTCAGGGGAAATGGTAACTCCACAATTCTTTCTCCTCCTTTTTCCTCCTGAGATGGACACACACAGACACACTGGATCTGAGATTTGAACCGTGAATGACCATATGAAAGTCCAGTGCCTTAACCACTATGCCAGCTGCTGGCTCCCATAGGTACAATGTTTTTATTCTATAAAGTTTGCAAACATAAACCTGAATGATCCCATTCTCTATAACAATTACAATATATGACATTCGTCAGCCCTAACAGCACTGTGTTGCTGAGATGCTGAACTCCACAGGCTGAGACCACAATGTGTGAGCAAGTTTGATTCCCTATGTAACCTAAAGGTCAAATGTGGTGGAGTGCACGTGTAACCACAGACATTTGAAAGGTTTAGGAGGGAAGATCTCAAGTTCAAAGGCTGGCAGGAGCAACCCAGAAAAACCTTACCTTAAAATGAGCAAGGGTTGGTGACTCGTGTCTGCACTCCTAGGTGGGAGGCAAGCAGATCGCAACAGCAAGACCTGGCTTTAAAACAGTAATTGATTTATATTAATTATATATACATGGAAATGAATATAATAAGAATTATACAGAAATATATAAAGAAAGTAATAAAAGTTACTGAAAGACCTAAAGAAAAACATACCAATTACTTAGTAAAGTAAAAAATTACTTAGAAAATCTACATTTATAAAAAACATTGATTCTCCACCAAAATCATTTTGTTTAGCATAATTCCAATAAAATATCTATGTTTGGAGTGCTTGATCAAAGTTTATTTTGTTCTCTTAGAACAAAGAAATGGAAGAAATAGAAACAAACATTTATACCAAAATGATAATGAAGTTTTCTAGCCAGCTATTGAAATATTTTCTAAAATGGTTTGATTAGCCGAATTGATAATACAGAAGAATGATTGTATGCTTGGAAGGATATATAATATAGAAACAAATAGATATTTGAAATTAATAAAAAAATTATGGCACTTGAAATTCATCAATATAGGGAGTAATACTTTATGTTCCAAGAATCCGTTACCTTTGCATATGAAAAGTTAGATCCTTGTCTCATACCACTGTGACTATTCTGTTGAAGAAGCAAGATCACAGGCTGCAGTTTTAAAGCAACTTGTCTCCTTTTTTCTTTTAAATATACTCTGAGATCTGCTGATTTCTGTTTGCACTTGTTGGTGGCACTGTAGTTCAAGACCCAAAATGACCTCATATTGGGTACACTTGTGTTGGTGAGCACAGGAGTAGGCAAGGATCTGCCTCTTATTCATGGAAACACTCAGAGACCAGGTTTGAACAATTCTGGGCTACAAATTAACCAGTCATTAGCTGCCCCACTCTATTATCAAAGAAGCACATGAGGTACTCACTTGCTCCTTAAATTCTCTCTCATGCAAAACTGACTCACCATGTTGTGAAACTTCAGGAAACACACATTAAACTTGCTTAGTGTTAGCCTTTTTAATATTTTACAAGTGTCTATCTGTATTTAAATGTTGTACCTCTTCACGGTGTACAATATGGTTTCTCAAACACTTATTTCTCTTCATACAGCACATGAGAATCAAATCAAGGATATTGATATGAGCAGATGGTATAGCGGTATAAGTTTGCTGGACTCCCACATGGTCAACTGTAGTTCAAGTCTCCAACCTGGTGGCTTGAAACTCACACTGGGTACATGTGTGTGCATGCCCAAGATCCCAGGAGGAGAATGTGATTGTGGTATAGTCATCTTCCCTGGCGGGTAATTTCTCACTTTCCCTCTTTTTTTTTTTTTTTTGGAGAGATTTTCACTGTAGGGCGCGTGCGCTCGCCAGACAGACAGAGAGAGACAGAGAGACAGAAAGCGAGAAATCACCCCCCAGGGGGGATGGTCACGCCGCAATCCCTTCTCCTCCATTCTCCTCTCGGGATCTTGGGCACGCACGCACACGCGCCCGTCGTGAGTTTTAAGCCACCGGGTCCGGGACACGAACCGCGGTCGACTACGTGGGAGTCCAGCGACATAGCCATTACGCTAACTGCTGGTTCCCTCACTTTCCCTCTTACTGTCTCTGTCTATGTCTTTCTCTTTGTTGGCAAGCACACGTGCCTTGCAGTAAAAACATCCACCAAAAAAATAAAAATCAAGGGTATTGCCATACACACCATTTCAACAAAGAGCTTTATATTTTTGTCTGTTAAATACTTTGTAAGATCCACCAATGCCATTCTTTTTTCCCCTGCAACACCTCACTCCTGATGATAGTGAGACTTTCAGGACACTATGCCCTCTATTCAAAGAATAAAAGAACACCTACCTCCTTCAATCAGCAACTTCTGACCCTCACATGTCTCTGGTACAGTTGAGTGGTTAAATAGTCCTTCAACCATCATGATATAAAAATTGTAATGGCTGCATGATATCTGACCCTGTAGATACTGAAGCATAAGTATCTAGTGTATCTATGCATCAAACAAGCCTTAAATGTATTAGTATCATGTTATACATATTTATAAAAGTAAATTTACATGAATTCAACATAGCATGAAGTATTGGAAGTACATATGAAAGTATTTTAATAACTTTGCATAAGAAAGATTGTTTTTAACCATAAAGTATAGAAATTAAGAAAAAATGCACATGGGGTCTGCAGGTGGTGTGGTAGTTAAGTCACTTCACTTGCATGTGGCAAACTACTGCTCTTTCATCAGATCCAACATCTTGAAAATCATGATGGGCATATGTGTGAGCATTCTCAAAAATCCAGAGAAGACAACGGAAAGAAAGGGTTTGCAAGATGACCATCCCCACTCAGGGATGATTTCTCATCTCACTTCCCTCTTTCTGTCCCTCTCTGTTGCTTTGTGGTACCAAATAAAGAAATAAATAAATATATAAAGAAGAAGAAAAGATAAGATGCACATATTTGACAATATAAAAGATCATGCTGAGTGACCAGGTGGTATGGAGGTTAAGACAGCAGCAGTTCAATCCCACATGACCAACTGTGTAGTCTAAGTCCCAGACCCAGAAACTTGAAAAACACATTAGGCATATGTGCATGCATGCCCAAAGTCCCAATAAGAGAATAGAGAAGAGACTGAAGCATGGCCTTCTCCACTGGGTGATGCCTTCTCACTTTCTCTCTCTCTCTCACTCTCTCTCTCTCTCTCTCTGTCAAACACACATGTCCTAGTAATGGCTAGAAATTTTAAAAAGGGGGAAAAAGTAAATACTCTACTGAAGAATAAACAAAAAATATTGAATAACAAGTAGAAAACGAAAAAACACATGCAAAATATGAAATAAATGGTTAATATCGTTAGTGCATAAAGATAGCACAATGATAGTAAATGGCAAAAAGGAAATAAATAAGGAAATCACTAAAGAAGAAATATGCATGGCCTTTCAATATATGAAAAGATATTAATCTCACTAATAAATGAATGCAAATTAAAGTAACAGAGAAGATTTTTGTCTATCAGGTTGGCAAATATGAAGATTGATAGTTTCCAGCTGCTGTTAAAGGTGTGGGATAGTAAGAACTCTCACACATTGTTGATAGAATTGGTATAATTTAGCAACTTTTTGGATGGTAATCTGGTAAAAAGTATTGATCTCTCTCTGTGCATTGCCTTTGATCCAGTGGTATCATCTTTCAGCCTCTCATGCAGAAACATAGCAGTTATCCCCCCATTGCTGGGATGGCAGCTGCAGTCATCTGTCAATGGTCTGCAGGAATTGCCCTGGCTGAAGAGAGTCACCTTGATCAAAGGGAGAATAGCCTTTTCTTGGGCAATTTGCAACCAGTGACAATCAGTTCAGGGTACATCTACGTCATTCCAGTTTGAGGCAACCCAAAGCAACTCTGCCAGCTTAGAATTTCCCTGGGGCATTGGCTGAATCTTTCCTCGAGATTTCATGGCAACTAACTTCTTACCAGTCCTGGTTCCTTTCTTCCCTTCCATTCTATGTACTGACCCTACCAGTGCTCCTTCATATAGCACTTAGTGCAATCTTTGCCTCAGAATATACTATATTAGCATATATACACACTGAATCTTACATAACCAGAAATTCTACATCTAAGATTTTATCACAAGGATTACATAAATATATGAAACTGTTAGAAGAAGAATGCTCATTTTAGATTAATCAGTAAAGAGAAAATAATACCCAACAAGGAAAATATTCAGTAACAATTGATGTAGTTAAAAAAAATTAGCAAAAATCAACCAACAGACAAAAAACAGTCATTAAATAAATATAGGCTGAATGTTTATGCTTGAGTCTTTCAAGCTGGAAAGACTTTTTCTAACTTTCATGACTTATAAAATATAGCTATGGGCATCTTCAGGCTGCAAGTTCATAAAATTTTTTGATTTCTTCAATTGAAAGGCATTTTGTTAGGACAATTACTAAAATTTTGTAATAAATGTAATCATTTTTCATTTCATATTCTCTTTATTCAGATATATGTGGAAGCAACAACAGAAAATGAAAGGATAGTAAGTCATAACTTTAAACACTCAGGTTCAAATCCTTGTCCTATCTCCAATTCAGTACATAACCTCACATACATTTCCATGTTTCTTTCCTCATGAAATGGAGAGTGATATATCTTCCATATAGTTGTAAAGACTTGAAGCAGTACTATCTAGAAAGGTGATTTTTTTGGTTTTGTCTTGTTTTCTTTGTTTGTTTTAATAAAAAGAGCATAAAAATATATTAACCTGAAGGTAAACAGTAGGCCATAAGTATTAAATTGTTTTGGGGACCAGCAGTTAGCGTAATGGCTATGTCCCTGAACTTCCATGTAGTCGACAGCGTTTCAAGTCCGGGAGCCAGTAGCTCATACTCACACCAGGCGCGTGTGCGTGCATGCCCAAGATCCCGAGAAGAGAATGGAGGAGAAGGGATGGCGCCTTGGCCATCCCCCCCTGGGTAATTTCTCTCTTTCTGTCTCTCTGTCTCTCTCTGCCTCTCTGGCAAGCGCACACGCCCTGTAGCAAAAGCAAAACAAAAAAAAACTCTCAAAAAAATTGTTTTCAAAGTGTCACTGTGTTATCTGTCTTCTAGACTCATCTATATTGATTCTCCTATAATCCAGTTCCCATATAGCATATGTAAGCTGGGTTTATTTGGTTGAACGAATTAGAGACATAACTAGTGGGTCTAAGCGTCAAAGAAGTAGTATTATTTCCAGTACGTGTAACTGAATGCTCTAGTCCTGGCTCTGACAATTTGTATATGGCCTTTACTTGTCACTTGCCTCTCTGGGCAAGTAAATACACACACGCACACACACACACACACACACACACACACACACACACAAACGAAATGGTCCAGAAAATAATAAAGGCATCAAACAGCATAATCTTAAGGTTTTTTTCCAGTTCAAGAACACTCATTATGTATTCTCAGACATATTGTTCATCTTGTTTTCAGTACTGTCTTTTTGAGCTTCAGCATCTTAATAAGTAATGTATGGAGTAATAGTGAAAGACAAGATCTCTAGAATTGTTCTTGACACCAAAATTTCAATCCCTTAGTATTTATGGGGAAACTATCAGACCAAGGTATGTGTGTGCATATAGGTGTGTCCCCAAAGTAATGAGCCCTATGTGAAAGCCTTTCCTTCATTTATTTGCTCATACATTTAATTATTCAAATAATGAATTCACACAAGGCATTATAGTGAATATAGGAGACAAATGCCTGCTTTTCTGCACTAGTTTAAAATATACTATAAACAAATCCTATATATATATATGTGTGTGTATATGTGTGTGTGTGTTTGTGATGACATCATAAGATAGAGAAAAATGAGCATTACATAGTATGAAATGTTTTGAAAATTTGGAGTAGGGAGAAAATGTTCCAAGGGTGAAGTCCTGAAGGTTTCATTAAGAATGCAGTCTTTGAACCAAGCCTTAAAAATGCTGAATAAATCATTCTGAAATTGTTTGTACATGTACAAGATAACAGGAAACAAAATAAGAGCGGAGCAGTTATACATCTAGAATTTCCCCTTTCTACTGGTAAATCACATGATAAGTAGTTTGGTATTTATTATATGTTTCAGAAATGCCTTGTCTTTCGTGGTAGTAAATTAAGGGGAAATGTAGTTTGCATTTTCCATTTTTGGAGGGTGCCTCTTTGAGTTCACTTTTCAAAGAAAACTATCTTACAACCAAATTTCACTGTAGAAAATCTAAATATCAATATTCCTTTAAAGGTGACCCTAGGGTGTCTGAATAAGGCTCAATGATGCCTTACTGATAAGACTCACAATAATAAAACTATTTGAATCAAACATTTAGCTTCTTTCCTGTCTTATTGCCTTAATAGACCCAAGTCCTTACAGCCAATGAAGCAAATTTGCTTTTTTACATTGCTTTGTCTTTAAAATTGTGACCGTTTATCTTACAACCAATGTTGAACTAGTTACAAATTAAGAAAAGAAATGGTCATATTGGAGTGCAATGCCTACATGCTAGAAATAAACAAGCCAATTTTAGTCAAATAAAACTGACCGAGCTCTGTGCTAAGATCTCAGACTTAATAGCCACTCCAATTCTCTCTGACATTTAAAAATTATAAGGCACAGCAAAAAGAAATTCTTAAATGTCAGAATCCTCATAATTTCTTCAACTTTTGCCACTGAATTCTTAACTCCTCCCCCAACCTGTAAGTGTGGTGGGGCAGATGAGACGCTGGAGGATGAACCATGCATATAGCTCTGCTTGGTAGCAAGGACAGCTCAGACTGAGACATCCTCCACAGCATGATTCCCAGGCAAAGTCCTCTAGGGGGCTCCTTCAAAATCATACGCTTGCATCCTTAGACACATTTTTAAAGATGGAGCATATGGAAGACAAAGTCTGAGAAACTGAGGTATTGTGGTTCTTTGCCCTACATTTATTTTCATTAAGTCATCGAAACTTAATTTTGGTTATTCCCATTATGGCACATTTGCCTTTAATTTAGTGAAGCCTGATTCAAAAGAGAGCTACAATCATAGTGTAATCTTCAATGAGATGTCAGCAGTGGGGAATTTTAATAATAACAATAAGAAGATAAGGGGAAAAGAGCTGCTTTTATGGCCTAATGATTAAGGAAGCCAGGTCCTATATGATCAACTACATGATTTAAAAACCTGCCCCAGCCACTTTAAAAACACGCCAGGGGAATGGGAGCAGCAGGTGGCATGGTGGTTAAGGCACTGGAGTCCCACATGGCTGACCATGGTTCAAGTCCCAGTCCTAGTGACTTGAAAGTCATGTCAGGTGCATATGTGCATATACCCAAAATCTTGAAAGGAGACTGGAAGAGAAGAGATGGTGGTGTGGCCAACCCCCCTGGGGAGTGATTTCTCACCTTCCCTCTCGCTGTCTCTGTCTGTCTCTCTCTGGTAAGTACACATACCTTAAGAAAAGGAAAGGAAAGAACAGAAAAACACACCAGGTGCTTGTGTGTCCTAAATCCTAAAAGGTAAAGAAATGGAGAAGGAATTGCAGCCCAACCAACCATGCCCAGTTGTGGGGGGTGCTTTCTTTCTTTCCCCCTCTCTGTCTCTTTATGGCAAATACATGTGCCCTCTGGCAAAAATTCAAACAAAAAAGTAGATGGAGGAGGAAAATGAAAGATGGGAGGAAGGCATAAAGTAGGAGAAGAAGAAAGATGATGAGAGAAAAGATTTACTAAATACTTAGTAAAAGAAAAACCCTCTGGTATCTTGAATAAACTATGACCTGTAATGTAATGATGATGGCATTGTTACACCTATTTTACATACAAATACAGTGGTTAGGCTCAGAGAGCTGAATAGCTTGCCTAACATCACACAGCTAATAAGTGGCAAGTGTCAGAACTATGATTCGAAACCACACTCTAGCCCTTTAAGACAATTTTATGCCTGTATCTACCTCCCAAAACCTCTGGAAAAAAGGTAGTAGTGCTAATGAGACTATTTATATTTAGTAAAGTTTGTGTAACTATGTCCTGATCTAAAAATAACAGCTCATTCCGCATGATGTATGAACTCTTATTAGTATGATAACATCTTTTAATCAATACTTGTTAGATTTATAGTCAAAACACTGAAATAAAAGTAAGATATTTTCATTTGCTTTTCCTGGTATTTTATGTGAGCTCATTTCTAATAAATTCCTATTTTTAAAACCGTAAACTAATGGAGGTCTACATATATTTTTTTCTCCTATCAAATTTCTGTATACACGCTTGGAGATGGCTCTTATGCATGTATATGCATGTATTTTTGTGTGCATGCATGTGTGTACGCATGTGTGTCTGTGTGAATAATATCTATAAAAATTGTGTACTTTATAAATTATTATTGTTGACAGCATTTCAGTCAATCCCATTTTCTCAGTTCTACATTCTGAGAGACACTGCTGATTATGTTTTCAGGGTTGTTGTTGTTTTAACATTTACTGACTTACTAACAAAGGAAACTATTTTCTACCAGTTTTCTCAATTTAGAACTACGATAACTATTACTGTGGAAGGGAATTTGGTAACATTCATAAAAAGGGAGATTTTAAAAAGGAAATCTTATTTTCTAGTCAATGAAAATACCAAGCTATTATAACAACATTTTCTCTTAATTTTTAAAATATTGTCTAATCAAACCATCTAGAGAACTCTGATTTGAGGGTGACCCTTTATAGTAATGGAAAGGTTTTACATTGGCTTGTCAGAGGTAGATGAACTGTATGCTCTGTAAATTCTACTGTAATTGTGTCCATTCTCTGATTTTTGTTGCAGTTTGGTTGTTAGCTATAAAATTACTGATAAGTAATAAAACACAGGTCAAAAGTATTAAACCTTTGTTGCAAATATCACCAAATCATAACAAGGAAATATCAGCTGAAAGCCACAATTACTAGCATTAACGTGTAAAATATAGTTTAAATAACAGGACACCTTTTTTTCCCCCCTTTTTCGTGGTATGGCTTACTAAGTTTCTATTTTGCTCTCACAGCTTGTCATCCAAATAAAAAGAACAGTGTTTTTGAGATCTACTTTAGTAAATTCCACTTGAGAATAAATTATCTTTAATTATTAAATATTTGGAGAGGCATTGGGCTGTTTTATTTTTGTCTGGCAAGGACTTGGTGCCATATAACCATGTGTCTCTAAAGTATAATGAAGGAAGATAAATGCGTGTAATACTCCCTGTGGCTAATTCTTCCTAATCCATTGCCCTTCTTTTAAGAAGCACAACTACAATCTTATTTATGATGTTTTAAAGCTCCATGGTGCTCTTACAAATGTCCCATGACTTATAGCTTATAGTTGTATATGAGGCTGCAGTGCACAGTCATGGGTCAGAATAACAGGGGCAAACTCCTAAGACATAGGGTAGGACTTGGTGAAAACAGGGAAGCAAAGGCCAAAATATGGTACAGTAAGGATTGCGTTGCCTTTTCTTCTCATTAAGTCCTATCTCCCATTAGTGAAAGCTTACGCTACCAAGTATTGGTTTCACACTCCTCCAGTGACTTGACATCTCAGTTAATTTATGGCAACCCACATTTCCAGAAAAGTAGTTTGTTCAAAGAAATGCCAGCTCATGTTACTTGGAAAAAAAAATTGGGACCATCAACTCACATGGAGATTAAGGCACTGAATCCCACATTGCTGACTCTGCAGTTCAAGTTAAGGACCTAGGGTATTGAAAATCACACTGGGTGCATGTGCATGCATGCCCAATAACCTGAGAGAAGACTGAAGGAGAAGGGATTGCAGCATGTCCATGTCCCCTGAGGGAGTGATTTCTTGCTTTCCCTGTCTCTATGACAAGTACATGCACCCTATAGGAAAAAAAAACGTTTTGAAATCAAATAGGTTTGTAAAATGCCAAATTATAGAAAGTGTATTTCTTTTCTCAGGGCTTCTTAGAATTTTTAGTATAATAATATTCACCATCAGTCACCATGAGAAGCATACAGATTTGCTAAATTTCCAGGTATTTGTCCTCTGATGTTTTTTCAAAAAATAGAGTAACTCATGAAATAATATTCTACAGAACCCGCTTTGGGAAACAATGAAACAAGCAGCAAGGTTATTTCTGGTTGCATCTTGATATGTGGGCAGCAGGCAGTGCAGTCAGTAAATGGAAATTCTACCTCTTCTTCTAACAATTGATTGGGATGCATGAAGAATTTGAAACCATCACATTAGAACACAGTTGTTAGAAAAATAGACACTTTTATCATGGAAATATTCCTAGATGGTATGATATGCATTGCATTTTCTTCACATACCCAGTTTTTGCTTAATGCTAGCCTCATGAGGCCAAAATGGTCATGATAAATATAATTTCTCTCTAACCTACCTCAAGAGATGATGAAAGTTGTGTCACTGTTAATATTTAAATATAAACTAAATTACTATTTTATAGTAATTGTTGGAGGACACTGGCTAGATAAAATGATTTAAAGATCTTTCTGACTTTGACAGTCTATAGTTCTAAAGGTATAGCCTATAACAATCTGTTCCTGCAAAGAATAAACAAGCCATTGCTGGTTATATATACTGCTCACAGAGCTGTTTAAAACAGTGTCAGAATAGATTATACAGTTTCTTTCCCAAAAGTGGTTTAATGGTATTATATACTGGATGCCTTACCTTCCCCAAATTATAATATTAAAATCTTAATTCCTGATGCGGTGGTATTAGAAGATAGGACCTTTGGAAAATAACCAGGTGATGAGAGTAGAAACCTTAAAAATTATGTCAGTGCCCTTATAAGAAGAGATATGAGAGAAATGATTTGTCTATCTTTCTCTGCCATGTAAGGAAACAAAGAAAAGACAGGCATTTATAAATCAAGAATAAACCTTCACCAAAAATCTAACCATGTTGGCACCCTTATCTTGAACTTTCAGCTTACAGGTCTATGAGAAATAAAAATTTGTTCTTTAAACCATCCAATATAGGTTGTTCTCTTACAGCAGCCTGAACTAAGACAAGTGGCTTTTACTAGTTAACACTAAAAATTCAGGAAGCATTCACAGAGCACATCTATACACAAAAATTAATAGAAATTCTTACATTTCCCATTTTATGTAGACTACCTCAATAATGCTTTTCTCTAACAGTCTGATAAAGCTTAATTTGTTTTTACAACTTGTAGAATTGAACATAATATTCTCAATTCACATACTGTAAATACATAGAGATTTTTAATAGTAATATATATCACATAACCACACATAACATACATGTATATTTCAAGATAAAATCATGGTCCTCATTCATGAAAATCTCATGAACTTTTGCAATTTCTTAAAATATTGCTTTTGATGTGAAAATTCTATTTTTTTAAATAACCTATAAAAACCCAAACTAGTCTAACCGTATCTCCGGTCCTTTAATCATTTCTTTTTCCTGTGACCAAGTCTTCACGTTAAAGTATCCAAAAGTCTATACACTCTACACAGAGGTTTACTAGGAAAAAAATTCAATGTATATGTATGCTTTCAGCGCAGAACAGTATTTCTCTCCATCTGCAAGTCTACAGCATGAGTGGGAGGAATTATTAGCTTATCTCAACCAAATCAATGATGCCTTTATTCTTTGATGTGTTCTATTCAGCCCTGTAAATACACTAATCATCTATTTGAAGAAGATGAAATCTCCCCTCAACCTCCCCAAATGTCCCTTACTCCAGAGCCACATCTTAAAATTTATTCCTAGAGTATTTATTCCTCGAGTCCCAGATAACCTTTTTTTTTTTTTCCTTTTTTCTTTTATTGGAGAGGTTTTTTCTTATTGGGTGCGTGTGATCGCCAGATAGACAGAAAGAGACAGAGAGACAGAAAGCGAGAAATCACCCCCCAGAAAGGATGGCCACGCCACAATCCCTTCTCCTCCATTCTCCTCTCGGGATCTTGGGCATGCACACGCACCTGGCGTGAGTTTAAGCCACTGGTTCCCGACGCGAACTGCGGTCGACTACATGGGAGTCCAGCGACATAGCCATTGCACTAACTGCTGGTCCACCAGAGAATCTTTTTCATCCTGTCACATAACTTCATTTTGTGACATAGTAAGAATTACAACATGACATCTGTGTATACATATCTTTATACACGGAACTTTTTACATTCTTTCATGTATTATTTATATATGTACTAATAGTGGTGGTTTACTACCAATTTTCTTTTCTGATAGATTCATCATATCACAAAAGAATCTGAAATGAAGAGTTAGAAGACCTGAATGAGGGCGGCCATTTAACCTCTTTGACCTTTGGCCTCTTTATCCATGATTAATGGATGTGAGATAAGAGCCAAAACTTAGAATATACATGTGGTTACATATCTAGTTTGTTTCTCCTCTCTTGGATATGTCCAATTATTTAATTTATGCAAATATACCTTACACACTTTTTTGGACACTTAAAGAGTCCCTGCTTGGTCAGTAGAGACTCAAAATAGAGGAGGAAGAGAAATATATCAAGAGCCAGGGGGTCCTGTAGGACAGCAGATGACTTTCTCTGGTTTAGGAAGGGAGAGTACTTCTAGCAGTAGCTTCCGGCATAAGCAGCAGTATGAGCACAGCCAGAGGCAAGTTTAGTTGTGTCAGACTGCCATGTCAGACACTGCTTTATTTCCTTTTTATAAGGCTAACTGGATGTTTCTTGTTTGCCTATGCCGGAAATGTCTACATTCCATACCTACTCTCTACTGTACCCCATCTAAACACACTTTCGGTATCCAAGCCAATAGTTGCATAGGAGAACAATTTGAAACCCATATGCTGAACAAAATCAAGTAATCTGGTGGCTATTGAAAGGAAATCTTTGCTATGTAACATATATCATTATAACATTTAACCAGAAGAATCCAGGTACAGGACAGATTCCGGAGTTTCTTCTGAGTATACATATTGACTTCAGACACTATAAAGATGATTAATAAAATACATATGTGAAAATGATTTGAAAATGACAGGAACTATGTAAGTAGATAATACTCAAATCTGACCCTCATGATATCCATATACTTCTAAACACTATGCCATTTTTCTATAATTTCCTACAGTTATAGATTCTTTAGACCTATTTAGAAATAGAATAATTCCTTTGAGTGACTAGAGATCTAGTCGTTCGCATGCACTATATTCAAAATGTGCTTATAACTCATGTATTATAATACTGTGATTCTCTTCAACACATGGTCCTGATATTTTAAAATCCCTCACGTCATGAACAACAAACTTAATTTTCTAAACTATTTTATTTAAATATATTATTGGGACCAGTGAGTGGCATGGTAGTTAAGGTGCTAGATACTCCGACATGACCAACCACAGTTCGCGTCCTGGGCATGTTGGCTTACTTTCTCACTTTCTCCATGTCTGTGTGTCTCTTTCTGGTTAAATTAAAAACTACATAAATGAATAAATAAAATTAAATCCATAGTTCTTTTAAAATAAATAAATAAATAAATAAATAAATAAATAAATAAAATCCCAGCTCATTTGCTTCTTGACTGTGATAACTCTATTGAGTGTGTTTTGCACCATTTCCTGGAGCTCCCAGTAGGACCAAGCTCTTTCATTCATTGTGAAATATTGCTTGAAAATATTCACTTTATTGGCTCCCCTCTCTTCTCTGTCTCACTTTCCTACTACCTTAAAGGTGTTTTCTGGCATCATATTATTTAAATAAAAAAAACTGCATTTGATATGGGTAGCATTTTTCATATAAGTAGTGGTTTTCTACCTAGATATGAATTTTCTACTGAATATGTTA
The DNA here is from genome assembly GCF_000334495.1 of Tupaia belangeri chinensis. NCBI lineage: Eukaryota > Metazoa > Chordata > Mammalia > Scandentia > Tupaiidae > Tupaia > Tupaia belangeri. The sequence goes on along the minus strand of NW_006160197.1, from coordinate 2,677,551 downwards.
CAAGTGAACTGGAAATATAAAGAATGGATTATGTACTTGCTTCTAAAGTTGTCAGTGTTAGATACCGCGGTAGTGCAGGTGCTCTGCAGGGCAAAATGCAAAGCCACACAGCCACAGGTTCTGATCCTCACGTTGACCTGAGGACACACCTGTGCTTGGGGTGATCACAGTACGACAGGTCCTTGTCTAAAGTATTTTTCTGTCTCTCTCTCTCATGCATATGCCCACGCTCTCCATCATAAAAACAAAATTTGCCAATGTTAATTTGTCCTGAAATTATCCATAACCTCCATTTCTTTTCTTTGCTATGCAGAAAAAGTTACAATGTATTCATTAGGCTGTATTTATAACTCAGGAATCTTTCTAGCCACAATGGAACTATTTATTACCTGAGTTCCTTTATAATGGGTCATAGAAGAGGACTGTGTATAAGCAAAAATTTTATGAATGACCATATTATAAAGTTTGGGTATGGGTAATTCCTATCATTGAAATAAAAATACTTAACAATATTTCTGTCTTATTTATGTACCTGATTTATTAACAGTATTTAATGAGTTCCTAAGTGTGTTTAAATGTTGCCATGCCATGGGATCTAGATCTTCTTGGAGTGTACAGGATACGAAGAATGAAGACAATGAACAAGGAATGACAGTCACGGTAAACGTTAGGAACAAGAATGTCAGGATGCTTTCCTTCTGAGATACTACTAGGAACATAACATTCCAAAAGTCCCTTGCAGATTCACCCTCTGAGACGTCTGGTTTGCACTAGAGATTAGGAAAAGAGAAAGTGCCAACTACTATCTGTGTACATATCCAAAGCTATTTAAGGGCATGAAATAATGTCAGTCAGGGTGCAGTTCGAAAAACAGAAACAGGTCATGTCAAATAGAGAGTGGGTTAAATGAGTATTGGAGGACTGGAAAGATAACAAGTAAATATAGAACTAACAAAGATAGTAACTTCAGGGAGAAGCTATGTCCTAAAAATGGGGAAGGAGAGAGGTTGGAGATTATAGCAAAATCCTAGAAGTTCAGAGGAGAAATCCTACAGAAGTGGGTCTTCTCTGAAAAATCGATGTTCTCCACCTCGTACTAATAACTCGGGGTAGGTATAGCAAAGTTTGTTATAGGAGTGCCAGTAAAAACTGGGAAAATGGAACCAATTACCAATATGAAGGGACATTGCAGGGGTGCTGTTAATAGAAAGATCATGCAAAATAGTTTGAACCAAGTTCTGTCTCTCTCATCTAGTTTTACAGTCTTCTTTTAGCATTCCCTATTAATCAACCTTTGGAAAACATCTGGCAAATGAGAGGCAAAGTTTGCAAGGTGTTAGTCCCAGTACCATAAAATATAATACAGAAGTGTGGGTTTGGCACTAAGAGAGCTTAAGAACCAATACTGGGAACCTGAGAGTACAAAGAGGAGGAACAGAACAGCAAAAACCCATTTAGAGTGTTCTTTGTGTCCCAGACATTTTTCCCTTTGTCCCATCCCTAGGGAAGTAGTTGTCTCTGATACTAACTGATCCCTATAACTTCCATGTTTTTATTGCCTTTCCAATTCTCTAATTCCAACTTAACCAAATGTCTACTTGAAATTTTATTGTGTTTTCCTGAAAAGGATAGATTGCTTGACTTCTCTGCCTCTCCAAATCTTCCAAATCTTAAAAGGTTCAACACTGAGCAGTGCCAGCCCCACTCTATTGCTGCAAATTTTATTTTTTCAATTTAATTTAATTTTATACATTCAATAGCAGTATACAGTTTATAAAATAAATTTTCCCAACATGAATACACTGTGTATTATTCTAGTTAAAGATATTATCGTATATGTTATCATCAACAGATAATTTTCCTTTTTTGTTTCCCTAAAAGTTTTGCTTCTTTTCCCCAATTCTCTTCTTCCTACCCTCCCCCATTTCTCTCACTCCTTCCACCCTGTCTCTAATATGGGCAATTTTTCTTGAAGTTTTCATGTATTCCAATTTTTTAGTTTCTGTCAAGGAGTGCAGACATCCAGTATATATTAAGTAGGGACATACAATGTCTAGCTTTCAAAATCTGGCTTGATTCACTCAGCAGTTTATATTCCATATTCACCCACTTTCTATCAAATGCCAAGGTATTGTTTTTTATGGCTGAGTAGTATTCCACAGAGTACATGTGCCATAACTTTTCCATTCATTCATCTATTCATGGACATTTGGACTGGTACCATGTCTTAGCAATTGTGAATAATGCCACAATAAACATGGATGTGCAAATACTTTTCTAACTGATTGCATTCCTACCCTTTGAGTAGATACCCAAGAGTGGAATTATAGGATCATATGGTAGTTCTATTTGTTGGTCTTTGAGAAACTTCAATATTCTTCTCCACATTGGCTGTACTAATTTACATCCCGACCAACAGGATAGAAGAGTTCCCTCTTCACCACAGAACTTATTATTTTTTTTAATCTTAGCCATTCTGAATGGAGTTAGGTTGTCTCTCACTGTAGTTATGATTTGCATTTCCTTTATAATAAGGGATGTTGGGCCTTTTTTCATATGTTTTTGGCTGTTCATATGTTTTCCTTAGTGAGTTGTTTGTTCAGCTAATTTTCCCATTTTTTTTTTTTTTTAAGAAGGCTCTTTTTTGGGCCGGCAGGTGACATGGTGGATAAAGTTGCTGGACTCCCACATGGCTGACCACAGTTTGAGTCTTGGACTTGGTGGTTTGCTTTCCCACTTTCCGTCTCTCACTCTCTCTCTCTGTGTCATTCTGGTCAAATTAAAAGATCAAATGAATGAATAAATAAAATTAAATAAATAATTTTTTAAAAGAAAATGAAAAGAAGGCTTTTTTTTCCATTCTATTACATCATGATAATTTATAACTTTTAAAGTACATTTTATTTCAATTTATTTTATACATTCAGTCACATATGTCACTTAGCTTACAAAGTGAATGTTCCAACATGTATACATTTCTCACCAATCCAGTTGGGAATTGGGTTGATCATTTTTTCCCAGGCAAGCTGCTTGAGTTCCCTGTATTTTCTGGTTCCCTGTATATTCTGGTTATCAATTCCTTATCTGAGGCATAGTTTACAAATATATTCTCCTATTCTGATGGTTGCTGATTTACTCTAATTAATACTCAGGTATTGCTATAGCTTTAATGCTCACCTGCCTGTCATTTTTTTTCTTTTTTATTTAGAAATATTTTTGCTATAGGGCACATGTGCTGGCTGGAAAAACAGAGATAGAGAAACATAAAGGGAGAAGTCACTCCCCCTCCAGGGAGATGGTTAAACTGCAATCCCTTCTTCTACATTCTCCTCTTGGGATTTTGGGCACACATACACCTGGCATGAGTCTAGGACTTGAACCGTGGTCAAACTACATGGGAGTCTCGCAACATAAGCAATATACCATCTGCTGGTCCCTCACTTGCCTATCTTAATAAGTCCCTTCTGGGGAGCAACAGGTGATGTAGTGGTTAAGGCACTGAACTCTCACTTGGTCTACGGCAGTTTGGGTCCCAGGGTCTGGTGATTTGAAGCTCACGTGAGGTGCATATGCATGCATGCCCAAAATCCCAAGAGGAGAATGGGAAAAAAGGGATCGTGGTGTGGCAATCCCTCCTGGAAGGGTGGTTTATTGCTTTCTCTCTCTGTCTCTCTGGTAAGTATATGTGTCCTATAGCAAAAAAAAAAAAAAATCTCTTCAAAAAAAAGAATAAAAGGAAACAGTCTCTTCAGTTGGGCCTGGATCCTGTTCAACTCTCCTAATCAGTGCCTAAGGCTGACTTGCTTATCTTTTACTATTTTGATGTTACTCCAATCCCTATTTATGTCCTGTCTTTCCATCAAAGATTATATTATTTCTAGCTCAATGGATTTAATTTCTGACCCAGGCCTCATTTCAATATAGTGGCATGTCTTATGTAAACTTCATCAGACATTCATCAGAGAATTGCTATGAAACAAAGGCTAGCCTTTCCTAGCCTTTTACCATGGTCTTTGGAAGACAGTAAGCATATATGCTCTTGCAGTCATAGGGTAAATTAAGGAAAAAATTATTCAAATGTGTGTGTGTGTGTGTATGTAAATAACCTAGTTTTTAACTTACTAATTCATATTTATGCACTAACCCATTTAATTTTCAAAATTACCCCATGAATTAGATAGTATTCCCATTTATAGAGCAAGTTCAGCAAACTTAAAGAACTTACTGTAAACTGAGCTGAGTTTCAAACCAAATTCTACCTGATTCCAAAACCCTCTGTACCTGTTAACTTAATGCTGTTCAGTGGAGTCGCAGGGCCACAGATTCTAACTTTTCCAGAAACTTACTTGAATAACTCAACTTAGGTTAAGATGAAATATTGTCTTGATATCTTAAACTGATTGCACCTTTCATATATCATGATTGGATATTCAGTATCAATCTAATTCAACAAAGCTTTTTTAAAGCCTCACCTATAAGGTAGGTATGTGATAATCATAACCGACACATTTATTGAGGGCTTACTGTGCATCAGACATTGTTTTTTAAGAGCTTGTGTTATGCCTTATTTATTTCTTAGAACGATGCTATAAAACAGGTGCCATTATTTACCACCCCATTCTACAGATTACGTAACCAAAGCTCACTAAGGCAAAGTGGCACTGCCAAGCTCTCACATCTAAAAACTGGCAGAACCCAGATGAGAACCTAAGCAGGGTGACTCTGAAATCCATGGTCTTAACCTTTATGCCATATTTTCTCTATGTAGGTGGCTGAAGAGGTAAAAGGGTATAAGACATAGGCAAGAGATCTAAGCAGTGGAGCACACCTGGAAACATAAGCAATATAATAAGCACCCTTTTAAAGATTACTACAGGGGCAAGCAGTTGGCATAATGACTATGTATGTTGCTGGACTCCCATGTAGTTGACCGCAGTTTGAGTCACAGACCCAGTAGCTTAAACTCACACCTGGCGTGTATATGTGGGTGTCCAAGATCCTAAGAGGAGAATGAAGGAGAAGGGATAGCGGGATAGCCATCCCTCCTGGGGGGTGATTTCTCACTTTCTGTCTCTCTGTCTCTGTCTTTCTAGCGTGCGCACATGTCCTATAGTAAAAATCTCTCCAAAAAGAAAAAAAAAATAGGCAGAAGAATTAGATTCAAAGATAGGAGTCAGAACTGCACTATACATTTTGAAATTTGTATCACAGAAATAAGAGGTGTTCATGAATATGGGCAAGTGGACTTTGGAAGAATTGTAGGGATAACAAAATAAGATTTCTCTTGCTTTTTCTTCTGCTTAGTTACCTATTTCAGTCAGCAAGACAGTCAAGATGAAAGGGCACAGAACTGAGAAAGGGAAAAGTAGCCCCTTAATCAATATTTGGTGGTCTGGTACTATCATTTGGGCCTTGCTATGGGTGTGAGCTAGCCTGGTACCATCATGTAAGCCTTGGTTTCTCCTGTTGAACATAAAGGGGTTCAGAGAACAGCAACATCTAAAAGACCCCACTTATCATGACAGAAAAAAAATGTTTAAAAAAGGAAAAACCACTCTAATAGTTTCTGAAAGTAGCTAAAACATGAACATTTGCAAACCATAAAATAACCAAACATCTCACTATCCTAGCTAATTAGAGTAACTGCTACTTCTTTACCAATTACAGCTTTAATTTTGCTCTAGTCTATTCTCCTTTAAGTAAGAATTATTCAGATACCCAATCAAGAATTGTTCACACCTCTTACAGTACCCAGTTCAGAGGAAATCCTCACTTACAACCGTGCTTAGAGCACACAACCAAAGTCTGAATCTTGTTAGTCCTTCCTAACAATCGCTTACTGAAATACTCTGCAGTTCTATTTGGGCATGTTCTCTCTCTTGCAAGGAAAAATAATCACAATTTGCTCGAGTACAGCTATTCCTGATAGCCTTTGCCAGAGTAATTAAGAGAACAGAAAATTCTAGTTTTTCATTGCTCATTTCATTTATTTATTTATTTTTGTTTCCTGTGAAAAGTAAAATATCAAGCACTTCGTATAACTTCTGTTTTACTTTATTTGAAATAGTCAGTATGCACTAGTTGGCCAAAAATCCTTTTTATTAATAAAATATCTATCTGAGTAATTATTTCACTATGAAAACAAACTCAGAACAGAAGAAACAGTAAGAAATCTTATTATAAATGTTATAATTTTTCAAAAATGTTTAAATTAATAGTTAAAATTGATCTTAGGTACTACTGATTTCCAACACTTAAGCTCTAACCACAATTTTTAAAAGTAATAAAATCTCTAATAGATAAACACACACATTTAGCTAAAAGTTTGTCATAGAAGTGACATGACCTCAAGTTTTAAAAAGCATATCTTATTTAAATTGCCAGCCTTTATTGATTTTCTTCATTTTTTATTAGTCTAATATATGTATGGTTTTTTTTACAGTATATGTGAAAGAAAAACTTTACATAAGAAATCTGATGGACCACGGATCCTACTTCTTTCAGTAAAGAGTCAGAAAAAAATATCTTATTTTCATTGTTTCTTGACATGATATAATATAATCAAATGTGACTGATGCAATCTGAAAAATCCAATCCCAATATGAAATGTCACAGGAAAACAAGGGACAGCTACTATCTTCATCCAGATTGGAGAGGAAAAAAAAAAAAAAGGAACTTATCTGAAATATAAAAACAAAGCTTTTAGAAAATAAACAATAATGCCCTTGTGCAGAGTGTATTTGAACACCTTATATTCAGTCTTTTGAGATATATTCTATCATGGATATGATATGGATTTTACAAATCATTTTCCCAGTAGAAAGTTGCACAGTATGGAGCCTTTTTTCAGTTTTTAAGCCTGTTTAAACACAATGCGAACTGGTGCTTTCCAGAAGACCTGTTTTCTGTGTTGTTCATGACTCAAAGCTTGTGGTTTCTCATAGGTTTCAAGGTAATTCTAAATGGACTACACTTCAGCTAAGCTGTTTTTCTGAGACTGTACCCTGCCTCTGAACTGTGCTAAAATAACCTTGCATTATCCTAATTAGGATTATTCACAATACACACATATTGCAAAGGGCCATTTTCATTTTCAATTAGTTGAAAAGGATTAGTTGCAGTCATACTCATATGGTCCTGAATGCTATTATTATTAAACTCAATATTTTTTATTGCTGTTAAAATTATACTCCTTACAAATATAACTTAGCTAATGGAGTAAAAAGATGGTCTCTTCCTGACAAATCACTCTCTCCTAAAGAAAATTGTAAAGGTAACAATACATAAACGGAAGGAAATATATGTGTGGTAAAGAGGCTGTTTAATCACAAGTAATGGCAAGCCTAAAATTAGTTCCAATTAAAAGAGAAATGCATGGAAACCAATCTGAATGTAACAGATAAAGGGGGGCATGAAGGAGAGATTATTAAGCAGTAGCATATAACAGGACCCCAGGTGCAGTACTTTCTCATTATACCTATTCTTGAGCAACAATGAACTAAGGGTACAGTAAACCAAAAAAAAAAAAAAAAAGGACACTCCAAGAAATAATTTTACATGGTGGCTACACTTGAGATGAACAAGTACATGTTTTTTGGAAGAAAGACCATAACAACTTGGTTTTTACTTCCAAAATACAGTGGAATGTTAATTGCTTGATCAGCCAAATGAAACTAAATGTAATTAAGACTAGTGTGGGGTTAATTTGTTCCATAATTATGTTATATAAAGTAAATGAAAATTGTTTCTTTTCTAAATTGCAATTCATTAAAATTACAGATATTAAAATAAGATACTATAAAATTACATGAAGCATGTACACATTAATAGCCATTAGTAATAGCTTGATATTTCTATCTAAGCAATAGTTTATTAAAATGCCAAAAGGTGATATTTGACCACTCACATGACTGATATTTTTGTTCTGTTTTTTGGCTCTTTGAAGAAATATATATGTCTATATATATTCTGTAAAACCAAAGTATATTAGTGTTTATTTTTTCCATTTTCTTGACGTTTAGCATCTGCTAAAATACATACAGATCAATCCCATTGAACCTTCATTAAAATACAAACAGTATCTATTGTAAAATTCAAAATGACATACAGGTGCATATAATATTTATGGTATCAAATGTATACAATGTGAATAAAGTATTTGGAAGATTTTTGTAGAAACAAAAGTTTTTGCATTTATGGTTCAAATTATAGCCGTTATTTACATATAATTTTATCTTAAGTTCATAAAAAAGAATTGCATATTTTAAAAGTTAATTAAAGAAAAATGGAAGGAAGTAACATTATTAAGTGCTCATCCTTTACCTAGTATTGTGCTATGTACTTGGAGCAACCTATTCTTACCCTTTTATGAAGTTAGTGGTATTTGTTCTCTCCTTTAACATATGAGACAATTGAAATTTAGAGAAGTTAGGGAGTTTTCCTGAAGTCATGGAGTTACTTGTACCATTTGTTATTAGGCGGGGAAGGGTCTCTCTCTATTAGAAGTCAAATATAAGGATGCTGAATATAAGGAAACCACTTAATTTTCTCTGATTTGACACAGTATTTTAATTCCCACTTTACATTCATATTCCTCTTAGATAATGTATTTCTGTGAATATGAAAGAACAGATTGCCATAGCATATAATCCCGGTGCTCATTCACAAAACAGAGAATACAAATTGGCAAAATCATTTTATCATTTGAAGGGAGAACAATGAGGACTGGGGTTGGGCAGAAGGAGTTAAAACAGTAGAGAGTGCTTCCAGATTCTGCTTCCCGTCCTGGCCTTCCCACCTGTGATCAGGCTTTTTACCTTTACTCATTTTGGATTGAAGAAAAATGTGATGACTTGAGATTTTCCTGTAATTTTCAAGAAAAAAAAACATTTATAATAGGATGTGGGCACAACACAGCAATAGCAATTTATTAACTAGAGAATAAGAGATATTAAAACCAAATCTAACTGAAATTTCAACATACACAATGTATTTATTCATTGCTATGAAGCAAGGTACCTGTATACCCTGGAGAATCTGATATACTTTTTTTTGTTGTCTGCACATTAAAATCTCACTGTATTACTTAGTAGCACATAAAAATTAACAAATGTTTCTTAATAATTTATTTTCGTGCACTGATAAGGATATCCATCCTCAAATTTTTTAGAAACCACCTGCCTTTCTCTTTAAGTTGAAGCCATGGACACAGAAAATGAAGCTAAAGGATAATGGTACTTAACAAGTTGCCAGAACACATTATTTATAGTAAGCATGTATGCTTAACAAACCAAATATTTAATATTTCATGCATGAAAAATGGGCAGACATAATAGTCATTAGTATTCCAGGTGAGGCAGAACATGCAAATTTACTGAGCTATTAAAGAACGAGTCATATGCTATTTAATATAACAAAATAGTTTATGTATATTATAGTAAACAGTGAAATCACAATAGGAAAAAAAATGGATTTGGTTCAGATGTTGAGCTGCTATGTAAACCAATTATCTATCCGGAGGGAAACAGCTCTGTCTACAACTACTTAGGCTCTAGGGCCTATTACAAACCCTGGAGTGGGCTGTTGTTTCTCTTCTCAAGGGAATTTACCACGTCACACTAGAAATAGCTGACAATAATTAGAAAGCCTGCTTCTGCCAGTATTGCACACATTTTTAATACCTTCCTAAGTATTATGGGAGATAATACACAAGGTCTTTAGAATTCTAGTCATGCCACAACAAGCCATGGAAAGGACAACTAGACAATAGCCCCAAACTGGACTGTGACAGGCTAATTATTGTGGCTTCATTATAAAACCTCTTTTTACATAGGTCACCTGGGAAGTGTAATTAAAAATGCATTATTGGTGTATTTTTTATTGAAGCAATTAAATTAAAAAGCCAAAAAAATAATTATATGAGGAGCAAATAATAATGTTGGTCAACAGCGTTTATCCAAGAAAGAGAGAACACGTTAGTGGTTCATTAGCAGTAAATGTGTTAACGGGAATCTGTTTGAAAAATGAGCCATAGAATGGCTTTTAAATACGCAGATTAAAGGATTTATAATGTCAAGTTTAACACAGAAATTATAGATAGTATTACATAACTATGAGTAATAGCACCTTTAATCTGACTTAGTAAAATGATTTACATCATACTTTGTGCTGCTTCAATTGTGTGAGTATTACATGTGCTACATCTCATATAGACGATTTCCCTTATATTATTTTTACACAGTTATGGATCTATTCTTCTTGCTTTCCAATTACATGGCACATCTAAATAATTAGATGTAAAAATATGTATCTTCTAGGACAGAATATTCGCTGTGGGTATCCATTCTACATAGGGATGCTGGAACATGACACATTTATTTAGGACCAGTGAGTGGCATGAGGTTACATCACTGGACTCCCACGTAGTCAACTGTGGTTCAATTCCCAAATCCAGCATCTTCAAATTCATACTGGACGGTGTGCGTGTGTGCCCAAAATCCTGAGAAGAGAATGGAGGAGAGGGATTGTGGCATGGCCATCACCCCCAGGGGGTAATTTCTCACTTTCTGTCTCTCTGCCTCTCCATGTACCCTATAGTAACAATCTCTCTATATATAAAAAGAGATAAAGAAATAAAAATAATTAAAGAGGGAAAGTTGTATAAAGCCGTAAATACATTAATTTCTCCCTGTCTCGATTCTCTCCTGATACTTCTTTGTATCATCACCACCAACAACCTGCTAGTAATCTTAATCACTAATAATTAATGAACTCTTACAATGCACAAAGACTAAATCTAGCCTGTATTGTGTAGAATATTTACTTTTACTTCTCCAAATACCCTTAGGAGTTTGATATTTTATCTCCATTTTGAAAATGAAGATAACCAATTGAAATTTAAGCAATATACATACCTGTAATAATGCAAACTCTTATTCAATTGACTACCTTAAAGCAGCAATATTGTTTTCTTTTGTCCTAGTAGAAATCTCTCCTATTTTAAGCTTTATTTTCCTGACTTATTTTGTTCTTCAGATGTATAAAAAGAGATACATAAGATATACTAAGTAAGAATCTCACATTTCTTCATTTCCTTTGGAGAGTTAAATAAAATTTAGAAAGTTAGAGAAACATCACTTATGGGGGGTTGTGAGTTCTAAGTCATGTAAGTCAGTGGATGAATGGATAAATGACAAATAAGTTCGTTGTTAAATATAGGAGTCGATTTAAGGAAACTATTGTTATGACTAACAGAAAAAATAAAGTGTTGTATTTAATTTTTATCCTAAGATTGAGTGTTGGTCAGGAACTAGTTATTACCTAATGCTAAATTATATCTTGACATACTATGACTAGTTTAATTAATAGTTTTAGTATTATTGTGCTGCATTAGAATTTTTTGGTATTAATTTGTTTTCATATCAATGACTATCATTCTTTATTTTATTTCTTCAAGAAGTTTTGGCTTTAGGGTGTGTGTGTTCACTGGAGAAAGAAAGACAGAGACAGTGAGAGAGAAAGTAAGAAATCAACCCCAGGGCGGATGGCCACACTGTAATCCCTTCTCCATCACTCTTGCCCCAGGATCTTGGCCACGCACACACATGCACCCAGGTCCAGGACTCAAACCTTGGTCAACCAAATGGAGGTCCAGCAACATAACCACTAGGCAATCTGTTGGCCTCAATGTCTATCGTTCTTGAATACCTACTGTACACCAGGCTTTGTGCTAAAGGCTTTACATGCATTATCTATAAGCATCCACACATCACTGAATGAAATTTTATTGACTTTAGAAATGAGAAACTTGTAGTTTAGAAGATTGACTTTTCCAAGGTCATGTAGATGATAAATTGAGGTGCTCATATTTGAACACAGTTTGACTCTAAATGCACGTGTTTGTCCACTATTCCAATTTGATTGGGAAAAAATTTATAGAAAACATTCACGTAATTGTGGATTTTCTTTATATATTATAAATATTCCTTTACCCAAATTTTAAATTCAATATATTAAAAATTCTTAAAACTTAAATAATTAAAATAGTTTCCTGAATAGTTTAAATGGAAAATTGAGACTTATCAGGTTGTCTGTAAGGGTACTTCAAAAAATTCATGGAAAATAAAATTAAAGCTTATTTTAATGCAAAAATGTTTGAAATTCATGCATCTTTTTATCATACCCATTTTCCATGAACTTCTCAAAAATCTTTTTGTTTAATAACATTACAGAATTCTGAGTTCTGAGGGGAGAAAAGATGATTAAGAATCACTGCAAATCAGTGTTAAACATTTATCTTTATTATAAAAATTATAAATACCAAATCCTTGCATGATATGAATAACTGTACTACCTTGACTATTAATGTAAATCAGTACTTCATGTCCTCAATATTACATACATGAAAAAATATTAATTTATTTTTTAAAATACGACATAAGAAAAACCCAACTTTTACAATAAGTACTTATTTTTAATCAACATGCTAGTTTTTTTAACTGCATACTATATGTAATAGTATATTTGTTGCTCTACATTTTATAAAACTAATTGCATATATTGATTGCAAGAATATTGCATAAAAATTGAATCGAAAGGAAACCTACCAAGAGGTTTTCTAGAATCTAGAACTACCTAGAGGTCACCTGTAGAGCTAAAGAGGTCTTCTTGAGGGTTTTTTTTTTTAATGGAAGTCTCAAACTAATACACATGTCTTGGAGTAAGATGATCTATAAATTACATTAGGGTCTAGGATAATAGGATAAATACAGTAATGTTAGATCTTTTAACATAACTGTTATAATTATATTGCAGTAATATGTGAAGTTGTAATAAAAGAGACTTCAAGAGCATGCTCCTCTTAAGGTAAAGAGCTATTATTTTAGCACATCAAGTAATTGGATGAAGATTAATTCAGTGGGGACCAGCAGTTGACGTAATGGCGTGAGGGCTATGTCGCTGGACTCCCATGTAGTCGACGGCAGTTCAAGGCCCAGACCCCGTGGCTTAAACTCATGCTGGGCACATGTGCATGCATGCCCAATATCCCGAGAGGAGAATGGAGGAGAAGGGATTGTGACATGGCCAACCCTCTCTGGGGGGTGGGGGTGGGGGGAAGATTTCTCGCTTTCTGTCTCTCTGTCTCTCTTTGTCTTTCTGGCGAGTGCACACGCCCTATAGGAAAAAAACTCTACAAAAAAAAAAAAAAGAAGATTAATTCAGTACATCCTCTGAGTAGTTCTCTAATCCCTTTCTACTGCATTGTTCTAGCTTCCTCTAAAATAGCTGGAAAAAATATGTTACTGCTGCAGATATTCACAGATTATATAGACATTCAAATATAGCACCCAAAGCATTAACCACTGTAGCAAGTTCAAAATTAATTTTAAAAGACTGCCTTCTGATTCTTCTATGTCAAAACTAGAAATAGACATGCTTGAAATAGATGAGCATCAAGGTAACTTGCCCATACCACCTATCACCCCTGTCATCTGTCATCAATATTTGGTCTTACACTAATGTTTATCAACATGTCCCAGGACCAGCTCAGTATACCAAATTGTAAAAAAGGAATGGAAGTTAGTGGAGTTCTTTTGAAATAGCCACTATTACCTTACTCCATTAATCTATTTTCTGTTAGAATGGGAAGCAGGGAGTCATTTCTTATCACTTCTTCAAGACCTCTACCTAATTTCTCTTACCTTCAAGTTTTGCTCATTGTCAAAATTGTTTTCTTGATGTACCAGCTGTTTCCTTGTCATAAGTAATCATACAACTACTTATTATTTAGTATATGATAGACAATACGTGCAACGTGCTTTATACGCAATCATTGTCACAATAAGCCAAGAAATAGATGTGACCCTTACTTTTATTTTCCAAATTAAAAAATTCAAGGTTCAGAGAGATAATTTGAGTAGATCTCTGTAGCTCATAAGGAATAAAGCTGGGAGGTAAAACTAGGTTTGTTTGAATCTAAACTCTTGCTGTTTTTGAATGTGTCCTACTGCTACAACTAGCCTTAAAAGAAATAATCTTCTCCCTACTACTCTTATGCTGACATACCAGTAATAGATACTATCCTTTAAACTCCAACTTTACAGGTAATACTAAGGAGAGACTCCCCACTTGTCCCAAGCTCAATTTTCGGTTATGTGGGTAAACTTAATTAGTGCAATTTATGAATTATACCTCCACAGGGATATCTCTTATACCTAGGCCAAATCTAAGATTATGATTTTTTTTTTTAAACATTGGTAGGTATAAACTTAAAAAAAAAAAAAAGTAAAAAAGTTATCAATCTGAAGCTGCACAATGTTTTTCCTTCATGAGACTTGTTCCAGGACAGATTATTCTGAGAACACCACTCAAAATGGTCCCTTAGAGATGCAAATAAAATCCAAAGACCTTTTCTTGAAATAGAAACTAGAACTCCTTTGGATGTGAGAATATAAATTGTCAGCATCTGAGACCAAGAGAACTTTAGAGGAAATATATCTTCTCTAGGAGGCCTGCAGGTATTGAAGAGATACAGAACATTTATTGAACAGGATTTGAGAAGAGTAAGAGTCAAAATTTGATATATCTCTTATCAGAAAATTTGTAAGATGTTAGAAAATAGAATTTTGTCAAAGTTCAGGCTATGAAGTGATCCATAGAATTAGGGGGGAATATCGTCTTCCCTCCTCTACTCCATCACCTCGATAGTAGTAAGCCTTTTTAAATGGTATCTTCCTGCCCCCGCCCTTTTTTTGTCATTATATGGCCTATAAAAAAGCAATAGATTGGAGATTTCTCATCTTATTTTAGTTATTTATCTTAGGTTTTCCTGTATTAACTCTATCATCCACAAGTAATAATGAATATGATACCTTCTCAGTTTACATATTTCTGCTTGTATTATATTAATACAGTAGTAACTCTTTAAAAATTACATGAAGCAATTGGACTAGCCAATGGCATGATGGTTAAGAATCCCACATGGCTGACAGTTTGGTTCTAGATCCGGACACAGTAGCTTGAAAAATGTGCCAGGCACATGTGCATGTGTGCCCATGAAATGGAGACTGGGGTATGACCAACCTCCATGGGGAGGTGCCTCTCACTTTCCCTCTCTCTCTCTGTCTACAAAAGTGAGTACATATGCCTATAGCAATTTTAAAAAAAATATATGAAGCAATTAAAAAAAGCAAGTTTTTGAGCATGTCTAGAATGATATGCCTGAGAAAGAGAGACTAGAAGAAAAAAATAAGCTGATAAAATACTATTCTGTGACATAATGACTATGACTAAGGCAATTGCAAGAAAAAAGTATATCTGAAAAATTAAAGTTGGTTGGACTCAGTGATGTGAGAAATAATTAAAAATTTCTCAAAATGTCATATTTACAAAACTACATGATAGCCAGAAAATTTACTGAATTTAAAAAATAGACACTGATGCATTTACTTAAACAAGATGAACGAAAGTAATAAAAACTTTCAGTTTACAAAACACTTGAAGGATTAATTCTTAAAAAAGGAAAAATGAACAGATATTTAAACCTTTTTTTTCATATCTCCCCATACTTATATTTAACTTAGTGGTATCAAAATGTTAATACTTAGAATGTTGTGACCAGCAGATGGCATAATGGTTATATAGCTGGAGTCCCACATAGTCGACTGTGGTTCAAACCCTGGACCTGGCAGCTTAAAGCTCACTCTAGGCGTGTGTGTGTGTGCCCAAAATCCTAAGAGGAGAATGGAAGAGAAGGGAATGTGGCATAGCCATCTCTCCGAGGGATGATTTCTCACTTTCTGTCTGTCTCTCTCTGTCTCTCCAGTGAGCACATGTGTCCTATTCCAAAAATCTCTCTAAAAATATACATATGTTTAGTATTTAGAATGTTTATGGGGCCAGCAGGTGGTGTAATAGTTAAGATGCTGGACTCTCACATGGCCTACTGAGACAGCTTGCTTTCTCACTTTTCTTCTCTTGCTCTCTGTCTCTCTCTAGTGAGCACGCGTGCACCACAGCAAATTAAATAATAGTAATAACAATAAACAAAATTTAAAATAAAGAATGTTTAAAATAGTTTTCCAATTTCAAAGTGGCTTTACATATATTGTCTCATTTAATTCTTACGGGTCTCTGTGATAAATAATAGTAGGGATACCTAGGATGTGTTTAGCATTTTCCAGATGGCGCAACACAATTGCTTGCATTACTGATGCTCACATTTTTATCAAACATTCTTTGCTCACTTCTACAGTTTTTATGTTAACCGAAGTATATGTGTGTGTGTGTAATTTCTTTTTTAATTTTGCCATAGGTTTGTGTGTTCACTGGAGTGGGGGGAGAGAAAGTGAGAAATTTTCCCCTGGAGAGATGGCCATGACACAATCCCTTCTCCTCCTAGGATTTTGGGCATACGTGCACATGTGCCCAGCGTGATTTTCAAGTTGCTATGCCTGGAACTCAAATCATGGTTAGCCATGTGGGAGTCCAGTGCCTTACCCACCACACTACCTGTTGCCCCCTGAAATAAAATTTTAATACTAGTACGAGATATTTACTTTCTGAATGTGGTCAACTATCTACAATGCACAGATATTAATTGTCAATTCATTAAGGGAATTTTTATTTATTCATTTATTCATTTCATGAGAGAAAGACAGTGAGAAAGAGAGAAAGACAAGTACCTTCAACACTGCCCCGTCCTCCCGTTCCCCGGCTAGAAAGTCCAGGCAGTCTGAAAGACATGTGTGCATGCCTGTTATGTTCAGGTAGACCTGAGAACCAAATCCTGATCTGTCATGTTGCAAATGGCCCACCACGGCTAGGCAAATTATTTTGTGTCTGTGGAGTTTTTTTCTGAATTGATGTTCAACATGATTCTTATAATCTATTTCTGAAAGACAATATGAATGTTTATATATGATGAGAAGAAGCTGCCTATTTCCCAGAATGACTGTGCAGTTTCACATTCCCTCAGTTACGTACCAGTGACCCAGCTCCTCTGCATCTTTTTCAGCTTTTGACATTGTCATTATTTTTTAATCACTTTAATAGGTGTACCATAGTATCTTATTGTGATTTTTAAATGGCATTTTTCATAATATTAAACATCTTTTCATGTGCTTTACAGCTACCTCAGTATCTGTTTAGGTGAAATGTTTGTACTTATCTTTTACCTGTCTTTTAATTAATTTGATTTTTAATATTCAGTTTTAAATATTCCTTGTAGATTTTAAATACTGGTCCTTTGTCACACATGTGGTTCCAAATATTTTCTATTACTGCGTAGATTCTTATTACATCCTCTTTATGTGAGATTTTGAAAATTAAAAGTTTTAATTTTAATGAGGTCCAAATTAGTATTTTTTTTTCTTTTGTACTTTGGGTACTTAATTCATTAAAATGTATGTTCACATGAAAACCTGTACACACATTTTTATGGAAGGTATACTTGTATTTCTTTTATTTTAATAGAAATTATCAATTAAAATCAACTTTTTTTCTAGAACTTAAATTCAAGAAGGATCTCACTGAGTTTTTCAAGTTGCTTTTCATCATTTCTATAAATCATCTGAATTCTTTCTTGAGAGAGGAAAGCAGTTTTCTATTACAAGAAATTTAGTATAATGTAAATATAATTTATAGAATTTTTTCCTAACTTCTATAGTTTCAGATCATATGGAGAATTATTTTATTTATAATAGTCCTTTCAAACACAATAATTATATTTGCTATCAATTTAGTAATATGTATTAAGCGTCTACTACGTATATCAGGTATACAAAAAAGCTTAATGTATAATATTGTCTATTTTCTTAGTCCACATCAGAGTACAGATAAAAAAAATAAATCACTGCAATACAGCATGGTGGAGATGCATGTGGAGAGATGATTAGAGAAAACATTACAAGCCAATAGTTATTTGAAGTTGTCCTAAAGTGTGAAGTAGCAGTTCACCTGGTAAACAAGTTTGGGAAGAACATTTCAGGCCCACACAGAAAAACTTACATAAAGGGTAAAGCCTCAGTAATACGACATGCTTAGGAAACTACAAGTGACTAAACATGACGCCAATTTATGGAGCGAGTACGGGAGTTATGAAATGTGAGGCTGGTTAAAAACTTCAGGTTTAGCCAGCTCAGTAGAACAGCAGTAATGGGCTGCTGTGCAGTGACACTGGATCCAGATGAAAGACCAGAAGTTCAGTTCCCGAGCTAACCTGTGCAAGCCAGCTGAACCCACAGTCTTCAGTGTCTGGCAAGGCTGGGAGAGAGACTCATGACGTGACACACTTGTGGGTG
Source organism: Tupaia belangeri chinensis (assembly GCF_000334495.1). Taxonomy (NCBI): domain Eukaryota; kingdom Metazoa; phylum Chordata; class Mammalia; order Scandentia; family Tupaiidae; genus Tupaia; species Tupaia belangeri. Next base: position 2,659,252 of record NW_006160197.1, on the reverse strand, counting down.
CTTGTCTTCCTTTCTCTCTCTCTCCCTCTAAATCTCATGAAAGAGGTAAATACGCTTTAAATTAAAAAATAAAAAAGCTACAAGATACACTATTAGGTTGTTTATTTGAAAACTGTCTTTCTTCAGAAATGACAAATATTTCAGGTGATGACTATGTGTATTAGTCTGATTTTATTATTCCATAATGTTTACATGTACTGAAACATCATACTAGATTGTTGGGAAAGTCATGATGCTATTTTGCATAGAGAAACTGAAAAATATATATCACAACTTTCTGGACAACCTAATATTTGTACTTCACAAATGTAGACAATTATTATTTGTCAATTAAAAATAAATTTTAAAAATTTTAAGTTATACACGAATCAGATTGTATCCTATAACAAAAGGGAAATCACTAAAATATATTTAGATATGCCAAGGCTAAAGTCAGATTTAAATTTTAAAAACCACCTAAAATTATCAAGTCGATGAAATTAGAGAAAGATGAGGTTAGAAGAAGAAAGTCTAGGTAAAAGATTATGTTCAAGTCCATGTGGAAAATACAGAATTTGTGGAAGTAACAGTGGTGGGGATGTGTTGAGGAAATATTCAGGAGAAATATAGAAAATAAAAGGATGAGGTCGATGATACATTTGGTAACGGTAGTGAGAAAGGGATGAAGAAAGACGCCCTGGGTTTTTGACTCTCTAAATCTCATGAAAGAGGTAAATACGCTTTAAATTAAAAAATAAAAAAGCTACAAGATACACTATTAGGTTGTTTATTTGAAAACTGTCTTTCTTCAGAAATGACAAATATTTCAGGTGATGACTATGTGTATTAGTCTGATTTTATTATTCCATAATGTTTACATGTACTGAAACATCATACTAGATTGTTGGGAAAGTCATGATGCTATTTTGCATAGAGAAACTGAAAAATATATATCACAACTTTCTGGACAACCTAATATTTGTACTTCACAAATGTAGACAATTATTATTTGTCAATTAAAAATAAATTTTAAAAATTTTAAGTTATACACGAATCAGATTGTATCCTATAACAAAAGGGAAATCACTAAAATATATTTAGATATGCCAAGGCTAAAGTCAGATTTAAATTTTAAAAACCACCTAAAATTATCAAGTCGATGAAATTAGAGAAAGATGAGGTTAGAAGAAGAAAGTCTAGGTAAAAGATTATGTTCAAGTCCATGTGGAAAATACAGAATTTGTGGAAGTAACAGTGGTGGGGATGTGTTGAGGAAATATTCAGGAGAAATATAGAAAATAAAAGGATGAGGTCGATGATACATTTGGTAACGGTAGTGAGAAAGGGATGAAGAAAGACGCCCTGGGTTTTTGACTTGAGTTACCCAGTCAATGTGGGTTTCTTCACTTGGACAGAGAATGAAGGGAAAGGATGTGGCCAGTAGATTTGTTTGAGCTTTGTAAAATTTGAGAAATCTTTTAGACAGCTAGGCATTCTAGGCCAGCATCTCTTAAACTCATTTCAGTATCTTGCTAAAAATGCAGATCTTGACTTAGAAGCTCAGGAGGGGGGCCCAACATATTTCACTTCTAACAAACTCACCAGTGATATCAATGCCGTCAGTTGTGCAGAGACATTTGTAGTAATAAGACTGGCATGGTGATTTCTTTAACCCAAAGAGCCAACAGGATAGCCACCAAAGGCAAGGTGAGATTTACTGTAGGAAAAAAGAAAAGAGCAAGAAAATGAAAACAACCAAAACAAACAAACAAAATGAAAAAGAGGAAGAATTGAGGCAAGCAGAGCCAAGGGAAGGTGCTACAAGGGTCAGAAGAAAGATAAAGTAAGGAAGATAAGAGGAGCTGAAAGGTAGCCAAATGTCAGCAACAGCTACACTCGTTGCATTTCAGTAACACCTATGCCAAAGGATGCTTAGCCCTCCTGTCTAGAAATATTCCCAAGTAATTGAAAAACTCATCAGAGCCTGTCAGAGTGTAGGTATTCAAGAACCACTGGAACTAGAGAGATATGAAGATCAGCCTTCAGAACACAAAGCTTTTATTTAACCAATGAAATGAATGCTATAGAATATATTATAGTTGGTACATTTGCAACAAGGTGGTCAGTACGTCATAAGGAGTAATATTAAAACCCCAAATAGAATGAAAAACTGTGAGGAGACAATTAGGAGAAATCTAAGATTTCTAAATGTATCTCCCTACTATAAGATTTTAGTTTTTAGCTTTGTTTGGTTTGTTTTGTTTTCAACATTAGGCTAGATTCTCGTGGGCTTAGTAGTTTTTTGCGTGGTCCTGCCAGAAAGATGGTAACCTTCATGACCTCTCTAGTTTCCTTCCAACCCTTGAAGTCTGTTGTTGTTCACTCCTCTGTTTTTCCTTTCATCTGTCAAGGCTTAACTTGTCTTTTCTTATTACATTCAACTCAACAAATAGTAAGCACACTGCATTATTGTAAGTTAACAATTTTTATGATTTTTTTATTGATTCATTTTTCTCAACAAATTGTTTCAAACTGTCTAAAAAAGAAAATAAGTAAGTGTCCACAAATGTATTCTAGCATGTCCTTCTCTATATAGTCCCAATCTAATTATCTAAACACAATTATAGCCAAGAAAATTAGTAGGTTAAATAATAGAAAATGATCATTTATCAGGAGATAATCATTAGTGTTTATTTTTAGCATTATTTTATCTAGATAATATTGTACTATCAAATACTTGTGGTGCCAAATTAGGCCACAAGTTTAATTTTTTACTGAAAAAAATATAAAATAACTAAACTAGAAAACAGGGAATCCATACTAAAAAGTAATTATGAGTACTGAGACATTCTACAAAGCCATAAATAATTATTTCCATTTTTCATTCAGATATACCAAAGTGTTTTAATATTTCACAATAATTAACTCATTAATCCTTCCATCCTCTCTGTGGTACAGGTAAATCATCTGATTAATTTCATTTTGCTGATGTTATATTTTTTAAAAGATAATTGTAACATGACTTGCAATGCTATTGTGTTTCAGGGGAAAAATGAACAAATCTTGATTCTTCAGTCTTCACCAAGACCATTTTACTGCCTACACTCAGTGAATGAATTTCTGAAAAAGTGAAGTTGACTGACAGGTTTTTTGTTGTTGTTTTTAAAGCAGACTACATCTTGCTTGCCTTCTTACTCTGTCAGCAATATTTCTTTCATAACTTGTTTATTGGGCTTCTTTCTAGGTCACCCCATTACCAAAACTTTCTCCTCGGACATTCTTCCCAGTTGAACATTTCCTTCAGTGTTACCACAAATTGAATGCTTCCTTCAAGAATGTATATCTTATTATGTAATATTAAATTTTATTCCATATTGACTAATTTTACTTTAAAATTAAATTGTTCTGCCCAGAGGTCATGAAATTGAATACTATCACTTCTGCTCCCTTTCCTGTGTTTTTCTTGTGAAAATCGTTATGGTTAGATATAAGGAGGAATCGCCTGCCCAAAACCATTTGCCTGTAAGATATCCCTCTGACAGTGCCAATTTGGCTTGTTAAATCTCTAGTAACCTAATTACTTTTTCATATACAAAACTCATTATCAACGTTTCTCTCACTTTAAAAAAATATAGTCACTGGAGAAGAATATCAATAAATTTAACTTTTAGCCACATAGATCATTTTCTTCCTTTTTATTGAATAGTCAGGGTGAACCATTCCAATGGGTTAGCTGTCAAGTGTAATGATTAATTATACCTAATTGCTTCATCATAAAGTTAAAAACAACTTGAGGAACGAACATTGGAAATATAGAATAATGTTTGGGGCTAGCAGATATCATAGAGGTTAAGATTCTGGATCCCATATGGGCAACTCCACTGTTCAAGTCCTGGACCTGATGGCTTGAGAAATAAGCTCTGTGCATGTGAATACATGCCCAGAATCCCAAGAGGAAAATGGAGGAAAAGAGATTGTGGTGTGCCCATTTCCCTTGGCAGGGGGCGGGAGCTGATTTCTTTCTTTCCCTCTCTGTATCTCTCTGTCTCTCTTTGGCTAGTGTACTTGCTCTGTGGATTTTTTTTTAAAGGGAAGAAAAAGTTTATGTGATGATATATATGCATTGAATTTAATTATTAAAGGAAAAATGATCAGAAGGCATAACATAAAAAGCAACACTAATGTGATATTTCAAATTATCATGGAAAAGAATAATGGAAAGACCAATATAATATATCTTCTTCCTTTTTCAATACATAAGCCTTAGAGATCAGAACCAAAAAAAAAAAAAAGAATCTAGTTGCTACTTTTTGGGGTGGGTATAAAAAGGGTGCAAAGTAGTTTCATTATTTTATGTGATGTAAAACCCAAATAAGTTTAAAAGGGATATTTAGATTGGGATTCATCTGGTATGTAACAATTATTCCCACTGGCAGAAGTAGTGTCTTAATGAGTTAGAGCAATAGATGGTTAGAAAGACCAGACTGTTCCACCATTTATGTCTTTTCTAATAAATAATTGACTACATACTTGCCTGTGAAGATCTGTGCAAATACGGTTGCACAACATTGCCAAAACAGGAATTCATTTCCTGCATGTACTATTACATACTGTGATTAACAATGTTAACTTTATGCATCAACTTTGCTAGGTTATTGTATCAATTGTTTGGACAGACACAAGTCTATGTATTTTTATTTGTTATCACATTTATTTGTTAAATTTAAATAGAGGTTGAATAAAGCAACTTATCCTCTATAAGGTGTGTGTGCCTCCTCTAATCATCCAACTGAAGACTGTTAGAGTAAAATCTGATGTTCCCTAAGAAAAAAATTCTCCTTACGATTGCAACATAGAAATCATACCTGGATTTCCAGTCCATTACCCTAGGGAATCCAGAGTTCAAGACTGTAACATCAACTCCTTGGACCTGTCTCTGGCCTGTCAGCTTGCCCTGTGGTTTCTGGACTTACTAGCTTCCAGAATTTTATAAATCAATTTTTAAAATTTCTTTCTCCCTCTCTTCTTTTATACTGGAGAATTCTGACTAATACATGTGCTCAAAGAATGTCTTCAGATGCCACAATGAATTAACATTCACCTTTAGATCATTCCATTCCAGATAAGAAGAATAATAATGGTCTATGTCCACTGCTCTGAGTCTGTTAACATGAATAGAAATTCTCCAAAATAATTATTTGTTTAAAAGACCCTTACTTACTGGCACTCTCCAAAGCAAGGTCCTCATGTACTAAGGTTCATATTTTCTATAAAGCTTGTTTTCTCTTCTACTATATAGTAGTTCCAGCTAGATCTCACTAAAACACATATATTGAGAGATTATTCTAATACTAACACAAATATAAAATTTTTGTAGTATCTAAATAAGATAAAGTAATGCTTGTTCATCTTCTGCAACTGAAATTTCTTCACAATTAGATCTGCTCACTTTTTAATCTCAATATTCATCATAAATTCTTTATTATTATCAGTTTAAATTCATTATCCCCAAAGATACCAAGCTGATGTGCTCAAATTCTTCATTATCCCCAAAGATACCAAGCTGATGTGTACCCATTCTTTCTTTCTGTTTTTCTTTCTTCTTTCTTACTATAATGATCTTACTCTGATGTTCTGCCTATCTAACCACCTTTTATTAAAAAAAAAAAAAACTATCCTATGTTTCATCTCTGAACAAAAATTCTCAGACTATTATAGTCTATAATGAAGACCACTTTATTTGAATGTTACAGTATGTTATAGACTATCATAGACTCATGGTGTCACAAATGTTAAAAAGGAATCAGAAATCATCCATTCTAACCATTATCTAAAGCTTAAAATGCCTTTACAATATTCTCAACAGTGGTCTTGTAAATCCCTTCTCCACACCACCAGGAATGAATTCACTACCTCCTGCCCATTCTATGTTATGAACAGCTCCAAACACGAGAAAAATCTCACTGTAAACCATATTTCTCATTGAGAGAAACATATGGGAAATAAAATGTTTTTTGTAAGACAGAATTTATGGTCTACTATGCCAACATATAAGCCACATAGTATATAAGAATTATTATCCCAGCAAAGATAACAAATTTTTGTCCAAAAATGTCATTTGAAACAATTTATATAGTGAGTAATTTGCCTCCTTTTCACTATTTTTATATTACATAATGACTTATAACTATACTGCAGACTGGCAACAATAGCATTCTCATCTATACAGATTTTTTTTTAATTAATCACATACTGCTTTACATCTGCCCTTGTCATCATTGTCTAACAAACTAGATTACAGTTTCCTCCCAGTTGGATACTGTTTTAGAGACCTCCTTTCTCTCTGCACCTCAGTGCAACCAAGACAATTTCTCTTAAAAACTAATTTAAGAAAGCAAGATATACACAGCAGAAAATATTCATAACATGCTTTGTAGAATCCAATTTCAAAATCAATCTATAGAAAAAATTTCCCATAACTTTTTTCTCCTTTTTTATTCCTCTTTAAAAATATATATAGCCATAAAGAAATTATTTTTTAATCAATAAATTATTAATCTTTTCTTCTTAAGTGCTTCTTAAGAATGCTGAAAGATGTACATGGCAGTGGGGAGGAAAAAAAAAAAAACTACTGTACCCAAAATCTTGAAATGAAATTACAAAATAAATCTATTTATTTATGTTCAAATGTAGAGTCAGCTAGAAATTATTCCTTGGTTCCATCCAAGACCTTTAAATTAAGGTTATTCCTGTGTGGTAATCCCTTAAAATTACTCTCTCTGCTTCAGTCTATTTATAAATAAACATGAACCTAGTGCCTTTAGTTTTGCAGAACATTGTATAACATAAGTATTAGGGTTACTTTCATTTTTGTGTTGTTCAAACGAACAACAACGATTTTTTTTTGTTTTGCTTCGCTTTTCTCTTTTACACCCTTTTTGCTCGGAGGAAAATTCAAGTTGTTCTTCACATATCTCCATTGTCTGATAATACTGCAAAATATATAGCTGAAAAAAGAAAGAAATAGAATATGTCATAATTTGTTAGAAGAAAAATCAAGTTGGGAAATATGTTTTTTTTTAAAAAAAAAAGATGATAATTAATTGTAGTGAAATAAGACAGTAACCAAAGGAATAATAAGCAGGACGGTTGACAGGATGATTTACTAGGTTAAAACTCCCATCTCTAATTTTACTTTATAAGGGAATTTTTTTTCATACTGCAATTTCAGAAATCTACGACAGCGACAAGCATTTTTATGTAACTAATAAGTAACTATTTCTCAAAATCTCCAACAATGTTTCTACCAATATAGCCAATCAAGATCCATTCTTTAATAATCTCCATGGAAACCACTCTAGCTTCAGACATGGGCAACACAGAGTGGAAAGAGAACAAAGTGAGTAGTCAATACCTTGTTTTAACGTTCGAAAATGCAGTTCAAATACAATATGCTTTCAGAAAAGCTAAAGATGTACAATCATTATATGAGGATCACCTCAAAATTCACTAGGACTCATACAAGATAGAACACTTATTTTACTTTGTAAATTTTCATGAAAAATAACTAGCAGAAAAATCTTAGTCTAGTTATCCAGCTGTGGAAATTGGTGGTCTAAAGTCTATACCTAACTGGAGTGACTGACAGAAATAAATTTTAAAAAAAGAATAAATTTAAAGAAAAAAGAGAAGAAAGGAAAGGAAAAAAAAACTTTCCAGATTTTAATTGTCTCCAGTCTCAGAAAAAAATTCACCATTTGAAATTCTCAAAATAAATCCAAAATTACTAAGTGTATGGAGACCAGGGAGACATAAATAACTTTTGAAGCATAAGAGAATTAAAGGATGCCAACATCAGGTTGACTCATTGTAATTCTTGCTCATGAACTTTAAAGAATCTTTTTTGATAATAATTTTAGAAATAAAGGTAAATATTCTTGAAGCAAACAGAAAAAAATAAAAGTTCACAGCAAAGAAAGAGAAGATTTAAAAGAAACAAAGGGATAATTTAGAACTAGAAAGTATAATAGTTAACATTTAAAATTCACTGAATAGCAGCAGAATTAAAAGAACTAGTGACCTTGATGATGGAACAAGAAAATTTATACATTTCAGGGCCAGCCCTTTAGCATAGTGGTTAAAGGAGCCAGATCCCACATGCCAACCTTGGTTTGAATCCCAGCCCCGTGGCTTTTTTTAAATGTGCACACCAGGCACATTTGTATGTGTGCAAAAATCTTGATGGGATGAAGAAATGAAAAAGACCATACCACACTGAAGGAGATGCTTCCCTGAACCCCTCTCTAGAAAGTGCATATACCCTCTGGGGGGAAAAATACACACACACACACACACACACACACACATATGTGCACAAAATCCTGACAAGATAGAAAAATAAAGGAAAAAGATTGTAGCATGACCACACCACATTGCAGTGGGGCGCTTTCTCTTTTTCTCTTTGATAAGTTCACACACTCTCTAGTAATAAAAATATAAATAAATAAAAAATAAAAGTGAAGATAGACTCAGGGCTCTGTGAAACAATATTGAAGTTCTAACATTCATATAATAAATCCTCCATAAAAAGGAGAAATAGACTGCTTCAGCAAAAACTTTGAAGAAATCCCAGATAAAAATTTCCCAAATTTGGTAAAATATATAAACTTACACATAAAGAGAAGCTAGCAAACCCTAAACATCAAACGAGATAAACTAAGCGAAACAAAATTAATTGCAGCCAAAGAAAAATTAATATGGTTCCAAAAAGAAAAAAAATAATCTATGATTTGTATGGTTACAGATTTCTTATTGGAATCCATGAAGGCCATATGGTAATAAAGCAACATTTAGAAAGTAATAGAAAAGGACTATTTATTCAGAATTCAATCTTGTGAAAATATATTTTAGAAGTAAAAACAAAATAAATTTATTTTATAGTGAAGGAAAACTAACTTTGTCACCACTAGATCTACTTTAAGAGAAATACTAAAGAAAATTTTTCAACAGGAAGAATATAACCGTAAGAAAGTTGAAATATCAGGATTGAAGCAGGATATCAGGATTGAGTACATCATTTAATCACCACAGCTTTTTAAGTAGAATATTTTTATTTATCTAGGTAACAATATCAAACTCAATAATGTGATAACTTGCCCAATGTCACATAAAAACTGATACAATAAAAGGCATTAGTCAAGGTAGAAAAAAAGGATATCGCCCCCCAAAAAAAGAAATAAAGAAATGAAAAGACAACTAGATGAAAATATAGCTCTAAAAAAATTTATGTATTTATTGCATTTCCATGAACCTGAGAAATGAGGAAAGATACAGCACCCCTGACTGGGGTTATGACATCAGCCAGCCAGGACCAAGGACATACAAATGACCTGTATAGTCAGTGAGTTCTCCAGACTGGAAGGAGCAACTTTTCCATGAGAATCTCTTTTGCAGAAGTGTCATGTTATGCCACTGCACCACCATCTGGCCCCTAAAATCTAGCTTACAGAAAGAGAAAACACAGGGAGAAAAAGAGGGATAAAAGCAAAAAGTGAATAAATACCACCAATAAAATCATTCTGAATCCAGTTAAATTTAAGTTTATTGAGCAAGAAATGGTTTTTCAGGCTGGCTACATGGTCCCACAGTAGTATACTGAAGAGAAGCTGGATTCGATGTAACCAACTTTGAATCCCCAGCCAGGCCTCAGAAAACAGGCATACATACATACATACATGCATACATACATGTGCCCTGCTGACTGGAGGAAGACAATCACAGCATGACCATCCTGTGTGAAAGGTGCTCATCTCCATTTCTCTGTCTCCTTCCCTCCCTACATGAGCACATGCACCCTACCATGAGTGCAGAAAAGAAAGAAAGGTGAAAGAGAAAAATAGGCTCTAGGATTGAGCAGCATTCCTGACCAATTTGGTTCACAATGTTCTACCTACTACATGTGCAGTTAAGATTTGTAACCAGAGAAAAGGAAGTGACATGAAAAAACCTGAGTGACTGCTCTTCTCATTTACCTTTTGTGGTCGTGGTCTGATCAGTTGGCAGTCTGTGACAGGCTAAACTTGGCTGCCGTGACTGGTTGAGGTTTAGTTGCTCCGTGACCCAAGTTCAGTCTTAGATTAGGTTACAACTTGCTAATCGGTACTGAGAGCTTTGGGTGACATTTATCACACAAGTATAGTGGTCTGCTTAGGCCAATTTAGTTCAGTTTAATAACAAACATTTATTACACAAGTATAGTGGTCTGCTTAGGCCAATTTAGTTCAGTTTAATAACAAACATTTCTGGCACTCTAATTTACATGAGATCTGGCTATAGATAGAGAATTCCCTTCCCAAACAAGCTAGAATGTTGTGGTATTGAATTGTGGTAGTACAGAAGAGTTGAAGTGACCACACAACCAGGCTTCTGAGAACTGGTCTGAATACGTAAGAGTGGTTAGAACGGAGTCAGGCCTAGATATTATGAAACCATATTAAACATCAATTCTAAAGTGCACAAGAGTCCAGAATAGAAGCTTAAACAGACAAAGATATTTAATGAGAATTAAATACAAACGAGTTGTCATCAAATGGTTGTCTGAAGGTGTACCTCACTCCTGGGCAAGGAAAAGCTGTTTAGGCAGAAAGCAGTTAATGATCATTGTAGTGAAGAGTATATGGTCTAAGCAGGTATTGAACAAATACTTGTTGAAGAATAATGAAATGAATAAGAGCACATGCTGCGTAAGTAAGTCCCAGACTGTGGATCTCGAAATCTGTGCTTTAAATCTATCTTGAATCTCCTAGTATGTGAGTTATCTTGGAATTATCTCTAAATCTCATTTTTAAATTTATTTATAATTTGTTTTAGTTTTGCTAAAGGACACATGCAGTTGTTCAAGAGAGACAGAAAGGAAAAAATATGTCCCCAGGAGAAATGGCCACACTGCAATCCCTTTTTCTTTGTTCTCTCAGGATTTTAGGGACACATGCACACTCGGTCAGGGTGTTTTTTAAGCTTAGGTCAGGCTCAAACTACACAGTCAGCCATGTGGGATCCAGTTGCCTTAACCTCATGCCACCAGACGGTTCAATTAATTATTTTGTTTTATTGTTCAGAGAGAGAGTGAGAGAAATACTCCTTTGAGTTGGGCATGCTCATGCTGCAATCCCTTCTCCTTTTGCCATCCTTTTGGGATTTTGGACCTGTACACAAATGTGCCCAGTACAATTGTCAAGCCACCTGGACCAGGATCCAAATTGTGATTAGCCACTTGGTATTTGGATCCTTTAACCATTAGGCTCCAAGGCTGGCTCACTAAACCTCATTTTTGGAAAAGTCAAATCACCAATCAAAATGAAGTATCTGCTTATTATAAAAGAGAACATTTAAGAGAAGCAAATAAAACTTTTGGCTATGAAAATATGTCCGAATCAGTACACAAATGAAAAATGTTATATTTATTGCTTGGATTCCATTGAAGAAAATGTAAAGTGCCATATCTAGGAAAAATAAAAGTTTGGGAGAAAAAACATTGTTGTAATAATAATCCCTCTTCGAAGAAAAAATAATGAGAATTAATTATAGCTGATGAAAGATCCATTAATATAGTTATATTCTGAAAATCAAAATATTTTTAAAAATAATATAGAAAGGACAAATATCAATAAGGGAAAAACACATTTTGGATATGTTTCTTACAAATTGTATTTGTAAATTTCTCTTGACTTTTTTCCTATAAAGTTAAGTGAGGCTTAATATAATTCTGTGGTAAATCACCTTATCTTAAAAAGGATAAATAAAATATAATAAAGTAGTATACACCAAGTGATCTCTGATAGTTACATTATACGTCTCATATTTAATTTATATTTTCCCCACAACTGACCCTTTTTCAGCCTTTACTATTTATAATTTATCATATTTCTAATGAATTGCTTTTCTTCAGTTATAGATGGTTTCCAGAAATGCTTGGTAACTATTCTGTTGTTTGCTGTAGAAGTGGTTTTTGAAAAACAGTCACAGATTCCTAAACAGGCTTCTAATAAGTGCCTTGCACCCTCAGAGATATCTCCTGAGCTGTTGTCCAAGTTAACACTGAAGAAGAAGATTTAATGATCTGTCCCTTGAGACTGTTCTATTGGTTCCCAGGAATAAAGAAGTCTACAATAATCCCTTTATTAAATGCTTCTGTCATGCTTTGCTGCTGGTGATGTATTAAAGAAAGGGAATTTTCCATAATTCACACTTTCCTCTATCTGGAATAATTTTCGTAAGAAAAGAAAAAGGTTTCGTTGTGCTGCTTCTCAAGTTGTAAATATATGGCTTTTATTTATACAGATAAATAAACATATATAATTCAACCATGCTCCTCTACTATTTAAAACATTAACTTTCACTTCCTCTGGGACAGATATTTCTCACACAAAATGCATAACATTTGACACAAAGTAAGGTAATACAGATACTTTACTTAGTTCTAATATTTTATTTCCTAAAAATATCTGATATCCAGTACATACATTATTTTTGTATTCAATTCAGTGTAAGACCTCAATATTAGATTGTAAGAATGAAAAAGAAATTTACGTCAACAAAGACATGCAAGTATAGGAGTTATCAATCAGTGCTTTCACAAAATACTGTGATCATTGAGAGGTTTGGGACTATTTCCCAAGTACATACTCAACCAAGAGTCCATATAACAAAATGAAAATTTATAAACTTTCTATAAATATCACCTATGGGGGCCTGCAAATGACATAGCAATTACATCACTGGACTCCCACGTGAATGACTGCTGTTTGAGTCCTGAAACATACAAGGAAAATGGGTGCATGTGCATGCCCAAGATCAGGAGGAAAATGTAGAGGGATTCCAGTGTGGCCATTCCTCCAGGGGAGATTTTTCACTTTGCCTCTCACCATCTCTCTCTCTTTGCTTCATAAGGCAAAACATCTTATAAAAATTCACCTATGAATCTACAAGTTTCTCACCAAGAAAAACATACATAATGTCGTATTTATTTATCAACAAAAGAAACTGATCAGCTCGTTTAACTAACAGTGGAGTTATCAGAATATTGTGTAGTCCACAGAAACTCTCAGACAGTTGGAGAAGGAGACTCAAAATAAACAGCCGTTATCAGTTCCAAGAGATAGGAAATAAAAAACAATCTCTTCAGGGGGCTAATGATTTTTTTATATATCTGTAACATTTAACTCAGAATGTATTTTCTCAGGAGAAAGAACCCCATGGGCATACCTTCTTAAGTTGTTGGCTAGAGGATGTCAAGGCTTTCAATTTAAAGTTTTCCCAAACTGACTCATAATGAGGAAGAGTACTGATGCACAAGAACAAGGTCTACTATTAAATATATCAAATTAGATTTATTAGAAAATGTATATCTTAAATTGAATTCAGAAGAGTTGCTTCTAAAAAGTAAAGGAAACATAAGCATAGAACATTTAGTTGGCCATCTTGCACATCATATCATTAACTTTTTTTAATGTGAGCACATTATGGAATTCATTCATGATTAATAATATAAATGAAGTTCTTTTCCAAAGAGTGGAAAATAACTGAGCACTGCTCAAGAGAAATGACAAGTCTATAGAAATTAGGCTTCAGTATACACTTGTTTTACTGCATTTGTCTTAAATTACTGAAAATAGTCAGAGGGACTATTTAGGTACACAAAGAGTCTTCAAAAAGTTAATTGAAAATGCATATGATTTTAAAACTATGCATGGATTTCAAAGAGATAGATAGATAGATAGATAGATAGATAGATAGATAGATAGATGATAGACAATAAGTTCATACTTTAATTATTTTTTTCCCATGAATGTTTTGAAGTTCCCTCATACTGAACATGGTGGATTTTTCAATCATTTGAGGAGACTCCTCAGCAGAACCAACCTTTCCCTTGGGTGATACATAATGGAAGTTTACCCAAGGTTCTCCTTAGCCAGTTGCCCCTATTGCCCTTAAATTCATCACCATAGGCCCAGTTCATTTGTTAGAATATGAATGTCCCTCTTAGATACAACCAGCTCTCAGGAAAGCATTAATGTTGAGTATTTGGTGAATACTCTTCATCCTCACAGAAGGAAGCATTTGGTGGACATATTTGGAGCATGGCAAAATCCCTGGTCATTGGTTCATGTGAAAACCTACTTCTACCTCTTTGACAAAAAAAAAAAAAAAAAAAAAAAAAAAAAAAAAAAAAAAAAAACCTACAGTCCTTGAAATTTAAATTAAATCATCTCTGAAATTATTTAAATATCTATTTTACTTCTGCTTGAAATATAGACCAACTATTTTATGGAGCTGGTTAACCAAGACACTTTTTACATGTTAGACCTTTGACAAATTATGAGCTTTTCCATACTTGAGATAGGTCAGCACCTCTTCAATTAGACTTCAAATCATTGACTTCATTATAGAAAATTATCAATTCTATTAGAAGTCTATCACTTTAATATATTGTGATACCATTTGTTGTGTTTAATAAAACAGAAAGTAAACAGTTCTAGGAGTTTTCACCTATATCTATTACATACTTCAAGTTCCGTTGCTTCACATTACACTGCTAAATACAAGTTAACATCATGAAATAGCCTGAATTTCTAAGGCAAAGTTTTCTTTGGGTCACTGAATTTAATTGAAAGATGGTAAAGCTTACAAATAAAAACACAGCTCATGCTCAAGTCTGTCTTCGTAGTACTTACAAACCTTCTTAGGAGTGAACAAAATGGGCAATCTCTCATTTATGTACATATTTTTTAAAATCTCTTTTCCTATACTGAAAAAACAGATTATTTGGCTTTATGCTGTCACAGGAATGATAGTTATTTTCTATTTTAAATATATATGTAATCCATAGCAAAAATGAAGCAGTTCTAACATTGAAATGAACATTCTTCAAAATTGAGAACATCAAGGGAACAACAGTTAGCGTAATGGCTATGTCGCTGGACTCCCACGTGGTTCACGTCCTGGACCAGGTGGATTAAAACCGGGCGAGTTGTGCGTGCGTGCTCAAGATCCCGAGAGGAGAATGGAGGAGAAGGGATTGTGGCATGGTCATCCCCCCTGGGGGGTGATTTCTCGCTTTCTGTCTCTCTGTCTCTGTCTATCTGTTGAGTGCATGTGCGCTATAGCAAAAAAAAAAAAAAAAAAACCTGAAAATATCAAGATATGTATGTATGTAAAGTTTAGCCTGGAAGTCACAACATGTATTGTTCAGATCATTATAGTAAAGCACACAGTGACATCAAAGTAAAATTCCAGTTTTAAAGGCAAAGCAAAAATAAATTTAGCAACAGTTGTAAAGTTACAAATAGTTTTAATTTAACTTTTAACATGGAAGGGGAGCATAACTATTTCCTGATGGAACATTCCAAACTGAATCGCCCCAGGGCTGAGTGGCAGAGCCATTACCTATTGTAGTTTTCTCCCATCTGTCTCTCACTGTCTAGATTTTGATTTCAGACTTGTCACTTTCTCTTTCTGAGCAGTGCAATTTTCTGACAGTAGAGGGCACTTTGAATTTAGACAAAGCCCAAGAATTCTCTCTCTGAATCCTCATTCAGAGAGCTTTTGTTTGACTATAAAGAAATACAATGAAATTTTAATCTACATCTTAAATGATGCATATTTTGAACTATATAGTGCAAAAGTTTGTTGCTATTGTGTTTATCATTTTGCATTATTTTAATAAAAATATTATATTATAAGTTTCAGGCAATACCATGTGTCTAGAAACAATAAGTGATATGATAATATAACAAACTAATTATGATCAATCCATGAATTAATACATCTTTTATTTTTCTCTAATGAAAAGAGCCAATAAAGAGCAAACCCCTGTATTCACATTAATTGATATCTCAAAAAAACTCAAAATACTAAAATCACAATATAAAAATATAAAATGTCTAAATGAGATCATAAACACAAAAATTTTATTTATTCAGGTCACACAGAAATATAAATACTGCATTCTTCCTGTTTTGAAAGCTTAAAGAATATTCTTATTGTAAAGTAAGTTTTCATTTAACCTCACTTATTATTTTATATAATTCCTTTAATCTTACATTGATAGTACTAAAGTGATCTAATGGTCAATCCTCTTCAAAGTTTTTAAGAACATTCTTTTTAAATTTTAAAAAATTCTTCACTATGTTACTAAAATTTATCAAAAATAATTTCTCTAAATATAGTAAAATTGTTTTTCTAATATAAATGGTTAACTTGATCACATTCTTTGATATGACAAATGCAACCTTATAAGTATTCCATTCCATTTCAAATAATCAAAAAAATAAAATGTAATAAATATATTCTAAATTTTAAAGTAGATGATCACATTTTAAAAATTCTTTTGTCACCAGATGAAATAATTACCTCTTCAAATTTAAGGCACTAAATTTCTTCAAGCTAAAATAATTTATTCCTCCATTTGATGGAAACCAGTTATATTATGTGTACAAACTGAAAATTTAAAGTTTGGCTTCTTTGTTCAGTACAATCAAAAATTCACATACTACAGCTTCTTGTGAGTCTAGTGGTTTCCAGACTGTGGAAAATTTCCAGTTTTGCCCTGATGGAGCTTATACTTAAAAACAGGACACTAGGAACAAAAAAATCTATTTAATTCTCTAACAAGTGTAAAATGTGCCTAAAAATCATCACAGGTTAAATGCCCAGATACATAAAGAAACAGAATTGCATGACAGAGCTAAAATTGATAAAAGTGAAATATCATAAACTTTGGAGTAGAATTTAATGCTTTGACAGCATAGGCTTAGTGAAGGTAAACAGAATGGCTGTAAGAGCTTTAAAAAAGTACACTTAGTTTCGTTGAGCTTTTAAAAGAGAAATCTATACTTTAAAAAAATGTTTATTAATGTTTTGTTCATCTAATAAAATAAAGTTGAATGCTTCCACTCACCTTGACTTCCAAAAACATGAGAAAAAAATAATCTAAGGATGTGTATCTCACATGTAACCTTGCCCTGTGCAATTTTCATAAACGAAAAGCAAATAAACAGCAATTGTCACTATTCTAAATGTGTTGCAGCAGTCTGTGATATTTATCCTTCCTCTTTCCC
>NW_006160197.1:2622172-2642146 GCF_000334495.1 Tupaia belangeri chinensis | reverse complement strand
GGTAAACTGTGTATTTGCCACTAAGACGGTCTGAACAGATTGGAAACAGTGAGTGTAACAGGCTTAAATGGACAGTGCCTATTATCTCTTTCCTTTTCTCTTTGCCCTTTTATGGCCTATAACTTCATTCAAACCGCAGCTACATTTATGTTCCTTTTACAACAAAAAGGGTCATAATGCTGTCTGTGATAATACTGAAATTGCCTAATTTGTTCATCTTCTTTCAACGTCTTGGAGCTGGTCACCCTCTCAAGTTATGCCTGGGTTTGCCTGCATCAACTTTGAAAATTAAGGACCTGTTTTAGTCACTGGCGATCTCACCAACAGAACGCCTTAGGGTTTGAGAAGCCAACAGGAGCCAGATGCATGTCGTAGAGGCCTAGGTCTAACTGGTTCAGGGAACTCACTCCTGAAGTCGGGTATACCTAGTAGAACAAATCCGGGTGTCATTTGCAGCTTCTCAGGGATGGTGAGCGGGAGAGCAGTTTTGCCAATCCCCAGGGGAAGAGAAGGGCAGTCGGTCAGCTGACGCCGAGAAGACAAGACTGAAGGAATGAGAAGAATTTGCTTGCTCAGAAGATGGGAGCGATAGGGACTCCCCATGCTGACCCCTGGCGCGGGCAGACGCGGAGAAGAAGCGTGTGTCTCCCCACAGCTGTTGCCACTCGGGCTGTCACCGCGGCTGCCGCTCCCGGCGGCCGGGCCGCCGGCTGTTGCTGGGCCGGCCACGGCAGCTGCTTCTGCCTTGACTGTTGCCCCGACCCTTCTGCTGTTTCTTCCTTGATTTTAGTATCAGCTTTTTTTTCTTTCTTTCTTCCTGTTTTTTATTTTATTTTTTTTCCCATTTCCCCCCACTGGCAGCACCTCTTGCAAAAAGCAGAAAATAGCCTCTACATCTGCCCGGGAGCGTGGGTGCAGAGAAGGGGGGCTAGGGTGGAGTAGCTAAGGTTTCTAACAAAGCTGGGTTCCTGGGGCCCCTCCTGTCTTTTTCTCCCGGCTCGAGTTAGCGTTTTCCCTCTCGCCGCAGCAATGCTTTGTCAGCCTTGTGCCGGGAACTAACTCCCGCATAGCCGCCTCCTCCTTTCTGACTTTCAAGGAGGCTTCACCCCTCACCCTCTCCGATGAGAAAAATCACCAAAGGTATAAAATGGAGGTAAATTCTCTAAGATAACTTTATATTTCGCAACCCACATGTCCCTGGGCTTCGTGTAATAGAAAGTGGATCTTTTCAAGTCCTGGGACAATGAAATAAAATTCAAATGGATGAATACGGCAGGTTGGGGAGCAATTAACTGCCAATTTGGAAGAGCACTTCTTGAGGATTTTCCTGACCTGCCCATTCATGTTACTTCCCTTTCCAAGATCCTCTTCCTCTTTCAAGGCTAAAAGCTGGGTATGATTCAGCTCATAAAAATATGTCACAGCAATTGGAATTTACCCTTTGACCTTCTACTCCCTCACCACCACCTCGCCTACGCGCCCAGCGCGTGTGTGCGCGCGCGCGCGCGCGCGCGCGCACACACCCCCACACACACACACACACACACACACACACACACACACACACACACACACACACACACACACACACACACACACACACACACACACACACACACACACACACACACACACACACATATACACAGGCTGAAATTCACTAGCTAGCTCAATTTTCACTAAACAGATGGCTGCATTGCTGGTGAAAACTGCCTTTTTACACAAGATAAAACTTTTTAAAATCCTTATGATAGGACCTATTTGCAAAAAGAGTGTAAAGCCACGTTTTCTGGATTGCATATGTGAATTCTCAGGTAGTTCCGTCAATAGAGAGGGAGGCAGATAGATAAATAGAACAGTATATATATATATATGTGTGTATGCATAACAATAAAACTGCCAGTAAAGAGTAGTCTTTCTTTTTATACCATTCTCCTTTATGGAATTTGTTTTTGTGGGCCAGTTATGAATGGTCATGTTCCGTATTTAATATTAGGAAGCGTAATTCTTTCACAGATCTTCGTGGCTAGATTTAAAACATACAAGAAAGGGGCAGAAAGTCAAATCGAAAATGTATGAGGAGAGTTTTCTAGTTTTTCTAAAAACCCGTTCACCTTTCCAAATAATTTTTCCTTGCCTTTGTGCAGTGAAAGCCCCATTACCAGCTATGAAAAAATAGTGCTAAGTGTTTTATACAATTTCTTTTTGTGTGTGAAGCGCGAAGAGCCAAGAAAATGGGCAAAATACTGAATCAGGCCACCAGGGCCAGTTCAAATGCACAGACAGACATTTTTACTGCCTTATTTGAACTATTACTAAATAAAATGTTTTCTTCCTTGAAGCTTGGTGAAGTACTAATTTTCCAAAACACGAATACAACTTGTGCTAAGAAGTTAGAAATCATTTAAATGTGTGACTACACCATTGTACTCTCAAAATGAACAATGTTCCCTTGGACTTACACCCTACACACTGAAATGGTGCAGACCCTCTTAATCACGTGGGGAGAGCCTAAGATGTCCAGGAAGCTTTTGAATTTAGAGGTTTGAGAACATAATGGACAAATTTAAACCGTATTCTCCATGAACGTGGTGACTAGAAATGATGAATTGAAACCGTTTCTGGCAATTCATTACTAGATGTCTAAGTAATGACTAACTGACATGTTAAAAAGAAATTGCCAGACTGGAATTAAGTAGTTTTTAACATTAATATAACTGTGCTCATTTTTTTGTGAGGCAATTACTTCTCCTCTCTCTGTTTGTAAAACATGCTGCTAATACTGACGCAGTTGAACTCAGAGCACAGAACTTAAAATAGAAGTAGCAATATATGAAGAATAGTGTAAGGTCGTTCATACGTGAGCACCATTTTCCAAATTTAGAGGAAGAATTTTGTTTCCTGCAGCAAATTATTCACACTTGCCAGTAAGATTTCTATCGGCACATATAGAATTGATAATAACAGTCAGTCTTTATGTGAGCACAATTTCTCACTGTTGTTTCTACGTAATGATCAAGATGTTGGGGGTTTCTTCTCTTTTGCTCTCAGTTTTGCTTGAAGTTCATGGAGGAAAAAACTTAATGATAAATCCTATCTGTGAAAACAAAAGTATTTTCCCTCTATTTTATATAACAGTTAATATCTTTATTGATTCTTTGTCATTTTAAAATTTGTTGCAATAAAGAAAGACAAGAGAAAAGAAGAAAGGAAGGAAGGAAGGAAGGAAGGAAGGAAGGAAGGAAGGAAGGAAGGAAGGAAAGAAGGAAGGAAAATCAACTATCCTTAGACACTTATCATTGTCACTAACTTAGTGGTAGTCTGCCATTTTTCTTGAAACCTAGGCACCAACTGCTGGTTAGAAATATTTTTCATTCTTTGTGCTTTAAATAAACTAGTACTTCAAGATCTGCCACGTGTCCCTCATTCATTTTTAGGTACAGAGTTCCGTGCATCTCCTTGTGAGCTTTGACTGAAATATTTGCCTCATCTGTGCAATCGCCATTAATCTTTGAGTCAATTTGGGGTTATTAATTGACGTTCAGAAAATTAAGGCAGAAATGTGCAGGCTTATGCTATGATTTATCTTATGGAAAAAATGTTATAAAAAATTAAGCCTATATTTATTTTTATTTTGTGTTGTTGTGTTTTTTGTTTTGTTTTTTAAACCCAGTATTAAAAGATCTCTGTGTGGGTTTCACAGTGGGGAAAACTTGTTTCCTTCGGCATTTTTCATCTTAGGTGGTAGAAAAAGACGCATCTGCTTTTCCTGTGGTGGAGAGGGAGATAATATGATAACCTTCTGATTATATACATAAGCAGAAACTGATCAGCTTCTCTTGTGGTTCTTTTTTAAGGGCAAGTTCCAGTTGGATTGTGCTAATGCACATATTCATGAATCTCTCCAAACAGGATTCACTGCTCTCCAGGGAACCCTTGAAGTATGCATCATTGTTTCAATGAAGTATCTTCATTATAAAACATAGGGACCATAAAAGGTGAATACCATTTGCCACAGTTTAATATAATCTCTTGTCTGACATTCTTGACTTTCTTCCACTATGATTTTTTTCCCTTCCTTGCCCTTCTTCTACCCCATCCTTTTTTTCTTCCTCCTTTCCTTCATTTATGGCTTCTTTTCATTTTTCTTTCTTTATTGTGCAAATTAAAAATGTAAAGAATCATTAGAGATATTAGATACTATATAAAATGGGGAATGCTTTTGTTTTCAAAGTCAAACTTAATCTTCTTTTAAATGTTATACCGATGGGGTAAGAAACTTAACTCTGAAATCCAGAAATCCTTCTATTTGTACAAATGTTTTATTTGCTATAAAGAAGCTTATGGACATTTTTGGTCTCTGCATATGCATAAGGTTCTTGCATTGAAAAAATGAGGCCAAAGGTATAGTGAGTATGTAAACACTTTCAAGGCAGGCAAAGGGAAGCACTATTGTCAGACAATGTAATAAAAACAGGCAAACAAATTCTTCATCTCATTGTCATTATTGCAAATGGAACAACATCTTGAACTGGGCAGTCTTTTATTTATATTTGTGCAAAATATATATTCTAACATTTCCCCTCTCTTTTCTTTAGAGCTTGTCCAGAGAACCTGAGATTTAGGGAGTTCTACTAATGCGCGTGTTACAAAGAGGCCTTTATTAGAAAGGACATGAATGGAGTTCTGAGTGAGACTACAAAAGCCCTCCACTGCAATCTGGTATAATGGGGTGCTTCATAGGGAAGGAACACTGTCTTTTGGGTATGAAAGACAGTTTAATATGACATCTATTGCAAGAGAACAAAGGAGTTATGTAGCTCACAAATTAGGGTATTCACATCCAGATATATTAGTGGTGGAGTGTAGAGAAGTTGGAATTCAGTGTAAAGTGATCTTGTCATCCAACACAGCACGTTGTGGAATGTGGCATTCCTTGGATGTAAGTTGTATAGTCATCAAAATAGATTGTACGAGTCAGAAATAACTGACACTCTGACTCTATAGTGATTAGTAACCAAAGATAGTAATTTTTAGTGGCACTAAAAATAAGATGAGGCATCTATGATTAAGCAGGAAATGACAAATGCAATTCAAGGCACTATATATTCCAGTTTTCTTCGGTCTCAGTAAAAATTAATTGAAGATAATATTTTTTAAGAAGTAGAGGGACATAACACATACAACATGGAGCCAATGGATGATTGTTGCAATTTAGTTCATCATTTCAGGCCGACAGTCAGATCTCAACTCTCTGTTGTCTAATACGCCATGCGACGGAACAAAAAAGTGGGAGATTCAAGAATCAGTAGCATGCTATAGGAGCTTGCTATCTAGTGCATAGACCAATGGGCGAATTACAGTAAGACTCTCTCCTCATTGTTGAAATTGGCAGTCCTCACTAGCCCTATGTTACTAAATCCACTGGATTTGATCCTCTTGATCACACACTCTTATCCCCTTGACTTCCCCCCAATCTTCATAATATTTCCTTAACACCTTCTAGCCTCTTTTGAATCTTACTTGCTGAATTCTCTCTCTTCAGCCCATTCCTTAAACAGAAGTATTCCTCTCAGTTCTGTCCCAAGTCCTTTGTTGCTCTTCTTCTAAACCTTCTACTCAAATAACTTTAATTATTTTTAAGGCATTAGTGATTGTTCTACTCATGGGCTTGACTAATCCTCAGCCCCAGACCTGATCTCTCTGAGACCACATTTATGTAACTCAGTCTCTCCTGAATAGCACCTGGCTCTTCCAAAGCACCTCACAATCAGGGTGCCCCAGGCTGAGGTTATACTACCCACAACCCCACCTCCCACTTTCAACCCATTGTCTTTCTTTTCTCCCGTTTCCTTATCTTAGGATGGCGTTCTTGCCCAGACTATTGCCAAAGTGAAAAGACCATGAACCATTCTTTTCTTTCTTGCTTTATGACCAAATGGTCACTAATTGCACATTTATCCCCATTTCCTTAGTTATCTTAGTTCAGATCACCCTGATCTATCATGGAGATTGTTGCAATGGATTTCTAGCTGATCCCTTGCCTCTAGTCATACTTTCTTTAAATACTTTATTCCCAGTGTTCTTTCTAAAATACAAATCTGGTCATGACGGAGATATAATAAAGGATGAAAAAGAAGGCAGAGGAGATACATAACGTTTTACATAGTATGATATTGTGACTAGTTACTCAATTCATTAGTAGATCTTATTGAGTCTTCAACTTTCTTTAAGTTTATTTTCCAAGAGAGACAGAGAGAGGGTGAGATAGAGAAGCAGGCCCCTTTGATGGTATCTTCATGCCACTATCCTCCCTTAGCCCTTCGGTCAGCCAGCATCTTACATGTGCCCATGAGCACACCTGGTGTGTGTAAGTAGACCTGGAACACAACCCAGGGCCTTCCCATATGGTTTCAACCATCATACAGCAGTGCCCCAACTGCCTATGCCACAACAGGTGGGCCAATATATGTTTAAATCATATTCTTCTCTGCATGGGTTATTTCAAAAGTTCCTAATTAATTTTATATTTGAGCCTACTATCCTAGAGTTTACACTTCAGTTAGATGGTATCACGTGTCTACTCAAAAGCCTCCTGTGCCTTGCATTTCATTTAAAATAAAGCCAAACTCCAAATGACTCTAAAGACCTACATGACCTACCCCCCTATGGTGACCCAGCTTTCATCCCTTCTTAACCTTCCCCTAGTTCACCATAGACTCAATACTTACAAAGTGGTCCAAGAGAATCTAGTAGAGTAATGTCAAGATACTTTGGGGGCCACATCCATACTCGGTAGCCATTTGGCTTAAGGAACTTAAGCAAATTATTTATCTTTCTGAGCATCAAGTTTTCATCTGTAAAGACTTGAAAAGACTTTTGTTAAAAAAATATTAGATACATAATAATACACATGCTTTTCATGTAAAATATGCTGTGAAATTGTGTTCCTTTTCCCCATTTAATCATCTTTGAAACAAATTCCATGGGGATCTTGTATTTTGAACTAATGCACTATTAATTTATCCTGAAAACAAGAGTTCATATATATTGATTTATAAAGTTAATAATTCTTGCCATGTTCTAGAATACAGATTGAATTTGAAATACATCTTTGTTGTTTATTTTATTTTATCTTAAGAAAAGTTAATTGAATTGCCTGCATTATGACAAGCTAAAAATGTATATAAAATTCTATTGTCAACTAATACTGTGTCAGTTTTCTGTTTTGAATTTTCTTAAATATTTTAATAAAAGAACAAAATTCAGACATAGAACACTGAATTCATTTGAATTATATTAGACTATCTGTAACAGGTTGCTGAGTATTCTCATGATACTCTGGAAGAACTCAGTTATTGAGACTGCAAACATAGTAGCAAAGTTAGGAATTTCATAACATAAATTTAGACAGAAAGAAGGCAGACTTGTGTTCAAATCCTAGCACCAGCCTTTATTAGCGCTCTTACCTTGAGAACATTGTATAATCCCTCTGAGTCTTTATTTCCTATCTACATAATGCAGTTCATAAATACAGGTCAGTAGGTGGCAAGGAGGTTAAGGTGGCTGGATCCTATATGGTCCACTGAGAGCTCTGAGTCTCAGACCTGGTGGCTACAAAAACATGTCAGGCATGAGTGTACCTAAAACCCAGAGAGAAGAAGGGAGAAAGAATTGTTTCATGATTAACTCCATGGTGGGTGGGGGTTGGGGGGGCGGGCATAGAGGTGATTCCTCACTTTCCCTCTTTTCTTCTCCTCTCCTCTTCTTTCTCTTCTCTTCTCTTTCTCTTTCTCTTTCTCTTCTCTTCTCTTCTCTTCTCTTCTCTTCTCTTCTCTTCTCTTCTCTCTCTTCTCTTCTCTCTCCCTTTACTCCTCTCTTCTCCTTTCCTTCCTTTCCCTCCTCTTCTCCCTCCCCTTCCCTCCTCTCCTCTCCTCCTCTCTCTTACCTTCACTTCCTCTCTTCACCTCTCTTCTTCTTTCTTTTCTCCTCTCCTTGTCTCCTCTTCTTTTTTTTCTTTTCTCTTCTCTTCTCTCTCATCTCTTCATTTTCTCTTCTCTCTTTCTCTCTCCCTCCAGCAAGCACATGGGCTCTATAGCAAAACTATATATATACACACACACACACACACACATATATATATGTGTGTGTGTGTGTGTGTGTATATATATAGTTTTGCTATAGAGCC
Source organism: Tupaia belangeri chinensis (assembly GCF_000334495.1). Lineage (NCBI taxonomy): Eukaryota > Metazoa > Chordata > Mammalia > Scandentia > Tupaiidae > Tupaia > Tupaia belangeri. Next base: position 2,633,958 of record NW_006160197.1, on the reverse strand, counting down.
CATGTGCTTGCTGGAGGGAGAGAGAAAGAGAGAAGAGAAAATGAAGAGATGAGAGAGAAGAGAAGAGAAAAGAAAAAAAAGAAGAGGAGACAAGGAGAGGAGAAATATGTATTATAATATAATATATTATATATATATAATATAGATAAATAATAAATAAGTACTACCCACCTTGTAGGAGAGTTTTGACGATTAAACAAGATATTGAGATAGATTTGAACCTTCTGCCATGGAGTATAAAGCTGTATGTGTGGTGGTATGCATGTTTATGTGTGTTTATGTGTGTGTGTGTCTGTTTATTCACTTTTCCATGAGGATATGGAAAATATCTTCCTAACAAAACTAATAATAAGAAAATTAAAACAATCCTAGGAAAAGGAGCAAAGAAGAAAGAAAAATGCCTAGATTGGGAGTTGGCACATCTTTTTAAATGAATCTTTAGAGCTAGAGACACCTTCATTCAGAAATGTACTTCCCATTGCCCAAAGAGGATACATAATCATTAATGTGGCAAAGAGTTGGGTTCTATATCAATAATAGACTCTGTATCTTGCTTTATTATCACCACATGCATTGCAACATTTTACTACCAGACACACAGTTCTTACACATGAATCAAGCATCAAATATATTTTGATACAGTCAGAAAATCAGCATGAGTGAGGTAGCATTTTTTTAAAGTCAAAGGTAACACTCAAGTCTCCTCATCTGGATCTTCTGAAACTGAGATTTGTTGTCAAATCAAGGAGGCAAAAAGATTTATTTTTTAAAGATGTAGGTTTTATTCTTAATCCTAACACTCATTAGTTTTGTTCAGCAAAATAAAACAAAACAGAATGCAAACAAAAAACCCACAAAAAAAAAACATTCATTGAATATCTGTTATGTACTTTAGTGTCCAATGGGGTTGAAAAATGCCATGTAACTTCTAAACTCCATGCTACAATGTATGGGGAAGACACTCATAAACTGAACATCTCCCTGAACACATTTCTTCTACATATATTTATTTAGAGTCTCAAATGTTTCTGACAATATTCTAGAGAATAAGGCCAGCTTACTGAGCATAATACATCCCCCAAACGAAAACAAAAATGTGACTTTCCTGAGCTTATATGCTCATGGCAAGAGACAGACAAAATTTATAAGTAAGATAGATTATTGTTTATATATTGTTAAGTTCTATGGAGAGTATAATAAGAGAAATAAGGATGGGGGTTCAAGTTTTCAATGTTCATCTTTGGAGGTCTAATGAGAATATGGCACTCCAGGAAAAACCTAAAGAAGATGGTGAGAGAAAATTCTGGCTGGTTTTTGGAGAAAGAATTATTTTTAAAAATTATAAAAAAAATATATCAGACACTACAAAGACCCTGGGGCAGGAACGTGTCTGATACATGTTAGTAGCAGTAAGCAGGTTGCATGTTCAGAGAAGAGCAAGCAAGGGGAAGAGCAGAGATGAGACCAGAGTCAGAGAAGAGGGCCCCGATTGTTCAGGACGTTGTCAGCAATGGTAGGAACAGAACATGGCATGCTCTTACTTAGTATCACAAGGGCACTGTGTGTTGAGGATAGAGCATTAGGGAGAGAAAAGCAGAAATAGAGAAAGCAGGAAGACACTGTTGTAACAATTCATTAGCGAGACGACCATGGATTGGACCACTGATACAGTAAAGAAAGTTTAAGAAGTTATATGATTCTGGATAGACTTAGAAGATAGAACTGGCTGGATTTACTGATGGAGAAGTGAAATCACTTTTCCCGCTCCCCTTCTCCTCTTTTAAGTAAGCATTTACCACAGGTTACTTTTGCCTGAAGAGTTAGGAAAGACTAGCAAGAAAATGGCATTTGACCTTTTATATTTTATATTTAAATTTTATATTAAAAAATGACTAGCATTCTCTAGCTAGAAAAAGGAAATACAAACATTTCAGTGTTGGACAATTAGTAAATCATTAGAAATTTTAATTAAAACAGTGGAAAATTGTATTTATGATACATGTGAAGATGTTGGACTATGGTGTGATGGGGAGGTATGAGTTGCTATGTGTATACATGTGGGTTTAGCCAAGAGGCTTTGGTTACACAATGTGAAAACTAGCTTTAAATGGTTTTAGTAAATAAAAGAGATTTAAGCATGACTACATCTGTGATCAAAATTAAAAACTTTTTTTTAGAGCTTGTTCTAGTTTCTTTAAAAGAGTTATCATTTATTTACTATCTATCTTTTCTTTTTAATTTGCCAGAGGGTGTGTGCACTCACCAAGAGAGACAGAGAGGGACAAGGAGAAAGTGTCCCCCATGCCATGTGGTCATGCTTCAATCATTTCTTCTCCATTTCTCCCCAACTTAGGGATTTGGGGCATATATGCACACACATCCAGCATGTTTTTCAAGTTGTCAGGTCCAGGACTCTAAATGAGTGGTTGGCCATATGTGATCTAGCTCCCTTAGACACCAGGCCACAAGTTGACCTCAAAACTTGCTCTATATTCTTCATTTCTCAGCTTTACTTTCTGATGTACGTTGTATTTATTTTGCTGATAGGCTTTCTTCATGAGGTAAGTAAAATGACTGCCAGTAATTCCAGCAAAAGGAGGAATTTGTTTCTCTCATAATGTAATGTTTTCTACCAATGGAATCATTCCTGTTGTAAGGGGAGAGAGGGGCATGGTTCTTTTCACCCATGCCCATCTCTGTATCACACAAATGCCATGGAATGATAGAAAACTGAATGTTAAGCTAAGTCAGTAAAGAGTCTAAGAAGCCAAGCAAAGAAGCCTGCATTTTATCCGATAAGCAGCTAACAACTTTTAGACCAGGAATTGACATAAGCAAGCGTATGCTTCAGGTCAATAGTAACATGGAGAACAGTTTGGGTTTGGAAGAGGCTAGACCCAGTGATGGAAGTTGTATCACTGGTCCCAATTCTTCATTTATCTCTGTACTCACACCTTTTGCCGCATGACAAAATAGACAGAGTATTTCTTCACTCCTTGGCTTTGAGTGAAAGTCAACATGACTCATTTTAAGTAATGAACAAAGTATAAATGATACTGTACAAGTTCTCAGTCTCCAATTCAAGAGGTCCTTAGAGTTTCTATTTCTACTTATGTGGCCATGCCAGTGCCATGAGTGGGATACACACTTGTTCTAAGAGGAGAAAGAAAGATATATGGAGCACAGTTCAACTGCTCCCGCTTATCCCATCAACCACCAGATGCGCAAGCCCAACCAAGATCAGCAAAGCTCCCAAGCTGAGCCCAGCATAGACAACGGATCCAGTGATTCATGAAAGTGAATTATTGTTGTTTTAAGGAGTAAATGTTTAGTGACTTATTTTAATAAAAATGATAGTTTGGCCAGAGTTAGCAGGATACCTTCAGGGTTATGATATTGAAAGCTATAGCCTTCATTCACTGTAATAGTTGAGCAGTTAAAAATGTGGTTTTGTATAATACTTTGTTTTTTGTTTTAATTTTAGAGCTAGTAAATATTTGTGTTCAAATTTGCCATCTAGGAAATAAGAATTTCCACCTCTCTTCTCACACTCCTGATTTGTTCTTGCATGTGTCTGTTTTATCCACTAGAATCCTTAGCCTATTAATCATGATTGTTTTAAATTCTCAGTCTGACAATTTCAACACCCTGGCTATATGTGAGTCTGGTTCTGATGCTTTTTCTGTCTCTTTAAACTATATTTTTGGCTTTTAGTGTGCCTTGCAATTTCCTCTTGATTGCCAGATATGGTGTATAGGTGAAAGAGACTGTAGTAAACAGGTCTTCAATGATGTAGCGGTGAGGTGTGGGGAGCAGGAAGGAGGGAAGTGCTCTGTAGCCTATGACTAAGTTTCAGTCTTTTGTGAGCTGTGGACTGTGAACTTCACAAGTTCTTCTAAGTACCCTGTCCCCTATTAGATGGGACAGGATAGCTAGAGTCAGCAGTAGTTCAGCACACCTCTTCCTTCCTGTCAGACTGATAAAATCCCAATAGTTTAGGCTCTGGTGAAATGGTCTCTCTTGAAAGTAGACCTTAGTAAGAACAGAATGCCCTGATAAATTTTCCAATGGTTCCTTTTTCCTCCTCCTACCAGAAGCATGAGGGAATTTTTCTCTAATATACATTTATGAGAACTCGGTCAAGTTTCTGGAGATAAAATCACAGAAGTGTGGGGCTCTTCTGTGACTGGGGTACCCTGGATGGAGTTTTAACCCTGAGACTTGTCTATTCTTTACTTCTGTCATGCCATCAGTTACAGTTTGAGTGTGCCTACCCAAACATGGATTTCTATGGAGGTTTGATCCTCCGTCCATTTGTCCGTCTCTCCAGTTTGGTGGCTGCAGTTGGCCTTGTAGCCTTCCCTCTCTGAAAGGTATAAGATGAATTATGGATTTTTTCTGTTTTTTACTTGTTAGGATGTGGTAATAGTTTCCAAACTCCTTACACGTTAGCCTGAAAACCATATTTTTCCTTTTTAACTAAATTTCTGAAACAAGTTCATTTGTTCAATTATATTTCATAAAGACAATTCTGTAGCATGTTACTGAGTTTTACTTCATTTTATGTTAATTACCAACTACTAAAAGTCAATGTGTATTAAGCAATTATTAGAGATAATTACATTGCTCTATACACAACTTTATAACACCAACCTCAGGTGTAAGTGAATCATATCATCATGGCATTTTATCTCCTTCCTGATTAGGCATTTTACTTGCAAACAACAGAAACTATCACTCATACGTAAACAGAAAGTGAACTTACTGGAAGGTTCTAAGCACAAATGAAATCCAGAAAGACTGGAACACAAGCTCTGGCAAGGATCCAAGGTAGGAAAGACACAAGCCTAGATCCCCTATTTCTGTTTCAGTTGTCACCTCAAAACCCCAGATGGCACATACTGCTAGATCCTCAAATCAACTAGATTTGCCAAAAATAGCCTCAAGAAGACCTATCACCTTATCTCATACTCCCACAAATCAAACTGCCATAGAAATGCCTGCCTAATAGGCATAGCTCACTTGCCCTCCTCTCTAGAAGTAGGTACAGGTAAACAATTTGCCAATAGTTTTTCTGCCATGAGCACCACCAGATTTCCATGCCCCTTATGATGTCATCCTGCCCCAATTACACAGACACTCTGAAGCCAAGCAGCACAGCCAAAACAACAGATACTTCTGTGCCTTTTTGCTTTGATATACATAGCTGCTGACTTTTTTTATTCTTCTGATTTGACCAAAAAATATAATAAGCATTTCTATCCAAATCAATCAAGTGCTAAAATGTATTCAAAACCCACTCCTGGCTTAGGACTTAACATACACAGTAGGCATTTAATAAATGTCAATTGAGTTGAATTCTAGCTAAAGAGACAGCTTTGCAAATAATGAAAATGACTGCATACTATGGGTGTCAATTACATTTTCCATTGGATTACACTGGGTGATTTTATAGCAAATTTCCCCCTGATTGGGCTTAAACTAGTAATAAACATAAATAAAACTAGTAATTTCTTGAGTCCATACCACCCAATAATAGTTGAGTAAGGTAGCTGAGAAACCTGCTGACTGACATTAACCATCCACATAGAACTAATCAAATGTTGGTTAACCAAAGATTAAGGGGCATTTACAAGTGCAGATTGTTGTGGTTTGGAAAGGTGTCTAAAGTAAAAGATTTCAGCACCACTTTAAAGTTGCTTATCATAAGCTTTTAAAAATTATTTGAGCCTGTTCGGTCAGAAAATTGGGCTGTAAATCCCATGATACTAAATATTTCTCATAAGATATCAAGAATGGATAGGTTTAAATTGGGTTGAAAATTCTGCACAAACAGCACTTTTTACAGTGTTGCCGTATTTCTGACTGACGCCTATCATAATCCCAGGCCATGCATGCGTAGCTTCATGAAATGTGCAGTATCAAATAAATTACCAAACTTTTCAAACTTTGAAAAACAGCAACAGAAAATAAAACTGAGAAAGTTACAAGTTTAAATATTTCTTTAGTCAAGTCAAATGATTCAGTCCTTATCACAATGTAGCTACTAATTGTAAAACCCTAAAACAAGTAAATTCTCCATATAATCTTGTCACTTTAATTTTTACACATGTTCTCTTTTTCTCTGATCTTTATACCATATCAGATTTATATCTCTGTATTTTTCTGCTATAGGCTACAGGCTATATTACAACAGAGTTTTAAATTGCCAAGATCATACAAAAAGAATACGCACATAAGGGTACAGCAAAAGAGTTCATATCCATTTCCTAGAAATGCATGTTTCCTGGTTCTTGAGGTTGTCCCATGGGCACTCCCAGCTTCTACCAAAGGGCAGCACCCTGAAGTCTGTCTAAAGAGTCATCTGAAGAACAAATAGCTAAATGCTAGTTTGGACTGCAAATTAATATGCCCTTACATTAGCAAGGTCTTTCTTGTATTCATCATTTTTAACTGGGATTGAATTTTAAAATAATTTCCACTAAAGTGAGAACTAGAAGCTCCCATTGTTCATAAAATGAATTTAATTATAGGATAGTGATTGCTTCCAGTAGAAGAAAAATAAGAAAATATTTGAACCTTAGAAGACTATGAGTTGAAAGTGTTTTAACAAAAGGAGAAAGTAGGGATTAATGAATCTAAGCAAAGTCAAGTTTCAGAAAGAAGAGAAATTGTAGCTATTTCTTTCTCTTAAATTTTCTAATTAGTGGCCCTCATACAAATAAATAAATTTCATGGAAGAAGCCTTCAGCAACGTGTATTGAGCATCTTTTTCACACCAGGAGCTTATGCTCTGTGCTGATGTTGTTCAAATGGAAAAGTATAGTCTCTACACTCAAGAGGTCACATTTTAGTATAGGGGAGCAGAAAGGAAAACCAAATGAATATACTGCATTTAAAGGGATGTTATTTTCTTTATAGGAGGTGTGGGTGTTTTTTTAAGCTGAGATTATTCAGAATTCTATATTTTAATGTTACCATAAATTTAGCCAAGTGAATACCATTTTATTAGTTTTAATTTTAGAGAAGAAAGTAACTTCAGACTACAAATCTGGGTTCCACGCCATGATGGATTCTTGTGCTTTAGAGGGGGAGTTTTTTGTTTGTTTGTTTGTTTGTTTGTTTTTAATATATTATTGTTTTACCTGAAAGTGGAATGAGATTATACATCTACTTGCATGTAAGATTCATTTTGAGTAAGGACTAGATTGTATTTTCATATCCTTAAAGAACAACAGTAGTTATTCTGGTAATAGGCAGTTGGCTTGGACAAAATCTGGTCCTTGCCTGAGCGATTCTATCAATAAAGAGAAAATGAAAGACACTCAGAAAAGGTGTATGAGTCACATTTTGGGAAAGTAGCTGTTGTTAGTTTCAATTTTCTTCAATTAGGATGGATGTTAGTAAGGATGTTAACCCTGTCATTCTGGCTTAAGTCCAACTTGGATAATTACATTCTGCCTACTTAAATTCTCTTTGGATCCAAAGACATCCTTCATTTTCACCTCACGCTGTTTTGTGATGTTGTTGCAATAGCTGGATAGAGGCCACATTTAACCGTGGGAATAGTAGCATTTCTATGGTGAAAATGTAATCTTTCTGCATGGCATCAGTGTAAATTCACTTTTAGGGTAAAGGTTTTAGAACAAATCATAAGACAAAAGAAGTCTTATGGCATTCTTAACTGATGATATTTTTTAAAATAAAAATTAAAAAAAAAAACAATAGAATGGATTGTCTCTGGTAAGGTCTCTATAGATATAGAAGATCACTTTAGCTTGTCCTGGCTTCAAAAGTAAGATCATTATCATTAGCATTTTAAAATATCAACACGCAAAATATGAAGAGATCTAAAGTCACCTTTAAAATCACCCCAAAAGTTCAGTTTCAATGATCTACAATCAATGTCATTCTCCCTGACTAAAAATTGATGTCAGAGAATAAATTCTAAGAAGAGGAAATTTCAAAAGTACAATCGATAATGACGGTTTCTTCATGGAAGTGTGTTTCTAAGTCATGCTCATGTTCACCGAACTTCTGTTTATTTCTTTGCTCCACCTGCTTTCCACTTTTGCCACAGTTTTGTAGGGCATTAGACATTGCACAAGAATAACTTGACATTCAGGTGGTTGACAAGGATTCTGAAGAAGCCGAGATCATCAGGAAGTATGTTAAAAACACACACGCGGCCACGTACAGTGCATATGACTTGGAGGTCATCGGGATCTTTAAGACAGAGCACGAAGGAGAGAGCACTACAAGCCCTTCAGGCAGCTGAACAACCAGAGGCTGCTGTGGCACGGGTCCAGGACCACCAACTTCACTGGGATCCTATCCCAGGGTTTGCAGATAGCACCCCCTGAAGCCCCTGTGACAGGCTACATGTTTGGCATAGGGATCTATTTCGCTGACACGGTCTCCAAGAATGCAACTACTGCTACATGTCTCAGGGAGACCCAACAGACTTAATCCTGTTGGGAGAAGCTGCCCTTGCAAATATATATGAACTGAAGCATGCCTCGCACATCAGCAAGTTACCTAAGGGCAAGCACAGTGTCAAAGGTTTGGGCAAAACTGCCCCTGATTCTTCAGCTAGTACTGAAGGTGGATGGTGTAGAGGTTCCTCTTGGGATCAGGATTTCATCTGGTGTTAATGACACATGTCTATTTTATAACAAGTACGTTGTCTATGATATCATTCAGGTAAATTTGGAGTATCTGCTGAAATTGAAATTCAACTTTAAGACCTCTCTGTGGTGAATTATGAGATGTGGCTGGGTCACCCCCCTCCCTGGCGACTGTGGAGTGAATTCACCAACATGTTCATGCGCCAGTTACCAGGCAGAAACCTCAGCCAAGACTTCCATTGATAATAGCTGTCCTCAACCTCCTTAGGAAGGATTTTATATGAACACATTAAAAGGTCACATCAGAATAACTTTTTCCCAACTTTTCACATCTCCTGTTTCATGTTTTGTGTTGCGGTGTGTGTGTATGTGTGTGTGTGTGGAGGGGGTGGGGGGGTTGGGATTGTTTTGCGTTTTGTTTTGTTCATTTTTTTTCTCTCCCTGCTAGACATAGCCCTGGTAGATACAACTGACGATAGAGAATAAGTTTGAAAGAGTTTTCATCTGTTCTATATAGACCAATCCTATGATAAAAACGAAGTCATATTCAAACATCTGTGTTACCAGTTTATCCAGGGAAGGGAAAGCAGGCTTCTATCTTTTTTTCTCAGTGTTCATCTTTAGTTTTGATTTTGGAAAAATGTTCAGCATTTATTTTAAGGTAAAATAAAAATTAATTTCATACTACTTAAATTGTCCTTTGTATTTTGCATTCATTGTTCCTTTTGAACTTTTTAAAACTTCTTGCTCTTTTTTTTGGTGAGGGCTGTGGGGAAACCTAAAGGACATTCATGATTTCTCATACTTAGGAAAAAGAGTTTTTCTTTTCTGGAAATACTTGAACATGAAAGCTTGCAGAATATGTAGCATATTAAATTAAAAGTTACTAAATTTGAAAAGAAAAAAAAACTTCAAATCCTTTCTCTAAGATTTCATTTAGAGATATGCGTGGAACTCTATGCATTACAAGATGGCAAAAATTTTGCAAATATTTAAAAGTTCACAATCAAAAATTCTTCTTTGGTAATATTTATGAATAAAGCTACCGAGGATATACATTTCTTAAATGTAAAGGCTTAATTAATTAAATTTTTTTTTTGGAGAGGTTTTTGCTATAGGGCACGTGCACTCGGCAGAAAGACAGAGAGAGACCAAGAGACAGAAAATGAGAAACAACTCCCCCTAGGGGTATGGTCTTGCTGCAATCCCTTCTCTTCCATTCGCCTCTCGGGATCTAGGGCATGCATGCACACACACCCAGTGTGAATTTAAGCCACCAGGTCCGGGACTCCAACCGCGGTCAGCTACATAGGCGTTCAGCAATGTAGCCATTAGGCTAACTGTTGGTCCCAAGTCTTAATTTTAATGGCAATAAATGTACAATAGCTATTACACAATTATCCATGTAAAATGAATATCAATTTAAGACATAGTAAATTAAATTATAAAAAATATAGTGAATCAGAGAAAACATAACTACAGGTGATTTATAAAAGTGAAAATTTAGAAGAGGACACTTCATAGCACAGGAATGACTTAAATAACGTTTTTGGCCATTAAACTGTCAAAAATGGCAACAGTCAATATCGAGGTAATGAAGCAAACACTAGTGTATCTATCATTGATCAGAGTGTAAACTGGTACATTCCACTTGGAAAGCAATTTGGTAATGCTTATAAAGTGCCTTATAAAGTTCTTTTCCCAATAATCCCATCTCTGAGACTCCATTATAGAAAATTAATACTTTAAAAAGATAAAACTTTATAGGGACCAGCAATTAGCATAATAGCTATGTGGCTGAACTCCCATGTCGTCAACTGGGGTTTGAGTCCCACACCCGGTGGCTTAAACTCATGCTGGGCATGTATGCATGCGTGCCCAAGATCCTGAGAGGAGAATGGAGGAGAAGGGATTGCGGCATGGCCATACCCCCGGGGGTTGATTTCTCGCTTTCTGTCTCTCTGTCTCTCTCTGTCTCTCTGGTGAGCGCATGCACCCTATAGCAAAAACCTCTCAAAAAAAAAAAAAAAAGATAAAACTTTGTAGACTAAGATGTTATTGTAACAAAATATATCATTGCAATCAATAGGTTACAGGAATTAAATGCCCAACAATGGCCTCCAGAGAACCTCATTTATTTGGGATCATAAACAATAATTAATAAATATGATGCATAAGTTACTTATATAGTACATATGATGGTGATAAGTGCTGAAGAAGGAAAAAAGAAAAGTAGAGCAGAGGAAGAAGAAATGGAAGTACTAAGGAAGAACAGGCTGCAGATTCAATAGGGGAGTCAAAGTAAGCATTATTCAAAAGTGATATTTGAGCAAAGCTTGAAAAATGTAAAAAAGACAGCACCACAAATACCCACAGAAAGAGAATTCTGAGCTTGGTTGAGCTATTGCAAAGGCCTGAAGATGAGAACTTTCCTGTCATGTTCAAAAAATGGCACAAAGATCAAGATGGTTGGAGCACAGTGAGCACTGTGAGGGGAGGATAGAGAGCCAGAGTATGGGCTCTGGTGAGCCACCTCAACAATTGATAGAGTGATATGGAGAGTTGCATGTGTGAGTTCTAGGCAGAGGAATGACATGACACAGTAGACTTGAACAGTATCAATCTAGCTTCTGTATCAAAAATAAACTATTTGGGGCAAGAACAGGAGAAGAGAGACATGAAAAACAATATATTAATACAAGTAGAAATGATAGTGGGTTAGATCAGAGAAGCAACAGAAGAAATGATGAGAAGTGATCAGATTATAAAATAGTTTCAAGAAAGGGTAAACTGTATTTTCTATTGAATCAAACAGGAGCAGGGTGTAAAATAAAGGCAAGAGTCACAGATGATTCTAACGTTGTGGACCTGAATGACTGGAGGGGCAGAGTCAAGATCAACCAAACTTGTAAAGGCAGAGTCAGGCAGGAGACTAAGAGAGACTGGGAATTTTGTGTTAGGTATGTGATTTAGAAATCTACTAAGCGTGGACTGAAAGATGTTGAATAGACAGTTAAATATACAAATTTGGAATCTATAGCAGAATTCCCAACTGGAGATACAGATTTGGGAGTTATCAGATTATAGTTAGTATATAAATTGATGACACAAGATGAAATTACCAAAAAAGAGGAGAAGTGATCTGAGGACAGTGGTCTG
>NW_006160197.1:2593306-2622010 GCF_000334495.1 Tupaia belangeri chinensis | reverse complement strand
TTCCCTACATTAAGTCTGAGCAGAAGAGGAGGAACCAGAAAGGAACTATCAATGTGGTAGGAAAAATGTATGATATCCCTAAATTTAAATGAAGATAGTACTTGAAAAAAAGAGTAATCAACTATAGTAAATGATATTGATAATTAGGATGAAGACCAAGAATTTTTCATGGGGTTTATTGATATACAGGTCATTGATAACTTAGATGAAAGCAGTTATTGTAGAGGGGTGAAAATAAAACTTTGTTTGGACTTGGTTTAAGTTAGTTTGGCCAAAGATGAATTAAGCCATCTCTAAAACAATCACCTCAAGAATACGAAAAGATTTTCGCTTATATGAGGCTATAGTTATTAGTTACTTTTTTCCATTCTAATTACTTCTGTATTAGCTAAATTCATAAAATGTATGTCCAACTTGTATAATGTCTGTAAAAGCAATTTCATTTACTTTCAGCATAGAAACATGTAAAAAAAAATTTGGCTAAACTTCATGCCTTCATGGTTAATATTTGGATTTTTGTGCAACGCCACTCACAGAATCTTACCTGGTATGATGATGAAGATGATGATTATGATGATGATGAAAAAACAAATATGAAATTGGCCTTGCTCCTTTATAAAACTCGAGCATATAGCTATTTTAATTTAAACATGCTAAACTTATCTGGACCTTAAGCCCTATCTAGGTCATTAGCTTTGGCATAGAATTCACCCTTAGGTTTCATGCCCAGAGATGAGGTGTGGTAGAGGAAAGTACTCTAATGTTCTAGCCTATGTTATCCAGAGATTGTTCTTTATATTCATTGAATATTAACAGATCATCATCCCATTAATGATGCAGTGTGGGTAGGTTTAGAAAACACTTTTTTTGTCATTTCTCAAAAGATGGCTTTCTTAGAAATGACACCCTCGGGACCAGCAGTTAGTGTAATGGCTATGTCGTTGGTCTCCCACGTAGTCAATTGCGGTTCGCGTCCCAGCCCCAGTGGCTTAAAACTCACACCGGATGTGTGTGCATGCATGCCCAAGATCCCGAGAGGAGAATAGAGGAGAAGGGGTTGTGGTGTGGCTATACCTCCTGGGGGTGATTTCTAGCTTTCTGTCTCTCTGTCTCTCTGTCTGGCAAGCGCACGCGCCCTATAGCAAAAACCTTTCCAAAAAAAAAAAAAAGAGAAAGAAATGACACTCTCACCTCACCTGGAATTTATCCTATCTAATATCCTTTAAATAATCTCTAACACTTTGGCAAATTGACCAAAAGAGGAACAGAGATTTAATTCTTAAAGTCAGGGGAAGAATCATCAAGAATGTATAAAGCAAAGTAGGAAAAGAAAAAGAAGAAAGAAAGAGAGAAATAGAGAAGGAAGGAAGGAAGGAAGGAAGGAAGGAAGGAAGGAAGGAAGGAAGGAAGGAGGGAAGAAAGAAAGGAAAGGAAAGGAAAGGAAAGGAAAGGAAAGGAAAGGAAAGGAAAGGAAAGAAGAGAAAGAGAGAAAGAAGAGATAGAAGAGAAAGAAAGAAAGGAAGGAAGAGAAAAAAATAAAGAAACAAAGACAGAGAAAAGCTAAAGATAACTAAGAAATTTTAAAATATCCCCTTAGCAGGGCCAATAGGTTGTGTGGTAGTTAATGCACTGGATTCCCACATGGTCAACAGTGGTTTGGTGGTTTAAAAATCATTGAGGCGTGTGTTTGTGTATACCCAAAATCCCAAGAGGAGAATGGAGGACAAGGAATTGTGACCTGGCCATCCCCCTGGGGGATGATTTCTCACTTTCCCTCTCTCTGTTTCTCTCTGACAAGCACACATAGACTATGGCAAAAACTTAAAAAAAAAAAAATCTACTTAGCAACATTGCATGTGATCCATTCTTTCAAAACCAACCAATATTCCAGCTAATTGGAATTTTCACCCTCCTTTTAGCCCTCAGCTCACCTCTCTAAATTGCTCTAAATAATCCCATAGTTATAATATGATCTTTGTTTTGTTGTGTTTAGTTTTATTTTATCTAAAAGGTATTTGAGGTACCCTAAAGAAACACAAGAACACCAAGATGAAAAGCAAAACTAAACACAAAGAAAATAAACAAAAAAAAAAATCCACAATGATACATGTATCAGGGCAAAGGGAAAATCAAACAACTTAAAATTATTTTAATGGTAGGTGTTTTATGTGTCCTGTGTTGTTAGACACTACAAATAAATTATCTTACTTAATCTCCTCAGTTATTCAATGTGGTAGTTGCTTCTGTTTTTCAGATGAAGAAATGAAAACTTTGAGTATTTAAGTCATTGGCCTAAGGTCACAGGGCTAGTCAATACAAAGAGTTGAGATTCCACTCCCTGGCTGGCTGACACCAGTGTTGATACCCTGAACCTTCTAGAGGTAGGTAGCATGAAATGTACATTATAAAGCATTGTACAATTCAAAAGGTTGAGGTTGTGTTTGGACTGAGACACAAGAATAAGGAAAATTAAACAGTTACAAGGTGTATATAGAAAAAGTTTCACTTACAGAAAGCAAAATCTCCGTTCTTCTCCCCCATACATGAATACATGAAGAAAGTATGTGTATGCAGTGAATTCTATCTTAAGTCCTATAATAAATACATCATCAAGTATTGTATAACATGTTCATCAAGTGTCTTGATGCAAACCAAAGCAGACATTTAGAATCATGTATGTTTTTTAAATTTTCCAGAGTGCACGTGCACTTTACTGAGAGAGAGAGAGTGAGAGTGAGAGAGAGAGAGAGAGAGAGTGATAAAGCACTCTTCCTATGGATGATGGTCGCACCACCATCCATTTTCGTCCATTTCTCCTTTCAGGATTTTGGGCTAATATGCAGAAGTCTTCAGTGCAAAACTGAAAATAAAATTGTCTTCCTCCCATGACAATTCTTAAGACTAAGCAGGACTTGAATCTTTCTTTTTATTATTTTTTTTATGATAGAGCACATGTACAAATGAGAGAAAGAGAGAGAGAGAGAGAGAGAGAAGCACCCTCCAGAGAGTTTGGTCTTGCTGCAATCCATTTCCTACAGTCTTCCAGGCCACCAGCCTTCTGGGCACATGCACCTGATGTTGTTTTCAAGGCAACCAGAATGGGAATTCAAGCTAGTCAACCTGTGGTTTCCAGCTTCACAGGCTGGTAACTGAGCCACAGAGGCTGGGCTAGGACTCGAATCTTACCATCCATATAGAATTAGACTAAAGGAGTGCATATAAACAACACTAAACTTACAATCGTTAAACAGGTCTGGGTTCTCTCTATAGATAAGTGAGCATTTACAATCTCATATACCTCCTCTTTCACAATTAACATCTGAGGCAAACAGACATATTTAGAGAGCAATTATGTCAGTCATCACTTGAGAGTATGATCATTTAAAGTATACCAAGATTTTATAATAATTTAGTAGGTAGGTAAAATTGCCTATAAACATGCTTTCTTCACTAGCCTTTCTTTATTCAGAAATTATTCCAAACTTGTCCCAGCCATGGTGGCACAAGGATAGGACATACTGCCCAATGCTGGAGCCATATAGGAGACTCCCAACTTCAGATTAGAGGTCAGGTTAGGAAGAGTGGTCACTCCCACAGGTGCAGTGGTCCTGGCTCCTGAGAGTGGGAGGGAGGATTGTAGCTTGGTGAAACCCTGACGAGGGCACTTTCCTCTCTCCACCTTTCTGTTTCTCTGTATCTCTCCCTGTTCCAGTCAAACAAAAAAAGAAATTATTTGGAGCCTTACTACTTGTATCCTGTTTCACAGACAACATGGTTTTCCATTTTGCATAGCAAATAGAAAACAAAATAAAAACAAAACCAGACAAATGAGGCGAAATGGAGGAAGACATAATTTTGAAAGATTATTTTTTAATTGCCAGAGGGGGGTCATGTGCTAGCCAGAGAGAGAAAGATAGAACACACTGTCCTTTTGGGTGTGGTCAGATCGTAATTCCAAATCCTCTATATCTCAATCCTGTCAGGATTTAGGGCATGCACACAGACGTGCCTGATATGTTTTTTGAGCCATCAGGCTCGGGTTTGAACAGTGGTTGGCCATGTAGGATCTGACTTGCTTAAACACTAGACTACAGGACCAAACTGGATCTTTCTATTTTTTCTTAAGTATTCTCTCACAGACATGGACAATTTGAAAGAAAACATTCATGAAAGAGAGTAACATTAATCAGCTAAGAAGACCTAGGCCAGTAGATCTGTTTCTTAGTTGTGACAGTACAAAACAAAATATTGCCATCCACCCTCAAATACTTGGAAAAAAATCAAAGGAAAGAATGCTAGGAAGTTCAGTAATATCAGCACTAACTCTCTTTTCACAGGTTGTGTATTTCCAGCCCAGAATCAGAAGGCCAATTTTTTCTCTATACATTTCATTCTTGTCTTGAATCTTTGCCCTGAATTTCTAGGTCTGAATCTCAGCTCAGGTTCCTGGTGGGAAGTTATTGCTTTTCTTTCTTTGGTGAGAATCTTGTATATAAGAAAACCACCAGGGTAGATGGTTAAGTGGCAACACTGAGCACCAAGGTCTCCTGGACCCTACACTTTCTCAGTTACTCTCAACCATTAGCAGTTGCTCCTGCTGTCCACGTGTACTGGCAACTCCCATGCTTTCTCAGCTTCTGCCACAACGGCAGCCTCTACAGAATCCTGGATATCGCCAGAAATTCTGCACTAAGTAAAACAGACTGCAGGTCCTTCAGAACATTAAAATTCAGGAGTAACTTTTGGGATTATATTTAATGAAAAAAATTAGTAAGCCTTTATTCTTTACCCAGACCTTCAGGGACAAGATTGGTATTACATAGTTTTTGAAAAATCAAGTCGTCGTACATACGATTTACAAAAGCAAAAAAGTTTCTACACTGACATGTATCTAGCCATTCTCTTGGATCTGTTGTTATTGTTGTTTGAGGAAGACTAAACTGACAATATCATATCTCCCTCCTGGCAATGATCAAACACAAGTATCTAAACTAGATTTTTCCTTTTGTCACTGCAGTTGTAAATTGAGACTGTGAAATACCCCCGAGATAATTACAGCTCACCAACCAAGATTAAAGCTAAAATCATAGTTATCCTACACACACACAAACATGCACACATACATACACATGCGCCTGCAAGTCCCTTGCTAAATACAATTATGTCTTTTTGTGCCACATGCTAAACACGATTGTGTCTTTTTTGTGTCACATGCATTTTATCAGAAGCTTAATTGTAATATCAGTATCAAATTTGTTCTTCCTGTATTTCCATCCCAATGCAGCATTTTCAAGATCTATCCAATATGTTGCATTATCTTATGATGTAAGAACATGCCTCTGACATATATTATATATAAACACATATACACCTCAGACTTAGGAAGAAACTAAACTATAATAGGGTTTATTTTAGGTTAGGTGCCACAAAGATCAGAGACAAGCTGCAGAACCAACTGAGGAATATAATTTCCCTACGAAATTTGATGCCAATTGTGTTGACTGATCAGAATCTTTTCTCCTCATTTCAGACTCTAGTCACTTGTCTATACCTGTAGGAAAAATGAAAGATCCATACGTAGATTAAGATGTCAATCGCCTCTGCAAGGATCTCTAAAATATGACTTTTCAATGCTTTCTCATATGAGGGCAGCCACTTGTGCCATCTCTGCCAAATTTATGAAAAGTGAAAAAAATCACTAAATTATGTTAGTGTAGAATTTAGAGGGAGAAGAGAATGCCACATAATATGCTAATGAAATAATTGAAGTCTTCCAATAATTTGAGAAAGTATCTAGTAAGAGAGTTGAAATTTTTATCCTATCACATGGTTGAAACGATTCTTCTTTTCACATCTTGCTACTTCCCAGAATAAACTAACTAATTTTTAATTTTAATTGCCAGATAGCATGAATTATTTCCAAAGAAAAACAGAGAGATAGGGAGGGAGGGGGAGACAGCACCCCCCACTGGATTGTGGACATAGTACAATCCTTTCTCCATCTCTCCATTTTCTATCAAGATTCTGGGCACTAATACACTGGTGTTTAGTGTGTTTATTGAGCTGCCAGGGCTAGGAATCAAACCATGGTTGGTCTTGTAGGATCTGCCTACCTTTAACCACAGGTTAAAGTTAACCACACAGGCTCCTCTATCCCGAAGTTTTCTTTGCAACCCAGTCTCCCACAACTACTCAACTATTTCTATATTCAGACAATACATTACACAGACCTGTATGTAGAACACTTTTCACATATGAAATCAGCAGCTTCCCATGTTCAGGAAGCTTCATACTATTCTCATGTGTTTGCACAGAGTTTCTTTTCCTAGTAGGCTTAGGATGAGGATTGTACTGATTCTGATTATCTCGAAATCCTCCACATTGCCAAGCTTCACGCTTAGCGTAGGCTAGGAGCTCAGTAAACATTTGTTTCAACATTCTCCCTTGCTAGTTCTTTTTACAAGAAAAACGACTTCCTTTTCTGAACTGTATTATTTATTCAGCATCCTCCAAAACCATGGTGCTGTATAAACTAAGCAGAAGCAAGGCCCAAAATGTATGAATGACAGAGAAACCGAAAAATTACTTATTGTTCAAAGCATAATGACCTGTTTAAGTGATCAGGAAAACAACAGGTGTGCTTTGTATTTGCCTTGCATTGTACAAGCTTTCTAAAGCTTCATTATTTTGCTTTATAAAGCTAGATTAGCAGATACTTACCAATTTATAAAATGATTAAGTGCAATCTGAGATTCACTGTAAAACTAGAATTGAACTGAATGAGTTAATATGCTTACAATCTATCTTTAAATCCATGTTAGCTATTGACTCTAAGCTCAGTGTCACTGACATAAGGCAATGACTGTATGTAAATGTATGTTCTCATCAAAGATGTAAATGATACTGATGAACCAGCAGATTTGGAACATTTATCAGGGGACAAAATTGGAATAGCTGTTATATTAAAGCCAAAGGTAAGATACACATGATTAGCCACCTGGACTATTTTTTTGTCAGACTTGTTCTACATGGAAACTTTTCTACTAGACTTATTCCGAAATGTTCTTTTAGTCACTGAAAAAGGGAGTACGAGATCAAAGTTCTTACAAAGTACCGAGAATTATCTGTGGCATATATGCCCCCATTAGATCCTGCAAGGTGACTAGATTAGTTACTACAGCAATGCAGTTCAAAGTGGTGAACCAAGTAGGAGAGGAAGTGCTTCTGCCAATGTAACAGGAACCAAAGCTTTGAAGTCTATATTCTGAAAATCGGAAACTCTTCAGTCTATAGATTATAAAGCTGTCCCCAAGACATGACTCTACCTATGTGCAGACGCACTCAGACACACTAGGATAGAGTTCAAGACTAACTTCACTTCTCTACAGACTTCAAATAGTGTAGTTTTACTGCTCTTATTCTATGGTAATGCATACATGCATGTCTGTGTGTGTATGTGTGTATACTGTGCATGTATATGTGTATATGTAAGGTATACATAATAATAACATATACCAATATTCCAATTTTACTTGTCCAAATCATTGGTCCATAGTACTATTACAAAGTACTGAATTCTACCAAGTGATCAAAATCTACATGCATGGGGAACCAGCAGTTAGCATAATGGCTATGTCACTGGACTCCCACGTAGTTGACCGCAGTTCGCGTCCCAGACCCGGTGGCTTAAAACTCACACCGAGCGCGTGTGCGTGCGTGCCCAACATTCTGAGAGAAGAATGGAGGAGAAGGGATTGTGCTGTGACCATCCCCCCTGGGGGATGATTTCTCGCTTTCTGTCTCTCTGTCTCTGTCTGTCTGATGAGCGCATGTGCCCTATAGTGAAAAACCTCTCAAAAAAAAAAAAAACTACATGCATGCTAGTCTTTTAAAATATATTCAATGACATGAATAACACAGCATTACCAGAAATTGTAAAACAGTATATAGATGATTACTCCTAATCCAATTAACTCCAACATAATTATCACTTTGTGGTAAGTCCATCAGGTCTTTTCCCAGTTTGCATGTTGAAATAGTTATGACCATTGTATGGCTGTGCTGTTTTCCGTGCCTTTTCCTCACTTAACTATTTCCCATTTTGTAACCGTATTTTTCCTGCTACAGTTCTTTCCTGTCTCTCATTTTCTGTTTACTACAAAAGTGTGCACTAGTTGTAAAATTAATAAATAAATTGAGAAAGGTATAAGAAGAAAGTAAATATCCTTTGAAATTTCACAATCTGGAGGCAATCAACCACAGACAGAATATTGTTAAATAAATGTGATAGTTTGTAGTTCAATATTTTAAAAATCCTTACCAATATAAAACAGTTGCATAATTTAAGTATCTTCCTTCTGAACATGCTTTTTTTGCAATCTGCTTTTTCTGTAAATGAGATTTTGTAAAGTTCTTTTTTTAAATCAATATAGCTATACCATTTATTTAAAGAATTGCATTGTATTAATTTTTATACATGCTTCTTAATTTTCTTCACTAACCACTATGGGTAGATCTTTGAACAGACCTTTGCTCTGACACCTGTATTTATGTATCATTTTTTTTAATTGTTAGAGTGCATATGTACTCTCCAAAGAGAGCCATAGAGAGAAAAAGAGAGAAGAGGAAAATGTAACCCCCAGTGGGGCATGGTGCCACAATCTATTCTCCTATTTCTCTCCATCCCACTGGGATTTGGAGCATTCATAGATGTGTGTCAGGTGTTTTTCTTCAAGCAAAGCCACTGAGTCAGGATTTGAACTGTAGTCATAACATGGGATCTAGCTCCCTTAATTAATAGGCTATGGGCCAGCCCTATAATTATATGTCTTTTTGCATATTTCTGAGGATTTCCTCCAGGTAAATTTCCACTTGGGAATATCAGCTTAAACAATACAGTTGCCTTTTAGAATGCAGAAATGATACTGACTTTCTCAGGGTGTTTATATTTTAAGTCCAGACTTTAGGGATTTTTTTACTCACAATCATACCATAGTGTACACTTAATTGTGCAGGAATCCATCTAAGCTCATCAACACTCAGAAAAGTGAGGGAAGGAGGTGAAGTTTTCGGCAGAAAGTTGCTGCGATTCTTACCACATATGTTGGGTAAAAGTAGACCTGTTACCCAGGCCCACATAACCGAAAGATGAATTGCTACACAAACAAAAAGGATGAAATTAGCAGTCAGACCAGAGGCAGTTTATGATTTGCCTAATTGTGTTAAGGATCTACTGTAGTCCCATTAGCTACATGGCCAGGCTGATATCAAGTACAAAGGGAAATACTAGGACTGATTTTTTAGCCAGAGATGGTGCCAGAATGGTGGTTACTAAACTGCAGTCTAAACAAAAATCTAAGAGGTTAACTTGGTTGCCAATTCTTATGATTACCTGACATGTATTTCTCTACAATAATTTTTATGTTGGGATACAAGAATGTGTCTTCTTCATGTAGGCTTTTCTTTCTCTCTCTCTCTCTCTCTCTCTCTCTCTCTCTCTCTCTTTTTAAAAGACAGATTTTTGCAACAGAGCACGTACACTCACCAGAGAGAAAGACAGAGACAGAAAGCCAGAAATCACCCCCTGGTGGGGATGACACATTGCAATTCCTTCTCCTCCCTTCTCCTCTCAGGATTTTGGGCATGCACACACAAGTGCCAGACCTGGGTCCAGGACTTGAAGTGTGGTTGACTATGTGGGAGTCCAGTGACATAACCATTATGCCATCTGCTGGTCCCTATGCAGGCTTCTCTTTACAGCACAAGTAAGAAAACAGAATGAACTGTATCAAAATAGTTAAATATCAACACCTGCAACATAACCAGAGGATACTATCTATCCTCTACAAAGTTCTTTATTAGCTGTTCCTCTACCATTCATATATGCAGTGATTCATCAATATTTCAAAGCCATTTCTGTCATTCTCACTATGACATCTAGATATTTTCACTTTCTCTTCATCAATGTAACTCTACACACACGACACACAAACCCTATCATTTTGCCCACTTACTTTGTTGAAAATGCAGGCCTGTGCCCCAAAGAATTCTTCCAAAAATATTTTTCCTAATTCTAAGGCTCTTATTTTCTTCAGCATTTATGCGTTTTAACATACGCACACTGTTTATAATTTTTTTCATGGTCTTTATTTATTATCTTATACATGCAATCTGAGTTGCTGATCATACTGTAAAAAACTCATTTTTTGTGACTAGAAGGTGGATGTGTGTATGTGTGTGCCCAAAGTCCAGAGAGGAGAATGGACAAGAAGGGGTTGTGGTGTGGCCACCTACGTGGGGGGTGATTTCTCTCTTTCTGTCTCTATTACTTTTTGTCCCTCCAGAGAGCACACAAACCCTATAGTAAACATCACTAAAAAACAAAACAAAACAAAGCAAAACACTCATTTTCTATCACCTGGCTACAATATAATATAATGTTCTTCAATTCTTGATTTTAGCAGTGTGCTTGTCCAGAAATACCATTATTAAATTTCCTGAGGGCTGAAGAAGCACAAAGCAATTGAATGTTCAACACTTATAAATTTTATAATTCATAAATATTTATAAATGTCATTATTTATTAGGAACTAGTAGAAGAGATTTAGAAAGAAGATTCAAAACTCATACCTGTGTTTTTCTTAATGTAATTACAACAATTCTATATAGTTTTCTGACAGTGTAATGATGACTGGCTGTTTCAGTAGATTTGTTACTCATTAGTCTTTTAAATGCTATTTGATAATCCCTTTTGTTTGATACTTTATGAAGCTTTAAAAACTTTACCTGTTTCAGATAATATTGGGTTTCTAAATATAAATAATGATTTGCAGCTTAAAAATACAATCACTCCATAGCTAAATCATGGAGCTTTAAGAATTAGAGTGGATGCTAGCAATATGTACTAAGAATATTCCAGTAATATTTCCCAAGACTATGTTAGTCTACTCCTTAAATTCAGTAACTAAAGATTAGATTATAAAAGAGTGACAGTGAAAATTTGAGATACACAATATCTCAATTTTGCAAACTAATATCTAATGAAAAACATATTTTAGTATACTGTATTATCATGGTAGGGAAAATATTTCTCTTTAAAAATGTTATTATCTTGGGGCTGGCAGGTGGTGTGGTGGTTAAGGCACTGGACTCCCACATGGCAAACTCAGTTTGAGGCCCGGACCTGGAGGCTTGCTTTTTCACTTTCCCTTTTCGGTCTCTCCCTTGGTCAAATTAAAATAATAATAACAATTATAATAATAAATAAAATAATTTTTTAAAAAAGAGATCATATTTTTCAAGAGAAACTCATCTTCTTAAATTTTAACACAAATAATGAGATGATATTAATGCAAATATATTTAAGACCATTCAGCAAGAAGAGGCTCCCACATGAAAACAACCATTGGGAATATATTATGCCTTCAGTTAACAGAGCTTCATTTTCCCAAAGGGTTCTCAATAAATATTATTTCTTGATAATGTTTATAAAGTCAACAATATGTATATTTAAAGGACACTGGAGATTCTTATCTGATAGCCAAGAAAAACTCCCTGCATCATTTAAAAATTTGAGTTTTAGTTCTGTGATTCTTCAATACTTCATTTGTCTTTTTGACTTCAGCTCATTTTGACATTGCTGACCTTGTTAACACTGTTGACCTTGAGCTTCAGGAATATTGAGAACATTAAAGGTGCAGAGCCAAGAGGTAAGCATGGTTAATGTGTAAATGAAGGAATAGACTTTTTCTTTCTTTTTTTTAATCGTATTGTGGTAGAAGAGAGACCAATGAAAAAGGGTAGATATAACAAAGGAACAGATTACAGATTTCAGATAGAGAGAAAAGAAAACCTTAAATATTTCAAGATAACAAATAACAGAGCAGATTATGTATCTGAGAACATGATTCTTTTACCAAACTATTTTATGAAAAGGTCAGATGACGTATTCTGGAGGATGATTTCAAGAAGGAAAGAGTTTGGACCATAGATTTATCACTTTTCTTTTAAAAAATTTTTGGCAATTGCAAACAATTTTTTAGATTTACCATATAATACATAATTGTGGGAGTACAGTATGGTTTTACAGTACAAGAATACAATGTGTAATGATTCATTCAGGATAATTAGCATACCATCATCTCAACCATTTGTCATTGCTTGTGTTGGGGACATTCTAAATTGTTCCTTGACATACATAGATAGCTATTGCCATCCACATCCTCCCTCATTCCCATGGTATCTTTTAACACTATACATTATTCCTCCCATCTATCTGCAATTTTATTTCTATTAATCAACATCATTCTGTTCCCTCCCACTCATCTTTCCCAGCCTCTAGCAGTTATTCTGTATCTTTCTGTCTCTAGAAGGCCATTTTTCCAATTTCTACATATGATATTTCTCTTTTGGGGCCTTGCTTATTTCATTTAATGTAAAGTCCTTAAGGCACTAATGCTTCTGAGAGGAGAATGGAGGAAAAAGGATTGCTGTGTAGCCTTCCTCCCTTTGGGGTGCTCTCACACACATTCTCTTTCCTTCTCTCTGGCAAGTGCACTTATCTTGCATCATAAATAAGTAAACAAACAAACCATATTTAGGACTCAATGGTGAGTCGGCCATGTGGGATCTAGCTCCCGTAACTAGCATGCCATTGGCTAGCCTGAATTCTCTAACTTCTTTAGCACCAAATTATCGAAGATGTGACTCTGAGTGCATTAATGGGTCATAAAATAAATTCTTTAGCTACAAACTGGCCCTTAAAAAATAAACGAGACTAGGATACAAATTTAATTTGAAATAAATAGAATATTCAAGAGAAGAAAAGAAAGTATTAGCTATCCAGTGTACGTAGTAATTTCATAAACTTTTGTATTTAATGTGTGTGATAGTCACAATATACTACGTGGAGAAGATTGGATCCTATTATATGAAAATATTTAAAAGTATATTCTACAGAGTCATGAAGTATTTTTTTCTTGCTGAAAAAAGTTTTAGCACATTAGTATATGCACATAGATATTCTAGAAGGTCCTACAGTTGTGGACAGAGTCTTCTTTCATCCTTGCAACATTGTCTAGCATTGAGTCCTGCACATGCTCAGTGTGTAATAAATGCGTTCTGGGGAAAAGCAAAAACAAAAAACCCAGGATATTAAAAGCTTCCATGGTCTTACAAACAGACTTCCAAAAAAAAAAACAAAGAAAGAAAGAAAGGAATATGTAGATGTTTATATTTCTATCATTTCAAGTAAAATGAGTAGCACCGAGGTGTCAAAATGTTTCCAAAAAGGGGATGATAGTCAAAATGCACTTTTTCTCTCAAAATTCTCCAAAGACAGCTAGGGCCAATACAAATTACTATTTTGATGACATTTTTTGTTGTCTCAGGAAAATTATTAAACTCCAACTTCAAAATAGTCTTAAGGAGCCACTGAGAAGGGAATCATGGGAGTCGCTTGCCAATATGTGTTCACTACGCTCTCACAGAACCAGGCATAGATCCTGTTTTTATGGTATTTACACGTTATTGAGCCTTCTTCAGAACTCCTGTCTAGTCTAGCCACAATACACTTCCAGAACAATATAATTAAGCAAATCTATCATTTGTATCTGTTTCCATGTGAATATAGCTTTGCAGGAAAGACTACTTCATCTGCTGTATTATTGTAATGTTAGTCTCTTGAGAAGGAGATTAGGAAGGAAATGACAGCCTTCAGCTTTGACTGTGAAAGACTCAGTTTCATTTTTTTTTTTTAAAGAGAAATGTTTGCTCCAGGGTGTGTGTGCTCACTGGAGAGAAAGAGAAAGACAGAGAGACAGAAATCAAGAAATCACTTCCTGGGGGGGATGGCCAAGCACAATTCCTTCTCCATTCTCCTCTCAAGATCTTGGATAAGCACTCATGTGTGTCCTGTGTGAGTTTTAAGCCACCAGGTAGGGGAATTGAACCACAGTCAACTACATGGGAGTCCAGTGACATATCCATCCACTGTTCCCAAGACCCAATTTCTAATTTGGCTTTTCTGAGCCATTTCCTCATCAAGGAAATGGGATATATCAGTCCTGCATCACTTAATGATGGGATGCATCCTTAGAAATGCATCATTGGATGCATTCATCAGTGTGCAAACATTATGGATTGAACTTATACAAACCCAACTGAATAGCCTGCTCCACAGCTAGGCTAGAAGATTTTGCTCCTAGGCTGCAAACCTGCCCAGCATTTTATCACACTGAATACTATAGGCACTAGCATCACATTGGTAAGCATTCATAAATCTAAACATACCTAAACATAGAAACTATGGTATAAAAGTAAAAAAGGATAAACCTGTGTAGGGCACTTACTATGAATTGAGTTTGCAAAACTAGAAGTTGGTCTGGGTGAGTCAGTGAGTGAATGTGAAGGCCTATGACATTCCTGTGCTCTACTGTAGACATTATCAGTATTGTCCACTTAAGCTACACTACTTTTACTCTAAAATTCGCTCTTTCTTATATAATAAATTAGCTTTAATCTATTTTAGTTTTACAAACTTTTAAGTTGCTTTTAAATCTTAACTTTTGTGGGGCCAGCAGATGTTGTAGCAGACAAGTTGCTGGACTCCCACATGGCTGACCACAGTTTGAGTTCTGGACGTGTAGACTTGAAGCTCATGCTGGACTCATGTGCATGTGTGCCCAACAACCTGGAAGGAGAATGGAAAAGGGATTGCGATGTGGCCATCTCCTGGGGGGATTATTTCTCATTTTCAACCTCACTGTCTCTATCTCTCTCTCTCTTTCCAGCAAGCACAGGTGTCTGAAGGCAAAAACTTTTAAAAAAATTTTTTGACTCTCATAATACAACTTAGCTTAAAACATAAACACATTGTATGCCTATACAAAATGAATTTATTCCTTTATATCTTTATCCTATAAGCTTTTTTATATTTTAAAGATTTTTTTTACATATATTTTTACTTTTCAACTTTAAAGAACAAAAACAAGCAAAAAACAGGGACACACACACAAACACGAGCTTAGATCTACATGGGATTAAGATCATCAAAATCACTGTATTCCACTCCCACATTTTGTCTCACTGGAGCATCCATGAAGTCATGGAAAAAAGAAAAAAATGACAGCACCACAAGAACACAAGATCAAATCCAGCACAAGAGAAAATGATGTAATCAATAGATGCAGGTGTCCAGCAGATGGCATAGTGGTTACATCTCTGGATTCCCATGCTGTCAACCGCAGTTCAAGCCCTGGACCTGGTGACTGGAAATTCATACCTAGTGCATGTGCATGTGTGTCCAAGATCCCAGGAGGTGATTGGAGAAGAAAGGATTGTAGCTTGGTCATCCCCCCTCACCCCAAGGCGTCATTTCACACTGTCTCTGTCTCTCTCTGGCAAGTTCATGCACCCAAAAGAAAAAAAACTCTTAAAAAAATAAGAATTGCAGTAGGGCCAGCCTGTGGCCTAGTGGTTAAAACGTCTGGATACCACATGACCTGCCACACAGTTTGAGTCCTAAACCCAGCAGCTTGAAAAACACAGCGGGTTTGTGTGTGTATGTATGCTCAAAATCCCGAAAGGAAGGAGAAATAGAAAAGGACATGCAGCATAATCATGCCCCATAGAGGGTGCTTTCTTGCTTTCCTTCTCTCTGGCAAAAAAAGAAGAAAAAAAAAAAAAAAGACTCATAGTAAATGCAAGACATATGAAACTGCTGCCAGTATAAGGCATACTCTTTTAGAGTAAATTTTCATAAATAAAAAGTATACTCTAATAACTAAGAACATAGTTCTTTACTGCATTATCAAGCAGTGTGTACCTCACGTAAGTGTATGTGTTGTACTTTAGTATGATTGTCAGTGCAGCAGGTTTGTTTGCACCGGTATCATCACAACCATGTGAGCAATGCGTGGAGCTATGACATTGCTGACTGATGTCAGTAGGCAACAGGAATTTCTCAGCTCCAGTATAATCTTACGGGGCCATGGTCATATATGTAATCTGTTGTCGGTCAAATCATTGTTATATGGTACACAATTGTGTGTGTGTGTGTGTGTATGTTGATACATGCTACTCTAGACACATAATGAATTCTGTAGACTAGTATTAAACATAGAAACAAGAATACAATGATTTGGGAATGCAAAAATAAGAAGTTTTAAAGATTTATGTTGACATTCAACCTAGGAAAGTCTTGAATTTCTGACTGTTGAAAATTTTGCTCATATGCAACTCAAAGAATTGAGTTGGGTGACAAAGACAACCAGAAAAATCATGCATTTCATAGACGCCCTTCCAATCTGATAAGAGCATCTCATGACAAAAAACTTAATTATATCAATTCAGGCATTAAGTCCAACATACATGACATTAAAATTCTACTAACTTGGCATTTTAATATTGACAACATGTCTATATTATTTTTTCTCTTACTTTTATTTTATCTTATTTTATTTTTTGAAAAATTTTTGCTATAGGGCATATATGTTTACTGTAGAGACATAGAGAGACAGAAAGCAAGAAACCAAACCCCAAAGGGGATGACCACGCCACAATCCCTTCTCTTCTATTCTCCTCTTAAGATTTGGGGCACCCCCACACACATGCCCAGCATGAGTTTCAAGGACCCAGGTCCAAGACTTGAACCACAGTGGAAGTCAGGTGACATAACATTACACTATCTGCTGTCCCACTTTTATTTTATAATATAATTTCATGTCTGTTATTTGTTTCTCTAAAAAAAACTGAAGGTTTTCTCTAAGAGGATAAGTTATCTTTTGGGGGAGAAATATGTACCCAAGTCATTAAAATAAGTTTTCAATGTCTGAAGAGCCTCTCAAAAATTGTGCTTTTGTGGAAACAGCAGTTAACATAATGGCTATGTCACTGGACTCCCACATAGTCGACCACGGTTCAAGTCCCGGACCCGGTGGCTTAAACTCATGCTGGGCACGTGTGCATGTGTGCCCAAGATCCCGAGAGGAGAATGGAGGAGAAGGGATTGCGGCGTGGCCATCTCCCCTGGGGGTTGATTTCTCGCTTTCTATCTCTCTGTCTCTCTCTGTCTGTCTGGCGAGCACACGCGCCCTATAGCAAAAACCTCTCCAAAAAAAGAAAAAAAAAATTGTGCTTTTGGGGCCAGCAGGTTGTATGGTGGTTCAGACACTGCGTTCCCATTTGGCCTACTGTTGTTCTAGTCCCAGACTTGGCAGGGTGCATGTGCATGTGCATGGATGGGCAAAATTCCAGAAAGAGAGTGGAAGAGAAAAGATTGTGTCATGCCCATCCCCCCTGGGGGGTTGATTTCTCAGCTTCCCTCTCACTGTCTCTCTCTCTTTCTCTCTCTGTCTCTCAGGTGGCCACTATCTTTCACTAGCCCTATCGCAAAAGCCTAAATAATAATAATTATTATTATGCTTTTATGCTTTAATTTGGGAACCAACTATTACCAGAGTTGTTACAAAGATTATTTTCTAGAAACAGATTTGCCTTACCCATAGTTACCAGGTTTCAAATGTTTTCCAGACTCTTCTTTGATCAGGAATAAACTGATAGCTTGGGCCTGGGCAAGTCCAGCCTTATAGCCAGCTCTGAGAGTCAGATTTCCCTGGTGAGCTTCACGTAGTTCCTGGGCCATGTTATGGAAGAGTCAACACTACGACCCTCTTAAATACAGAGAAAATCTCAGAAGTGTCATTAGCCATGTCCTACCTAAAAACAGAGTTACTTACACAGAAAACTTCTAGCTATATTTACAAAATGAATCTTACATATGATGAGTAAGTTTCACTTGGTCACTTAACATACTGACAGTAATAAAACACACAGAATCAGCTTCCCTCTCACTGTCTCTCTCTCTTTCTCTCTCTGTCTCTCAGGTGGCCACTATCTTTCACTAGCCCTATCGCAAAAGCCTAAATAATAATAATTATTATTATGCTTTTATGCTTTAATTTGGGAACCAACTATTACCAGAGTTGTTACAAAGATTATTTTCTAGAAACAGATTTGCCTTACCCATAGTTACCAGGTTTCAAATGTTTTCCAGACTCTTCTTTGATCAGGAATAAACTGATAGCTTGGGCCTGGGCAAGTCCAGCCTTATAGCCAGCTCTGAGAGTCAGATTTCCCTGGTGAGCTTCACGTAGTTCCTGGGCCATGTTATGGAAGAGTCAACACTACGACCCTCTTAAATACAGAGAAAATCTCAGAAGTGTCATTAGCCATGTCCTACCTAAAAACAGAGTTACTTACACAGAAAACTTCTAGCTATATTTACAAAATGAATCTTACATATGATGAGTAAGTTTCACTTGGTCACTTAACATACTGACAGTAATAAAACACACAGAATTTAGAGTCAAATCAAAAATACCATTTTTGGTACCAAAAACCTATCATCTTACTCTTCTATGCTATAATAACTTACTTTTTCTCACATCATGCCATGAAACTCACCAGCAGAGACAAAATATTCACATTTTTTACCCCCACATCTGCCAAACGTTAGAAATTTCAAGGAGTTTTGAGAATGTGCTAATGCAAGAAAACTAGCAATAAAATAATGAAACTTGCGTAGATTGCTTCTACTTTTCAATGAAAATTATTGAAAATTAATTTAACTGACTACGAAAATTATTATAAGCGACTTCTAATGTTATTCATATTATTTCATCATGTTTACCTGTTGGTAGGAAGCACATTATCAATTTCATACTAATTTACTTGCTTTTCCATTTATAGTACTGAATTGAACAAATAGCCAGGAATGCTGAAGCTGGAGAAAATTGTAGTATTGTACAATAAAAAGAACACCTGGTGTTTAGAGTTAGAAGCCTGAAGTCTGACCCCAATCCTGCTGTCGATTTATTGGAAAATAACAAAAAGTAATTTTTGCTCTTTGAACCTCAATTACTGTATCTGTAAAACATAGAAAAGTATCTCTACTTTGTTTATGGTAAAGAGTTGCTGTGAGGATCCGGTGACATAATGTATGAAAAATCATGTTGAATGCACCGAACAATCATTACAAGTATTTAGTCCTAGAGTAGAAACAATGATTTTTAACTAAGATAAGCTATATTTACTACAGTGGCAAGAGTTATATAAAATTATTTTTAGAAATGTTAACTCCAGGGCTGACCATGAAGCAATGGTTAAGCACTCATATTTATTGGAAACTTCGCCACTGGCCAACTGCAGCTTGAATCTCTCCTTTTCACGCATGTCCAGAGGCTTGAAAAACAGGAGAGGTGTGAGTACATGCATGTTCAAAATCATGATGGACAAAGAAATGGAGGAAAAGGGATTATGCTGGGAACCACACCCCCTGGAGGGTGCTTTCTCTCTTTGGCAAGCACACACATACTCTGGCAATATGGTGGGGAAAGAAAAAAAAAAAGCGAAGAAATCCCCCCTTTGTCACTTACATGAAAAAAATGTGCTTGTAGTATTAACTAACTGAAACTATATTTTAAAAAATTCAAAGTAAATAAAGAAATAAAGAGTGTTAGAAAAAGGCTTCTGCACCCATGAGAGGCAAAATATTTATATATATATAAATATATATATATATCATCCTATTTCTTATATCATGCTTGTCTCTTCAACAAACAGACTGCATAAACTGAAATAAAGCATTTCTTGCAGAATTTTACAAAACAAAAATAGACACAATCCCTTAATGAACTATTAGAACTAGGCAGTGATCAACACCAGCTGTGCTACAAAAACTATTGATTAAAAAAACTGATGGGGGATTGGACAG
Source organism: Tupaia belangeri chinensis (assembly GCF_000334495.1). Lineage (NCBI taxonomy): Eukaryota > Metazoa > Chordata > Mammalia > Scandentia > Tupaiidae > Tupaia > Tupaia belangeri. The sequence continues at coordinate 2,602,239 of NW_006160197.1, read as the reverse complement.
CAGGTAGCATGGTGGTTAAGACACTGAACACCCACATGACTGACCACCATTCGAGTCCCAGATCTGACAGTGTGGTTTCTTGCTTTTTCCGTCCATCCCTCCTCTCACCTCCCTCCCTTCTCCTCCTCCTCTCTCTCTTGGTCCCTCTCTTGTGACCTATAGCAAATTTACAAGATAATAATAATGATAAATAAAATAAATAGTTCTTTAAAAAGTAATAAAACCTGAGTGGGAGGGTCAGCAGGTGGTATAGTAGTTAAGGTGCTGGACTCACACAGGCTCGACTGCGGTTCAACTCTCAGACCTGAAAAATCACACTGGGCACATGTGCATGCATGCCCAAAATTCCAGGAAGAGAATGGAGAAGGAAGGATTGCAGCATGGATATTCAACTTTAGGGGGTGATTCTCACTTTCCCCCTCATTGTCTTTCTCTGTCTCTTTCCAGTGAGCCCACGTGCCCTATGGCAAAAACCTTAAAAAGAACAAAAGAAAAGAAAAGAAAAGAAAAGAAAAGAAAAGAAAAGAAAAGAAAAGAAAAGATCAGGAACTTGTATAATGGACAGATCAGACAAATAATACCTTAACACAGACCAATCTAAATGTCACAAAAAGAGAGATAACAGGTGATATGTCCTCCTTAGTGTAATGCAATAAGAAATACAAGAGGACTTCAAAAGGTTCATCAAAAATAAAATTGAAGTAGAAGTTGACTTTAGTGCAAAACATTTCGAAATCATGCATTACTTTTTCATAATATGCATTTTTCATAAACTTTTCGAAGATCCCTATGCACCACAACACTTTTACAGACTTTATGCAAAAACTTGAACCAGAATCTAAGTAAATTGGGATAGAAGATCATGCTAAACAATACTACACAGATATAAACAACAAAATCTAGTATGTAAGAAACTCGTTTCTTCTATAAATAAATTGCAATGAAAAAAACAGGTAGGAAACTACTGATTTGAAGTGTCTTAAGAAACACGTAAACTGAATGCAACATTTGAAACTTGTGGGGGTACGGCTTTGAAAACCAACTAGAAAATAATGTACGTGACAAGAAAGAAAGTTTGTATAGTTTGATAGAATATTTATTGGTACTAAAAATGATTTTAGTTATTTTAGATGTGATAATGCTATTACATGATATAAATGGTTCCTCAAAGTTTAAAGGTACAGACTAAATCATTTATGTGTGTAATAACATGAGGTTTAGGGTTTATTTTAAAATAATCCAATGCCAGTGGCAGGAGGATGAGTAGGGACAGTTGGAAGTGGGTGATATGTTTATAGTTGTTACGCAGATTGATACACACAGAGATTCATGACATGATTCTCTATCTGCTTATATATTTTGAATTTTTCATAATTAAAATTTATAAAAATATTATCAAATTTTAGAAGAGAGCCTACAGTGACTAGAACTAGAATCACTTAAGCTTTCACAAACAAAATACATATTTTACATACCCTCAAGCACACAGTGAGCTAGAGCTACACATATGATTGAATTTTCAAGTACAGAATGAGGGAAAATGCCTAAATATAGAAGAACTCTAGACACTAGAAACCTGTTCGAATGACAGTGAGCAACAAATTTATTTTCCACTACAATAAGGACCACACATTCCTTGTAATAAAACAGCACTGTTGTTGGATGATACAATAATAGGAAACGGCTAATAAATTGAGATAGATGGCTTACAGGGGCCATTCATGTGAGCAGGCTGCCCTGCATACCAGCTTTTATTTTATTTTTTTTTTTTATTGGAAAATCTTTCTGACTATTAAATGTGAGCATTCTGAATGGCACAGCTGAGGTCCAAAGACTGTGTGTGTGTGTGTGTGTGTGTGCACAGTTTATTATTGGTTATTTTATTGTGTTAATTTCCATCTTAGGATGATTTAAAAGTAATTTATTTCTAAGTGGAAAAAAAATTCAGAACTGGAAAACAAGGCTGACGATGTTGACATAATAAAGATCACAGACACCGAGCACCGAGTATGACTCACTTTCAAATAGTGTTTCTTTCTGTTGTAGTTAACCACTCCTTAGTATATACGTTTCAGTCCATTCTTATTGCTGCAAGAGTTTTTTTGGGGGGAATTAAAAATATTCTTTAAAAAGTTAATGCTGGGGCTGGAAAACACTGTGCAACAGAAAACACAATGCTCTGGGAGGCTGCCCCACATGGGAAGGTTGCCAGTTCCCACCCAGACACCTCTGTACACTAGGCACCGATGTGCCCATGACTCAGGCTGGCTAAAGCTAGAAATGGATAGTGACATCAAAACCCTGGCAGGTGTGCTGTCTGTCTCTGAGTGTCTCTGTCTCTCTCACTCATGGAATAAATAAATAAAACTGAAAACAAAGTTTACCGAAGTAACAACTGCCTCTTAAATTTTTTTGAAGCAGAAAGTCTTCATTATATGAGATGATGGGGAAAAAATATCCCTACAAACCATCTGCTCCTCATATTAAGGAGTCAGTAACTAACAACTCTAGCAGGGAGGTATGTTCTCAAAATTCTGTATGGTAAACTACTCTCCTTCATTTTCTGTGGAACAGCAAAATAATAGTGTTTTTCTTAAACACTTTAAACACACGCACACACGCACACACTCCCACACCCACATATACTCCTGGCTAATGAATGGCTATTTTAAAATCACAACATAAACACCAAATGCTGGGACAGTCATCTGGTCAGGTGTAGCTTGCAATTCTGTCTGCACCATATGTTCGAAGCACATGGTATACATTAAAAGTCTGACTAAATCATTTGAAAACTATAGTTAACTTTCTTCCTGGAACTTTCCAATCATCACAATATTATAATCAGAGAAAAGAATTTGTCTCCTATAGAATGTGTGCTAACATTGACCATAAGAAGCTCAATCTTTGCCTTTGAGAGCATTCCAATTTTTTCATGTATGAGAAAGCAAAGTATTCATATGGATTCTCTCTGCGTCCGTGATTTCAAAGATATCTGTGACTTGAAACTGACTTGTGTATAGAGACCATTTAATCCTCTAAAATTTGTTCTAGGTTATCAATTTTTTCTCAACACTAAACACTGGTCAAAATATATAACACAATTCAAAATGTTACTCTACTTGAATGCTTACTTAGCAACCCTAATTCTTCCTTTGTTTTAGATCAGCAAATTTAAGTCTTCTATGTCTATTAAAACAAATTTTTTACTACAAAAACCTAAAAATCACAAATTAACAGAATTTTATAAGCAAAGCAGTGTAAAATCAAAAGCATTTATTTTCATTATCATGCAACAAAATTGGTCAGCCTAAATATACATAACAAGAAAAATTTTACTGTACAATAGGATGCTCAATCATAAGACAGAAGAGATAAATTCTGAGTATGTCAGCTATGACATTTTTGTTTCACTTATGTAATCATCTAAAAATGCTAAATATTTTGCATTAATGCTCAAAAAATTTTTACTAGGACTCAGTTAGTTACTAAACATAACTAACTGATCAGCTTCATTAAAGACATATGCTACAGGACACGAGTAAAGCCAATGCCAGAGTTTCTAGATAGATAAGCCAGGCCTCCCTTTTGTTCTAGTATCTGAGTGTGGTCACAAACATGACATTCAGAGACTGAGGTAGGCTTCTCTCAGAACACAGTATTTAAAAACAAAGCTTGATCTGAGACAGCTAAGCTGACACATAGCTAACAGATGGTAAACCTTTCAGTTCCTAAATGTTCAGTTATTGCAATGGAAGAAAAGTGCGTGCTTCTATGAACTGTAACTGACATTAATTGTATGTGTCTGTATTTCATCTTCACTGGGTTTTCTGGGGGGAAAAACCTGTCAGAACACAAAAATTTATGAAGAGGAAATATTTACTGTATTATTTCATGGTAGCCTATTATACTTCCAGAATGTTACAGAGCAGAAAAAATACTAGTTCTTGCTCAGAGATCGCATGATAACAAAGGGGAACAAACTTACCAGGAAGTGTTAATATTTCATAAATTACTTGTTACATGTAAATTGAAAGAATAAAAGTAACCCAAACTTACTTTCTCAAACCTTAGTATAGTGCTAACAATACTTGGGTGGCCTAGGGCGGGAGACTTATCTGCATGAAAAATAAGTAAATAAAAATACCCTACACCAGAAGAAGAGGAAAATAAGCTCCTTTTTTACTTTTTCCCAGAAAACGGTATTAAATTGGGCAGCCCAAATTAAGTACAAAAAGGACAAGCAACCATGTCCTTTGTTTTATCACCTAGAACAGATTTACATGGAGAAAGTAAAGAAAGAATTGTTCTCTCCAAATATTCTGAGAATATTTTCTTTAAAGGAAGTGTGGGCAAATTGTACTTACTATAAAAAAAATTTTTAAAAAGAGATTCTTGGGGCTAAAAGTGGCCATACAATTTGTCTGTTCCTATTGCCTGCAGAGTTGCAGTAGGATCATGAGCGCTGGAGTTATTTAGCCTGAATAAAGGAACAAAATACAAGTTTACATGGGCCTTAACAACTTAATGGAGATCTTCATTATTGGAAGAACCTGCCCTTTTAAAACTTACTACATCTAAACCAAATAAAAAAAGGATTGATTTTTGAACAGAGCCATTTAATTAGACATAGGCAGAAGTAGAATTCTTGCTATGTCAGATCAGGTTCTCCAAAAAGCAGACATGACATGATTAGATGTGTAAGAAATTTTATTAGGGAAAATGCATATAAATGATAAAGAGGAGATCACACAGGAGTAGGTATGGAGAGAGCCGTCAAGCCAATGTGCAGGTCTGGCACCTCTAAAAGTAAAGAGAGAAGGAAGGAGAATTGAGTATAAGAGGCACAATTCTGAGAGTTTCAACCAGACAGATGAAGAATCCCAGCAACTAGATGCCATTATGGGAGTCCCAAGTGACAAGCGTGGCCTCCACCATTCTTAGTCACTGGCTGAGAGCAGTCTCTGAAAAATGAGGCTTTGACATGAGCATTGAAGTAGATCTGAAGGTAAAGACTCTTAAGGATGTCTGCCAGCAATGTCCTTTGCGGTAGCTTCTCTTGAAGAAAAGACCTCGGCCAAGCAAATCTAGAGACACAACACTGGTTTTACAGACTTTTAAAAGTCATTTAAATTTAACCAGTAAATTTATAGTTGTTTTAGTCTTCAAAGTGCCAGAGATTCAGAAAGAGAAAGCAATGACCTTTGGCAATCCCTCCCATCATGTTCATTTTGGTTTTGAACTTTCATTTGACAATATGTTTAAACAAAAGAAATCAATTTAAAACTAAATTATTCAGTCTCAGTCTCCTCTATTTTTTTATAAATTAAAAACATTTTGTTCACTCTGTTAAGTAAGCATTTCATGACAGCTAGAGGATTAAATTAAAATAAATTTTAATTCTTATTTGAAGACAGATCATAAGCAGAATGCCTTTTATTCTTCTAGATTGATTTAAAGCAAATTGCTCTATGTATTACAGCAATTTTAAATGTATTTAAAGTTTTTTAAAATTGAGACTTATGTGAAATAGTCTAACAGTTTAAGTTTAAACGAGGCAATTAGCTGGTTACAACTGGAACTACCAGGCCCTATTTAAAATAATGAGGTCTGACAGTTATGGAATCTGAATTATTCATTGATAACTAGCTTTTCCTCATCTGCAAACCATGGCTAGCATTAATAACAGAGGTGTAAGTGTGATAACCAAAGAGTCTGACATTAAGAACACACACGGAAAAGTGCTAAATTCTTATTTAATTAAAAAGGATCATGATAGCAATATTTTTCCTGAAAGAAAATCATTAGGCAAAATGTGTTTTCTCATAGTTTTCATCCTTTCCTTTCTCTGAGGTGGATTTTGCATAAGGAAATAATAGCTTTCAATTGTGCACAACAAAGTAATTTCCTGTTCATGCATTATCAGTAAATATGAAGAATTATAAGTATTATTTAACTTGCTAAATCTTTAAGAAAATCATTTTAGAATTACAATTCCATTATCTGCATTCCCTTTAAACTAGGATAGTATATGTCTCAACTTTTTAATTGAAAGAGAAAAGTAGACCATAATAAATTATATGCAAAAAGGCAAGTAACTCAATTGATGATCATTTAATTGAAGTGAATACTGTGATTACCATGAACCAATTTACTTATTGGCAGCACAGTTCAAAACTAATTAAATAAATCAAGTTGTTGTTCCCCATAATTTTGCAGTAAAGAAAGAAAACTTGCAAGAGGTCACAAGACATAAATCCATATTGCCCTTTACAGTCAGAGATGGGACATCTATGTATGCACATGTGCATGGGAAGAATTAAAAGGCATGACTATAAATTCTTCTTTTCCACACTGAAAACAGTTTTTAAAATAAAAGGAAGACAAAACTAAAACAAACAAACAAACAAAAAACAGTCTTTTGGTTTATTACTGTGGTAAACATATATATATTCCTCTCAACAGTGGATCCAAATGAGTAATTTAATAGCAAGTTTCCTACTACTGGTCCTTAGATAGTCCACTGCTTAAAATAAGCGGTTCGATTATACAAGAGGACTTTAAAAAGTCTTTATGGAAAATGGAATTAAAATAAAAGTTCATTTTTGCAAAGGTTATTTGAAACTCATGCAAATTTTCATAAAACACATTTTTCATGAATTTCTTTTTTTTTAAAAGAATTATTTTATTTAACTTTATTTATTTATTTATTTTTAATTTGACCAGAGAGGAGCAGGACAAGAAAGAGGGAAAGGGAGAATGCAAGCCGCCAGGTCTAGGACTCAATCCACAGTCGGCCATGTGGGAGTCCAGCACCCTTAACCACCAATTTCTTGAAGACCCTTCTGAAGTCCTACTCTACTCAGAATAGCCCTGATTTATGTGTCTTGTTTCAGTATAATTATTAAAAAGTGTACAGTTAGCCTGTCCACTCTCCAGAGTATCCTAATTTGGCCATCCTAATAATATCAGGAATAATAGCTCCCACTTACTGAGGGCTTATTGTGAAGCAAGTCCTGAGTTACCTAGATAAATGCCCTGAACTTTAGGCTTGCATTATTATTATTATTTCAATTTTATACTTGGAAACACTGAATTTCTGAGAGATTAAGAAACTCACCCAAAGTAACACATTTAGGCCAACAGCCAAGATTTAGATTGTGGTTAGACTGAATAAAAATCCATACCTATAACCATTATACTATATTCCTACAACTCATGAAAATTCATGCCATATTACAGAAAACCACAAACTGTCCCAAATGTATTTCAAATTTGCTCTCATACCACAGTCAATATATTTTATAAAGCACAAAGCAAAATAATTTTAAATTGAACAATTTACACAAATAAAATTATATACTAATATAAAATGAAGTAAAATATCTCACCAAGCAAATAGGGCCAGAAAAATCTCCTATTATAAGTTTTCTCCCTGTTATTCATCAGCAGCACAACCTAGAGGAAGAGTAAGTGTCTCTAGTTAAGATGAGAGTATCCCAAGAGTCCAAGTAAAGAATGTCCCAAAATGGGCTTTTAGATATGTCTCTGTCACTGGATTTATGGCCCAGTGCTGATGCATTTGTAACACAGCGGTTCCCTCTAGAAAGACTTACAAGAGGAGGATTTGAAAGATGACTCTTTTTATTAGTGCAGATATATATGCCATAACCTGGTTTTTATTTTTTTTAGTACAGATGTCAGTTGGAGTATACCTACCATGCTCTGCAGATTATGTCATTGGGCAAGAAAGAGAGAAATCCCAATATAATGATTAATAATCAATGTGTCTGGCCTTTAAGTCCACCCAGAGGAGAAATGAAGCACTGATACAGAATCTCTCCCTGAAGGAAGAAAAACACTGAGGGTGGAAAAAAAGGGCAGGATGAGCTCCCCTTAGAGGAATATAAATAGTAGGGCTGTCTAGTATTGGGTTCTGCTTGGTTTGGTATAAAATGTTGTAAGTGAATGATACATGAAGTTTACATCATAGTACTTTATGTAATACGCCATTAGTATGAAATAAAGAGGGTAAAATGAAAGAATAGCATTTCAGTGGGTTTCTTTTCTTTTCTTTTTTCTTTCTCTTTTTTTTTTTTTTTTTGACAGCTGCTCTGCTGCCCCTCCTGAGCGACACAGCTTGAAGCAGATGAAGGAAGACTTTGCCATTGTATCTATTACTAATGATATCTGGGCAAGGAATGATTACAGTTTATTCTCCTGCTACAGTCTAGTTAGGCTCTCTCTAAAAAAGCTCATCTGTGTGTTCATTGCTCCCTATCTCTCTAATTTTTTACTCTTCTTTGCTCCCCTCCTTTCCTCTTATTTTCGTCTATTGACTGCGTTTGTCCTCTAAAAGAAAACCTGGCAGCAGTGTTTGAAACTCCAATATACAATCCCACTGATTATTTTATGCTAATGAATGAACTATCTAGCAATGTAATATTTCACTTTTTGTGCCCTCCTGGTGGTAGCATAAGATAAATTCTAGAGTATCTTTAATTAACTAAAGGAAGCAGAAAGAAATCTCTGTGGATTAATAATATTTATGGCCCTAAAATGAACAAAATAACAGATGAAGGTGGGAGGGGGCAACTAAATGGTAGACAAATCTTACAGACTTAATTAAAACAAAATTCATGCTTATTTTGGCCTTTTCATCTGCATAGAGTATTGGGGCCAAGGAGCAGTGAATGGAATTTTTGTTAATGTTCTTATTCTTCCTCCCAGCCTCTGTTGCTGAAATATTCTACCCTTCCTCATTCCTCCTTTCTCTTGCCTCAACTACCAACCCACATATTTCCATACATAACCACTCACATATTTCTATACATAACCACTCAGTCTCAATGACTTCTCACAGAACTCCAGACCTTCTTCAAAATGATGATGACCAGGCTCCTCAGGCAGGGGCCCTTGATTATATATATATA
>NW_006160197.1:2589710-2591711 GCF_000334495.1 Tupaia belangeri chinensis | reverse complement strand
TATATATATATTGATTTGTGGGGTGAATAATTTGCTTGAAAAAAGTGAAGGCATGTCCATTGCCTGATTGCTTTGTCTCACCACATTGGGGAAGTATATCATTAAAGATTCTTACAGAAATAAAATCAAAGCAATTCATAGGAAGATTTTGGTTCTAGTTGTTTCCCCGAGAGTCGTACTATAAAAATCAGATTGTCATCAACAAACTAGTTATCAGAAAATATTGCTGCAAATACTGGTCAGGATGCATGAATGGTCAGGGCCATGAAACATGAGGAGAGAGAAAGGGCAAAGCAGGGAACCCATGAAGACTCACAGGCTAGAGCAACCTTGTTATTTGATTTGTAGTACACATAATATCATTTTCTTTTTCTTTTTTTAAATTGCTAGAGAGCATGAGTGCTCACCAGAAAGAGAGAGAGGCAAAGCAATCCTCAATGGAGCATGATATCCCCACAAACCCTTCTCCTCCATTTTTCCATTATGCTGGAATTGTAGGCACACATGCACATGTGCCTACCATGTTTCTCAAGTCACAGAGCCAGGATTAGAACCACAGCTGGCCATGAGAGATCTGACTTCCTTAAGCACTAGGACCAATTCTACCTCATGGTCTTAAGATCAATTAGATGGCACTGTTTCAGTTTCTGATTGTAAATAAACAGGGACAAAGATAATGGCAGACACAAAGCAAATCAACATAAGTCTGGGATAAGGCATGAATCCCTTAATGAAATCGTAAATTAATTTTTATTTTCCTATGACTATATTTGTATTTTCAAAATTTTACAAAACAAAATATACTACTTTTATAGCCGTTACTTCTTCTAAGTCATAAAAAATAGAATTTCATTATGTCATTGTGTAACATTGTTGTATAATTATATAATATTATTTAAAAGTTTGAAAATTGTCCAAGGTTGGTGCCTAAAGAGAAACTTGGATTCCCTAATTAGGAAATTAAAATAACGTCTTTTTTCCAAAAGAATTTTGAAACTTTGTCATCTGCTATAGCAGTCCATGCAAATAGGTTATAGTTCCAGAACAACTGATATTCTTAGAGTGGATAACTAAGAATACTTATTTCCTTTTCTAGGCTCAAATTAGAGTGGAGGTTACTGAAACATCTTTGTTTATTTATCTTCAATTTGCTAGAGGGTGAATGTGCTCACTGGAGAGAGACAGAAAAGAGAGGAAATAAGAAAGCACCCACTATTGAGGATAGACATGTTGCAATCCCTTTTCCACGCTCCTTATAGGACTTTGGGAACACACACATACATACCCAACATGTTTTTCAAATTGTTGCGTCCAGCACTTGAACCACACATTCAGGCATGTGGCATTCAGGCACTTTAACCACCACTCCACCAGGTGACCTGTCAACATTTTTAAATAACCGTGATTCTATGTGGGCTAAATCTAATATTTTCCGCATTGGCCCAGTTTCTAGAGTATAGGAGGATAGGCCCTGCTAGAGTCCCTTGTTCCAAGGATCTTCTGAAGCCTCATGCAATCCACTAGGGATCTTCAAAAATTAAGACTCCCAAGTAAAGTTGTTCAAGTTGTACACAAAGGGACTCAGCCAAGGGGGAATTGGTGGGGCTAAAATTCAGCTCACACTCTGCTCACCAACTGCTGTGCCCAGCTTGAGGCTACATCATCCCAGGGCAAAGGGTGACTTTTTGTAATCCAACCACCCAGAATGTAGAATAGGTGCATTTTTGTAGTTTATTCTTGGATAGGGAACAATTTATTAATTCCTAAAAAGTGCAATATATGCTTGTAATGACTACAAAAGAGCCCCATTTTGACACCCTCATGGGTTTTCACTTTCAAGCATCCCAGTCTATGAATCTTTTACTTCACTATTTCAGTTATCCAGGATCCATGTCCTTGGGGCTCTGGTAGTTTTCCTTCCAGAGAAAGGAAATTTTCTTTTTTTCTTTTTTTTTTTTTTTTTTGGGGTGGTTTTCCCTATCGGGCCCGTGCGCTCGCACG
>NW_006160197.1:2546869-2589500 GCF_000334495.1 Tupaia belangeri chinensis | reverse complement strand
TTTTTTTTTTTTTTTTTTTGAGAGTTTTTGCTATAGGGCGCATGCGCTCGCCAGACAGACGGAGAGAGAGACAGAGAGACAGAAAGCAAGACATCACCCCCCCCAGGGGAGATGGCTATACTGCAATCCCTTCTCCATTCTCCTCTTGGGATCTTGGGCACGCACGTACACGCGTCCGGCATGAGTTGAAGCCACTGGGTCCGGGACTTGAACCACGGTCAACTACATGGGAGTCCAGCGACATAGCCACTACACTAACTGCTGGTCCCGGCACTTTTGTATTTTACCTGAGGGCTTTGCATCAGTCCCCAAATATTTAGAACCACAGGAAACTTACTTCCTGGGAAGGCTGGTGAAGAAGGTGATTTACTCTTTAACATTATTATTCTACCAAGGTGAAGATCTTATTCCTCCAAGTATTCTTTGTAACCCAATAATATTCTTGATTCCTGATTTAAATTTGAACCAGGACCTATACACTCAAACATATTTGCACTAGAAACTTCATCATTTGAAGAAATAAAAAAGAAATAGAACAAATGTCTAACTATAAGAAAAAAGGCTTTTTAATATTTCAGTTCAAATCCTAAACGCATACGACCTGTTTTGACAAGTCACCTCACTTATTTTAACAATATATGATTTAATCATTTTTGGAAAACCCCAACACAAATAGCAGAATGTTACATGAATAAGATATATGCAATTGGAAAAAGAATAACCAAAAGATATGTTCATCAGATAAAAAAAGTTTCATTGAAAAATATAATTAGTAATACAATAGCAACCTTTTTAAAATGACTGTTCTTGAATTTAAAATTCTATTCCTGAACTCATGTATACCAAGGTACTATAAAGATCAGAGAATATGGGCACAGGTATGTTTGAAGCATCACTCACCAGCGTCATGCTTGCCATGGGAAAATACTCCTGTAGCATTAGGATTCCTTCCTGGCATCTTCCCTCATGGGATTTGTTCTTTCACTGAATTACTCATTTTAATTGAGAATTATAAAACCACACAGGGGGTATCATCATGCTGAGATCAAAATGACTGAAGTTTTCATAGACTTCCCTCTTTTGTGTGGTAGGTTGATGATAGCATGCTCCAGCTTAATTTAATAGATAAAACAGTTCTGTTTCTTAACTACAGGAAATAGATGAAATAGCTTTTGCTTTTCACAGTCGAGGTCTAAATAATTTTATTTCTAATTTTCAGCTTCCACCAAATTCGGCACAGAACCTTTCATCAATAAAGAATCCTATTTCTTAATGCTATTGTCAGAGTCTGATTTTTAAATTGTTTCTATTAACTTCAGGAAAACACACTCCCACTCATATTTCCTATGGATGTCTTCATATCCTAAAATTTTCCATGATCTTATTGCCAAATTACACTGTGAAAACCTTACCCTGAAAACATAACAGAAAGTCAACACAATGTGAAAGTGAAAGGTTAATGGTATAACAAGATCAGTGTATATCAAAATATTTAAACTCCGACTCAGAATTAACACCTACGTAGACTGAATACAAATATACACATTATATCTTAAAACTAATCTGGCACACAGCATGAGGTTGCCCAAAAGTAAGATAACAAATAAAGCAGTTTTCCAAATGTTACCAGATACTAAGATCCTAGAATTTCAGACATTTTGAAGAACTATAACATTAGTAGGAGCTGTAGAAATGATGTGATTCATACTTTTTCTCCTAAAAGATAAGGAATCTGAGGTCCAAGAGTCTAAGTATTCTGCCCCAGATCAAAAACGGGTGCGAGTCAGAGCCAGAAGACCCCTGGCTCTCTGAATCCTGTTTGAAGCTTTTTCCAGTACATTGTGAAGCCACTTTAGATCTAGATTTTACTTGAGGAAAGGAAATGAAAGAACATGTTGATGGAAAGTTGAAGTTAAAGAACAGTGGGCAGAAGACTATCAGAAGTGAAGAAGGAGCAAATAAACTAGCACAAAAGTCCTTCTTCCCCACTCTGGTCACATGAACTTTTTTCAGACTCCTTTCAATCCTTTTTCATCTTTACATTTATACCTTTTTAAAAAGCCTTCTCATGATTTTGGAAGAAGTCCCATTCACATTCATTTCCCATTTGTCAAATGGCCTATCTGCTTTAAAATCATTTTTAAAATGTTTTCCTTTTATTGGAAACTTACTACTATAATAATGATGATGATGATGATGAGGAATTAATACCTGACACAGAACAGGTGACTTACTTTCCAAGTGAAGACTCCGATTGACGGCCGCCTTTCACCATGAGTAACCACTCCATCCTCACAAATTCACATATGGACAATGACACTATTTCTCTTAGGTTACTTTCTGTTCTAAGAGTGTGAGTTTGAAGTCAGGCAGTCTGAGTTTGAGTCCTGGCTCAACACCTTAACAGACATGTCCACTAGAAAGCCTACTTTTTATTATTTTTTTTTCCTCATTGAGGAAATGGGGAGAGAAATGAAAAAAGATAATACTAATTAAAGGAGTTAACTAAGTAAAGTATTTAGAAGCCTGTCTACCATACTGTAAACCATTAGTAAGCTCAACTATTGCTATTAGTTCGTATTCATCTATTTAACTCAATTCTACTTCTAGACAGAAATCTCACTGAAAATAGGATCCATGTTTGACTAACCTTTTTAAATGCCTATTGTGGAGAAATTTTAATTTGTAATATAGTACCTGTGGCTGAGGAACTCACCAAATGTCTTTTCCTGGGCAAACAGCTAAATTACAGTCCTGGGCCCTTTGTATCAGGGAGGAGTCATGTGACTAGTTTTAACCAGTGAAATGTGAGTTGAAGTAATTTGTCTCTTCTGGGCCAAAGCACTTAAGATTGGGTATAGTGGTTATGCCTTCTCTATGTTGTCTCTCTTCCAAGTTGTTGGTTGGTTGTTAAATTCTATGCATTACAAATGATGGGGACTCCATCCGCCTCATTCTCTAACTCAGAACTCTTTCTACCTTCAGCAACCTACATTGAACTATAAGGTAATAAAGGGGGCAAAAGGCTTTGACATGTAAGCCATTTAAATTTTGCAGTTGTTTGTAACAGCAATTAGCCTGCCTTGGTTAGATACAGTATATGAAAAAAAGAAGGAAAGAAATAGGCCTTGAGAAAGTAATACGTTGCTTTCAGTCTTTCTAGTAATACTTCTTCCAGAAACTACTTATTCTTTCCAGAATCACAGGTATAAAGTATTTTAAACTGCTGAATATATTTAACATGTTAAGTGTCCACAGAAAATCTTGAGCAAAGGCTTGTAAAGAGGGCTTAAAAATATTGCATGATATAATAAACCTTGATTTTAAAAAATAGTAATAATATATTTTGAACAGTGGATAAATATTAAAACAAAATTTTTCTTTCTGCCTTATTTAAAATACCATTGGATTCATCTTCTTGAAACAGATTTTTTATGATACTTTTTAAATGATCAATATTTCTTATTCACATTTAATCAAACATCTCCGTAGCACAAAATAAAGCTTTTCAAAGTATGCATGCAGTATGTGACAATCAAATCAAAGATATTATCATATGTATTATTTTCCATGGATAATTTTACATTCTTATGTTTGTTAAGAATTTCTTCCCTGAGCCCCTCCTACCAGCCCTCTAACATCCGCCCCACTCCCATATAGTCTCTGGTATCTACATATTTCCTCCCTCCTATTACATCTTTGAATCTTTCCATTTCTGACATAAAATGCAGACATTCAGTATGTGTTTGTGTGTGTGTGTGTATATATATATAAATATGTATATGTATATATGTATATATAAAGTGGAGATATGCAGTGTTTGTCATTCATAGTCGGACTTACTCTAGTAACATTAAATCTTCTATATTCATTCACTTTGTCAAGATACTTAATTTTTTTTTTTTTTTTTACTTACTATAGGGTACATACACTTATCAGGGACAGAGAGAAAGGGCGTGGATGTAAGAAAGCACCCTCTGGGGGGGGTATGACCATGCCACAATCCCTTCTCTTCCATTCGCCTCTTAGAATTTGGGGAGAGTGAAAAAGCAGTCCCCAGGGCATGGGGGGTTGACTATGCTGCAATCTTTTCTCCTCCATTCTTCTCTCAGAATTTTGGGCATACAAGGACATGTATGTGGCTTGTTTTTCAAGCAGTTGGGTCCAGGATTCAAATGGTATAGTGGGCCATGTAGGATCCAGCCACCTTAACCACCATGCCACTTGCTGGCCTCACAATACTTTCATAAAAACATATGTGAATTATCAGTTGACAACCTAATGTTCTGGCATTCAAGGCTTTTCATGTTTTGGCCCCATTTCATCTCAGTCTCTAAAATAAAATAGCATTACGTTGAAAGGAAAACTCTTATACACTGTTGGTGAGAATTTCAATTAATATAGTCATAAAAATAGTGTAGAAGGTTCTCAAAAATAATAAATATGACTACCATGTGATCAAACAATTTCATTAATGGGCATATCTTCAAAGAAAAGGAGATCAGTAGGTTGATGAGTTATCTGTATCTACATGTTTGGTATAGTAGCCAAGAAATGAAATCAACTTAAGTGTCTATCAGTGGACAGATACATTTCTTTTTTTTTTTTTTTGGAGAGATTTTTCACTGTAGGGCGTGTGCGCACGCCAGACAGCCAGAGAGAGACATAGAGACAGAAAGCGAGAAATCACCCCCCAGGGGGGATGGTCACGCCGCAATCCCTTCTCCTCCATTCTCCTCTCGGGATCTTGGGCACGCACGCACACGCGCCCAGCGTGAGTTTTAAGCCACCGGGTCCGGGACACGAACCGCAGTTGACTATGTGGGAGTCCAGCGACATAGCCATTACGCTAACTGCTGGTTCCCCAGATACATTTCTTAAATGTTATACATATGCAGAATGGAATTTTATTTGACCATTAAACAAATAAAATTCTGACATTCAAGGCAACATGGACAAATATAGAGGGTATTAAGTGAAAGAATGCAAGCCCAGAAAGAGAAATACTAATACATCATGTTCTCACCTATATGCAGAAATTTAAAAAGTTGACCTCATAAACATTGAAGCCAAAATAGTGGTGAGTATTGACTGAGACAGAACTGGGTGCAATGGAGAAGATAGGGAGATGTTAGTAAATAGGATAATTTTAGGTAGACATAGGGCATAAGTTCTATAGCACAGTAGGATTTTCATAGTTAGTAATGTAATATGTTGGGTCATCAGGTAAGTCATGACACATTTTTGCATAGAAAAAGACAATAAAATACATCATGACTTTCCCAATGATCTAATGTATTTTAAAATAGAAGAGAGCAATATGAACATTTTCAACACCAAGTAAAGATAAATGTTTGAGGTGATAAATATGCTAATTACTCTGATTTGATCATTACACTATTTGCATGTATTGAAAAATGACACTGCATTCCATAAATCTGCACAATTATGATGTATCAATTAATTTTTTAAAAAATAGTATAGCATTGTGGTTAAAAACCCAAAGTCTGGAACTCAATCTCTCAGATTTGAATTCTGGTTTTATCACTAGTTGTTTGTGTAATCTTGACTTGAACTAGTTATATACCCCTCTTAAGCCTCAGTTTCCTCATCTGCAAAGAAGAAATGTCCCATGAAATCTTTAAGAGATTTAAATGAAATGAAACTTTGAATGTTTCTATAATAACATCTAATGCAATATGATCAGTAATGCTAATTATTATTATGATTGCACAAGACTGTCTAATCAAATCTTATACTATAATTTGTGCTCAAGAGACTATGTGTAGGAGAAACAGTAAAATATACAATATAGTTTTTGCCCACAGTAACTCGTCAGGTCAGGCAGAAAAGTGTTAAACTGGGAAAATATTAGTTTTAATAGGTGAGTGAAATATGTTAAATTTAATAGAAATTTTAATAGAAAATTTATACTATGCTTTAAATATATTCCTTGAAAGCAAGCTTCAAACCAAAACCCTTTTCATAAAATGTTTATTAAGGCAGGTGTTTTTTAGACTAAATATACAGTATTTTACCTGAAGGGAAAAATTGATTTTTATCTTCAGAGATTTAAAAATGTTTAGTATTAAAAAAAATCAGATTTCAGGTAGGAAAAGTAAATTCTATTTAGCTCTCATCTTAACCGTGAAGCTTGCAAAAGCTTATTAATCTTGCTAAGTGACTTGTTAGATATGTAAATAAGAAGTAAACTACATGGTATTTTTCTCCACAGATAATTTAGTGGTAAGTTTTTAGAGCTCTGTTCACTCTGAGATTAAAAATGCAAAAGAAGAGCTTTTCCCATATTTTATTCCTTCAGAATATTTTAATAAAAGATTAACTTCTGCTATGAACACTTTCATATTTTTTAACTTCCAATATCTTTCTCCTGATTCTGCCTTACTACTTTGGGCTCTATCACCTTGAATCACAGCCTTCTCTGCTGTTTTTTCAACCTTTCAAATGCTTGTAGACAATGATGGAGGTAGGGAGAAAGCCAGCAAACACAGTTCCAAGACCTCTTTGCCCCACCAGCACGCAACTCATTTAACAGTATACAAATGATTTAACAGTAATCCTAGCCGAGTTCCCAGAGGAAATCATTTCCATTCCCACCACTGCTTGCAGATGGAGGTCATGTTTCCCTCTCTCCTTAGTCACTGCTCAGCCAAACTATTCATATTTACATAATTCTCCCAGTAGTGTTAGGTAAACTTTTTGAAATCAGAGCAGTTTGAAAGTAGAGTTGCACATCCAGAAAGGGTGGTAGAATGGGAGGAGTAACCGAATGCTGGGCCAGGACAAGGAGAATAAATTTGGATTTGCCACTTGCTTGACATTCTCTATTTGCCTCTGCACATCCGAATCAATCCTGTGTCCTTGTAGGCTAGGCTGATGTATAAGTTTATTCTCTGTCTTTCAGATTTAGCGAAACTGAGGCACTGAATATCTGAGGGCATGAAGAAACAAAACTTAAGAGTCTTACTCTCCCACTGTACCACTGATTGGCAATGATTATGTTCTTTTACTTACAACTATGGCTTCTGTCTGAGAACCATCTTTCACATTTACACACATTCCAGTAAACAGATTCTCCAGATTCCAGTAAACAGTTTCTGCTCTTTCCTTCTTAGGATTTAGATTGCTAACCTCTCTCTTATCATTGCTAATCCAAAGGTGACTCACCATCTCTTGTTCGTTTTATCTTATTTCTGCACACTTCTTTGTGCAAAGACTCCTTTCACTGAAGTCCCTTCAACTGCCCCTTCTGTGTACAATTTCATTTTCTCACTGGGACCCTAGCTGATATTGTCCTAGACCTAGATCATGTAGAGAATATCAGATAGCCTCTACCAGATCAAAACTAGAAGGCACTCTAGGTGATATCTAAATACCGAAAATTAAAGGGGTTGTTTCTGTTTTTCTGAAAGTTCAATGATGATTTGGATTTGTGGGAATCCAAAAATAAGTGCAAATGAAAGGTAAGATTGGTCAAAAAATGTTATTAGTAATTTATTAACTGTAAAACTCTTCAGGGAACTTTTAATTTTTTTAAGAGAGGTTTTTTGTGTTTTTTGGGGGGTTTTTTGTTTGTTTGTTTTGTTGGGGTTTTTTTGTTTGTTTTTGTTTTTGTTTTTGTTTTTGTTTTTGTTTTTGCAATAGAGTGTGTGTGCTGGCCAGAAAGACAGAAAGAAACAAAGACAGAAAGTGAGAAATCACCCCCCGGGGGGATGGCTACACCACAATTCCTTCTCCTCCATTCTCTTCTTTGGATTTTGAGCATGCATGCACAGGTACCTGTCCTGATTTTTAAGCTGCCAGGTCTGGGACTCAAATCATTGTCAACTCCATCGGAATCCAGCAACACAACAATTACTCCATCTGCTGGTTCCAGAATTTATCATTTTTGTTACACACTTGAGATTCTTAGCCATTCTTCTCGAGTGTCAGCAAGTACCACTGTCTATCAGAACTAGTACATGGCACAATGAAAATAATATAGCCTAGCAGACAGATACCCTGATTCCAGCACCAGCTTTTTCACAAAGTTAGAGGATCTTGGACAAATTGCTTAGTTTCTTTGACTTCAGCTTTTTTTTTTTTTTTCAGTCTTTAATATGACAAAGCTGTAATTCATGGCCTTCCAGTTCCTGCCACATCTGAGTGTAAGCACAGAGCTTCTGCTGGATTTTTCTATCATATGCACCAAATTCTGAAGTCCATTTTTCCATGTAGCCCATAAAACATCCTACATTGTGTTGAGTTACAGACAATGATTATAAGCATAGCCCTCCTTGCAAAATGTGCACTGCTGTCTGTTCAACTTATGTAAGTAGTGACTGTGTTGCACCTTGAACTCCTCAAAATGACATGTCTGATGGGATGGTGAATGTGAGCTATGAGTCTATGTGAATCAGGAGCTCACTCCTGGCTGGGAAGGATGGACTGACCATAATGTATTTATAGCATTATCTAGTGTCTGCTATTTGGATAAACAGTCTTAGTATCTGACCTAATCCACACAGTTCTTCTTCTTACATGCTATGCCTTTTCACAACTCTCTGTTGTGAAATGTACTATTCCCTGGGCCAAAAAATCTATGTTGAAGTTGACAAACTCGTCCTTTACCTTTCACCTTCATTCAAATAACACTTCCTCAGTAAAACAATTTATTGTACCCCAGTTTCTTCTCTGTTTCCCCATAGCATTGGCCTTCTCTGCTCTCCCTCTTGCTCCTGTCATCCTCTTGCACTGTGTTGTACCTATCCGATTACCCACAGCAATCCGACCACCAACCCCAATAGACCATAAGCGCTTTTGCCTCACCTTGGACCTTAAATCTCCAACAGAGCTGAGCATGCAAATATGCACGATAAGTGATAAAATAATTACTGAATTAAGATGATAAATTAAGCAACGTTCCAAAAATAGAATTGTAAAATGTACTTGCTATTTTGTTCTGTTTTTCAACCGGTGACTCTGCCTTGAAAGCTCAGAATACAACCACCTTAAAAACAGACACAGCCAACTTGGCCAGAAGCAACAACAGCAATAAAACAAGAAACCGTAAATGGTGAGATGACCTAAAATGCTCAGTGGCAGAGAGCTATAATATTTTTGAAACAAAGCTTCCCTATCAGTAGACGTGGAGTTAAGAACAAGAGAACAATAAGAAGAAATGGATGAAATGTGTTCAAGGAAATCCTGTTTGGTTGTAGTGGTGGTGATTGCTATTATTGTTTTCCCATAGGTTGAGAACAGAATGGACTGAGCTGAAGGAGAAAATCAGTCTGCAGACAGCTGTCATTACCTCTGCAAATTATTTACTAGGCCTAGGACAAGTTGTTGCAACTACTCTAGTGCAAAATACTCATAAAGGCGAGAAATTTTTATTGTGAAAGGCGAGAAATTTTTATTGTGGACTTACATGTTCTTTGCTCCAGGAATAAAAATCTTATTAAGACACATTGTTCTTGTCTTTGATGACCACAAAGTCTCACTTAGGAAACATAAACAGCTTACTATAATTAAATGTGATCAATGCTATAAGAGAGGTGTGAAGAGTTAGAAACGAATGGAATGATGTTGGTGAGGTCTTTGAGTGATACAGGTATCTTTCACAAATGGCTTTCTATATGCTGTTTTAGGCACTTGTGATTCAAATGTGAAAAACACACTCCTACGCCTTAGGAAAAAACGCAGAATAAATTTCATTATTTTTCTTGTTTCTGTTTTACTTGTGGTTCTTGTGACTAAAATTGATTCCTTCAACTAGCAACTTACTCCTTTTTATTTATTTTCTTATAGCCATTTAATCTTTAGTCTTCTTTTAATTTGTTTTCACTGGAGAGAGACAGAGAGACAGAGATAAAACAAGAGAATGAGAAAGCAGCTTCCCATGGAGAATTGTCATGCCTCAGTTCCCTCTCCACTCAGGACTTTGGACATGCATTCACATGTACCAAATGTGTTTCTGGTAAAACCACCAGGTCCAGGACTCAAACCACAGTCAGCCAGGTAAGATCCACCTACCTTAACACCATGGCACCAGCTAGCCCTATTTTTAAGTCAATATCCCCATCTCTCTTCTTGTCAATTCATTCTCTTTGTCTTCATTCTTTTTTTCTTTTTTCTTCTCTCCTCTCCTCTCCTCTCCTCTTCTCTTCTCTTCTCTTTTTTTCTTTCCTTCTTTCTTTCTCTTTCTTTTTATTTCTTTCCTTTTTTTGAGACATTTTTGCTATAGGATATGTGCACTCGCCAGAAAGACAAAGAGAGACAGAGAAACAGAAAGTGAGAAATCATTCCCGAAGGGATGGCCATACCTCAATCCCTTCTCCTCCAGTCTCCTTTCTGGATTTTGGACATGCACGCACATGTGCCCAGCCTGATTTTCAAGCCACCAGGTCCAGGACTCAAAACATGGTCAGCCACACAAGAGTACAACACCTTAACCAATATGCCTTCCTCTGGCCCTCATTTCCTTCATTCTTTATCTACTGACTATATAAATGCATTTTAAAAAACAAAATAAGTTGTGAATATGTATGAATCTTTTAGTCCCCTACTGATGATTTTTTATGTTTCGTAAGATAAATCAAAACCATTTAGTGACATATTTATTAGTTTATGAGGTTTTCAAAGGTATGGAATTGTTTACTATAATAATAAAATTTCTAGAAAAATTCTGCAATCTAAAGTTAAAATTGTTCATTTGGTTTAATATTCTTTTTTTTTTCCTGTTTTATGGAGAGGTTTTTGCTATAGGGCACATGCACTCGCCAGAAAGAGAGAGAAAGAGAGATTGAAAGCGAGAAATCACACCCCCCCCCCCGGGGGGATGGCCATGACACAATCCCTTCTCCTCCATTCTCCTCTCAGGATCTTGGGCATGCCCACACACACGCCCGGAGTGAGTTTAAGCCACCGGGTCCAGGACTCGAACCACGGTCAGCTACATGGGAGTTCAGCGACATAGCCATTATGCTAACTGCTGGTCCCTGGTTTAATATTCTTCACGAAGGTCAAAGAATTTTAGAAACTTTGTACTTAAATATTAAATATTTTCAATAGAGACTGGTAAGTATTTGCCAGCAGATGGCGTGGAGTTTAAGGCAGCTGGATCCCACATAGCCTACCACGTGGGTTGAGTCTCAGACCCAGTGGCCTTAAAATAACCTGGTAACTGTGTATGCATGCCCCAAATCCTGAGAGGAGAAAGGAGGAGAAGAGATTGTAGTACCCCAAGGGGGGATGATTTCTCAGTTTCCCTCTCACTCTCTCTTAGTCTCTCTCTGGAAAGTGTATTCTCCCTATAGCAAAAACAAAAACAAAAAACAAACAAAAAAAAAACAAATAACAAAAAAATAGAGGTTATATGTTTATGAAGAATTTAAAAACGAATTTAGCATCTTTTAAAGCATTTTGAAACTTTTTTATTCATTAAAAACTTTCTATTCTTAGGCTTTATTGCTTTTATCCACATTATGTATAAAAGGTCAGAAAAACAGTTTCTGTCTATTAGTGCCACTCTCCTAATGATATATACGCACCATACAATATGAGACATTACTGCTTGATTGTTTTTTTGTCTTGTATATTTATTTGTTTCTTTTTTCTTTTCAAAATTATTTTAAGACCATCAGAAGAAAGTAAGCTTATACTCTGCTCAAATCTTTGCTTTACATTTTATTTTGATGTATTACTGCATGACTTGAAAAAGCAAACTGGAAATTGTCAGAGTATTGTCAGGGGCAATGCATGCACAAACCAATCTAGTTTCACCACCCCTATTAGCTTTTCCACTTTCCATGAAAAAATTATTTCTGTCAATATTTTAATTTCAACTAGATGGGGTGGAAGGAGTGAGTGACATCTAAGCAGATGGCTGTCAGAAAACCGATGACTGCATACAGTGGTGTGATTAAGAATTAGGGAATAAATATATGCAGCTAGATGTAAATATCTAGCATCTATATATAAAACCCACAAAGTGACTGAATCTTACAGATTATATAATGATTAACTCAATACTAATATTATATTTGATAATATAATCTAATAAATTACTAAACTACTATGTTAGTGTTGACTAAGCTAGGATAGGCATAAATATGCCCTTAAAATTATTATTCAGTTTCCTTATTAAATTTCTAAACACCTTAAAAGATGTGTATCAGCTGCTTAAATACAAAGAAATGTAATTAGAATTATACAAGTTATTTGCTGATGGTTGTTAGAGTCAGAGAAGATCACCCCAAATCAGTACTTTATACCATGCATCTACAAATCAATATACAGTTTTGCCCTTTTTAACAGCTTGCATTATGAGCCAAAACTTTATGTACACAAGGAATGTCTTTGCAGAAGCTTTTGAGTTTTTTTTTTTTTTCTATGATCTATGTTATGGGCTGCATTGGGTAACCTACAAAATGTTGAAGTTCTAACTCCTAATATCTTTGAATATACTTTTATTCGGAAATAAAACCTTTGCAGAGGAACAAGTTAAAATGAAGTCATTGGCCCAGCTGCCATGGCACTGCAATAATGCAATGTTCTGCAAAGCTGAAAGCCACATGGCCAACAGTGGTCCAGATCCCAAGTGGACCAAAAACACACTATGTGTGGAAGCACCCATAGCACTGAGAAGCTGGAGGGCTGGGGAAGGAAGATCACAGTGTGACAGAACTCTGTTAAAACTGCTGATCGCCTTCTCTCTCATTCTCTTTTTGTGCACAAACACATGCTCTCTATCCAAAAAAATGAAGTCATTAGGGTGAATTTTAAGCCAAAATGACTATGTCCTTATAAAAATAAAGAAGTATGGAGAATGAGAGAGGCATGCATACAGGGGAAAAGCCACATGAATATGAAGGCATTGATTAGGGTGATGGATCTACAAACCAAGGAATGCAAAGTACTAGGAGGTAAGAAAGAGGCATTGATCAAAATCTCCCTCACAGCTCTCAGAAGAAACTCATCCTGCCAACACCTTGATTTTAAACTTTTAGTCTCCAGAATTGCTAGAAAAGAAATTTCTGGGACCAGCAGTTGGCGTAATGGCTGTGTCACAGGACTACCATGTAGTCAACCGCGCTTCAAGTCCCAGACCCAGAGGCTTAAACTCATGCTGGGCACATGTGTGTGCATGCCCAAGATCCCAAGAGGAGAATGGAGGAGAAGGGATTGTGCCATGGCCATCCGCTCTGGGGGAAGGGGGGGATTTCTCGCTTTCTGTATCTCTGTCTCTCTCTGTCTTTCTGGCAAGTGCATGCGCCCTATAGCAAAAACCTCCCTCCCCCTCCCCCCCAAAAAAGAAAGAAATTTCTGATGTTTAAGCCACCCAGTTTGTGTTACTTTGTTATAACAATATCTAATACAACCCACATAGTATATAACTGTAGGAAATGAATAGAACCCCCAATAAAAAAAAATGCATGGTTATTTTCGACTGCATTAACATACAGTGTACTCATGCTGAGAGAATTGATTTTATATGCTGCCAAAGTGTACAATGATTGAGTATAAAAATAAAAGAAAAATGAATACTTCCAAAAATGCATGGTCATTCACAATTTCACATAAAATACATAGAGCAAAGCTTTCAGAAAACAGTATTTGTCATTACTATGTGTGATACATTCTAGCATTTTTCTCTTCTACATAGTTTCAGAATTTGGTTGAGCACAACTCTTAAAATTGATTTTTTAAGAAGTCAAGACCCACAATTAGGAAAATATTAACCAACTAGGGAAACAACATTTAGGTCCTGCACACTTGATCTGTTCTATTTGCTGTGACTAAGAAAGATCTGAGAAGACATTAAGTTGTAAAAGGGCACGGTATGCATCACTAGTGTAAAACAACATCAAATCTTCAAAACATTCACAGGAAAAAAAATTTTCCCGGAGTTCTTTAAACTCCACCCTCAAAACTCTGTCTGGCATTTACAATCACCATTATGAGTAGTCTTCAAGCTGCATATTGTTCTTAGCTCAGCGGAGGTAATGCAAAGGATAATTTCTATCCCAATCATTTTGGATGCAGCTTATCTTGAACAATGCCGAACCAGTTTAGTAGGTGAAAGTCTGTGAACAGTGGTTAAATTCCTAATCAAATTTTAAAGATTTCTACATCTAAAGTGACCCTGCCTTTTGGTTTACGACTACAGGTGTGTGGTCTCATCAGAACTTCTGCTTCTATAGCCCAAACCTTCTGTGTTCTTCCATCACTTGCCTTTCTCTTTACTTCTTGCTTTCTGTATTTTTTTAATAAGTTCTCTTCTCTCTCACTCTGGCTAAGTATTTGATTCCTCCCTCATTCTAAGTGTACTCTACTCTCATCTTCTCTGCATCTGCTTCCTTTCCCATTCTTAACTATGCTTTTCTCTTTGTTTCCTCATGTTTCCCTTGGTTTTTGTGGACCTGCTTACTTCCTCTAACTCATATGGGTATATAATTGAGTTTTTTAGGGTTTTACGTAATTATCTAAAATAAATAACTTCTCTTTGAATTATAATAAGCCGATTCATCAAATATCTTAATTCTTTCTCTAATATATTTTTAAATGTAAAGTGGTGCTTTTTCTGATGCACTGTTTAATTTAGGCACTTGATAGGCAAAGAAAGAGGTTCTTGTCCCTCCTTTAAACAGCTGCCCCTCACATCAATGGTTTTAAAGTGTTGCTTTATATGGCATTTTTATACTTGGCAGGAAACAGGAGTTTTGGAGAACTTTAAAGCCACAAGAATTGATGTCAATGAAAATCAATCAGAAGTAGAAGATGGGAGCAGGTCTGTGTGCTGCTCAAGAGAAGCCAGATCCTACGTGGTGACATTAGTACAAATCCCCGGCATAGTCAGCCTGAAAAACACCGGGCATGCGTGTGAATGCCAAGGTTCAGTGGACTAGAGGACTGGAGACAGGGGATTGGGACATGGCCAGATCCTGTAGAGGGTGCTCATCTCTCTCTCTCCCTCCTTCTCTCTCCCTCTCCCTCTCCCTTTCTCTCTCCCTCTCTTTCTCCCTCTCCCTCTCTCTCTCCCCCTCTCTTTCTCTTGTACATGCACATACTCTATCATGAAGAAAAAAAGGTTTTTAATGAAGATAAATACCCTTGATTTTTTGAAAATTTACCCATTTCTTCCCTGAGCAAGGGAGACAGAGAGAAGGAAAGAAAAATAAGAAAGAGAGAGAGAGATAGGAACCCCAACAGGGTCTTCATCCTGAGGTCCATCCCCAGCCTAAAGTAGCCTCAGAGCACAGGCACACACTTGCCCTACATAGTCAAGGATGTTTCCAGGTGCAACTACAGAACCTTCCCAAATGGGTCAAGCTTTCATGCATCTGTCACATTTTACTGTTGTGTCACCATCTAGCTTATCCTCAATAATTAGTTGAAGTCAAGGAAAATTAAATTCCATTTTCAAAATGTGAATTCCCATATATCTTTAAAAAAGGTGCATAAAGAATCTTGAAACATTTTTTAGATGAAAATGTTTTCTATAGGAAATATTTTAATATTTCTGTCAAAAATACAGTCATGATACCTAAATTTTAAGCAGGCAAGTCTGCTCAGTGTTTCCTTTGCTTCTCTGAGAACAATTATCCTATCTGGAGCCTTTACTCTTATGTTTTCTTAAATCTGATACTTGCATATAGCCTTTCCCAATATGAAAACCCCCAATAGTCACCAAATTCTATTCTACTCTTGCTAATCTTTCCTCTTTTCTAAAATCCCAATTAAAATGACCATACTCTGATGACTCAGAAAGCAATGCAAACATAGAAATTTGAAGTGTTACTCCTATTTAAGGAATATCCACTAAGGTATAAATGGGGGCCATGTGAAACACTGTTACTGGCTCTTCAAATGAATATTAAATAAAATAAAATTAGCTAAAAACACAACTGAGCTGAATTTGAATATCCTTGCCACCACAAACACAAATCCTAAGTACAAAATATAAACAGTTATGTCACTGCTTCTCACACTAAGGCCCATATATATTTGTATTCAGTTTTTTGTTTGTTTAATGTTTGTTTGTTTGTTTTCTGGACAGGTTTTTGTTAGAGGACACATGCACTTGCCAGAGAGACAAAGACAGGCAGAGAGACAGAAAGGGAGAAATCACATCATCCCTCCCCAGCGGGGATGGCCACACCATAATCCCTTCTCTTCCATTCCCCTCTCAGGATTTTGGGCATGCACACAAACACGCCCGGCATGAATTTAAGCCACAAGGTCCGAGACTCAAACCACAGTTGACTACATGGGAGTCCAGCAACAGCCATTACGCCAACTGCTGGTCCCTATATTTGTATTCTTAAGACTTTGGAAAATACAATATTTTTATTAAAAGTGAGACTCCAGAGTGAGAGAGCTTGTAGTAGGTTGAATAGTTTGTCCATTTTTCCCCACTTGGAGTCTTCATATTTAACCATATAAATTGCAGTTTCTTCCACAAAATACATAATACATTCCTTGACTTTGGGCTCAACTCTCTGACCTACTTTAACTGAAGGATGTTAGCAGAAGTAACACAAGAAAGCACCGAAAATGTGTTTCCATCGA
The DNA here is from genome assembly GCF_000334495.1 of Tupaia belangeri chinensis. Lineage (NCBI taxonomy): Eukaryota > Metazoa > Chordata > Mammalia > Scandentia > Tupaiidae > Tupaia > Tupaia belangeri. The sequence continues at coordinate 2,572,928 of NW_006160197.1, read as the reverse complement.
TAGGGTTATCACTTGTGCTTCTGCCAAAACGTTAAGAAGGCCATCCCCCCGAGAGCTTTAATGAGCTTCAGAATGGACCACAAATGGGCATGGAGCAAACCTGAGCTAGCTAGACTCATAGTATAAAGCCTTCAGCCCATCTCAGCATGGCTGAACTGTCCCCTGATCCATCTACAAGCATGTGAGCAGGCCCAGCTGAGAAGTAGCAAACCTGAAATTATGTCAGAAAGAAGTCCAAGATAATTTCATAGGCCACTGAGATTTTTTTCTATTATGCATCAACATCTGACTTATTCTTCATAGAAGTAAAAATATTTGATTTTCGAGGACCTAGAAGTATCTAGAAAGTGGTAAGAATACTAATTTGCATTAGATGCTAAAATGTTAAATGTATTTGTTTTAATTTCTAAGTAAATATCAAATATTTCTAAAAGTCTAAATAATTGACAAGTTAACAGGCCAGAGATAGAATAACAATATATAATTTATTTAAAAAAAAGAAAAGTGAGAAGAAAATAAAGAACAGATGGGACAAATAGCAGATGCTAGGTATAAACACAAATATAACAGTAACTACTTTAAATGTAAACAAACTAGTACAATTAAAAGACTAATACTGTCTGATTGGATGAAAAAAATGAAATCCAAACTTTGAGTGCTTACCAAAACTAAAATGTAGTAAGGACATAGAAAACTTAACTGTGAAAGAACAGAAAAAAGATTTAAGTACACAATAATTAAAAGAAAGTTGATGGGAACCAGCAGTTAGCGTAATGGCTATGTCGCTGGACTCCCACGTAATTGACCGCGGTTCGCGTCCCGGACCCGGTGGCTTGAAACTCACACCGGGCGCATGTGCATGCGTGCCCAAGATCCTGAGAGGAGAATGGAGGAGAAGGGATTGCGGCGTGACCATCCCCCCTGGGGGGTGATTTCTCGCTTTCTGTCTCTATGTCTCTCTCTGTCTGTCTGGCGAGCGCACGTGCCCTACAGTGAAAATCTCTAAAAAGAAAAAAGAAAGTTGATGATGATGCACTAATATCATATAGAGTCATTTTAAAACCAAGAAATATTATTAAGAGTGAAAAATAAATATTGAATAAAAGTAAAGGAGACAATCTTCCAAAGTGATATAGCTATTTTCAATTAATATGCAGTCAGTAATATCTCTTTAACATTTATAAGGCAAAAAACTGACTGAACTAAAAGAAGAAATAGCAAAAAATAAATGCACAGTGTAACATAAATATATTTAAATTAAAAAAATAAGAATACAAAGCTTCAGTAAGAATACAAAAGATCTGAACAAGTTTAACAAACTTTGACTTAAATTATATGTAGATAGAACACAAACAAAAATATAAAATATGTATTCTTTTCAAATGAACATTTAAAAGAACTCTCCTTGGCTGAGCCATTAAACAAGCCTCAACAAATGTTAAAGTACTAAATCAGAATATAATATTTGGGGGCCAATAGGTGGCATAGTGATTGAGGCACTGGACTGTCACATGGCCAACTGCAGTTCAAATCCTTACCTGTTTTCTTGCTTTCTTACTTTTCATCTCTCTTTTTCTCTCATGACTGTATTTTCTCTATAATAAATTAAATAATAATAATAAGTAAAATTAAATAATTCTTTATAGAGAGTTTAAGCTAGAAATAGTTCGTAAAACAGATATATAGGGCCAGTCTGTGGCATGGTGGTTGAGGTGGCTGGATCCCACATAGCTAACTGTGTGATTCAAGTCCCAGACCTAGTGACTTGAGAATCATACCAGCTGTGTGTGTGGGCTTGCCCAAAATCCTAAAAGGAAGAAGAGATGGAAGAAAAGGAATTGTAAAATGAACATTCCCCTAAGGAATGCTTTCTCACTTTTCCTCTCCCCCATCTATCTCTCTCCCTCTTTATTTCTCTCTAACAAGCATGCATACCTTCTGACAAAATTTAAAGAAAAGATAAATAAAAAACTTCAACTCCCTGAAAATTATGCAAAATATTATAAAATACTTATATGGCAAAAAAACACCCACACACAAAAAAAATTCAAATATTTGAAGAAAAAAAAACACAACAAACATTTAAAAATATTGCTAAAGCTCACTTTATAAGGAAAATAAATTGTCTTGAATATAGAGATAAAAAAAAGGCCAAAAAAAGTGACTTAATTATTCATCTCAAGAAGTTTAAAGAAAAAAATCAAAGAAGGCATAAAAATGAACTAATAAATTAATGGCATTAATAAAATAGAGACTATATCTACAAAGCCAGAAGGGGGCTATCTAGAAAATTAAAATTAGCTAAATTCTAGCAAGTTTATTTAAAGAAGAAAGACAGAAGGCACAGAATGCTAATATCAGGAATAAAAAAGAGATTATTATAGATATTACAGATATAAAGAAGATAATAATATTTTATGAACAACCTTCCACCAATAATTTTTTTCAAAGCTTTTTTTATAAAAGAATTATTCTATTTAACTTTATTTATTTATTTATTTTAATTTAACCAGACAGTAACAGAATGAGAGAAAGAGAGATGGAAAGTGAGAAAGCAAGCAACCAGGTCCAGGACTCAAACCATTGGTCAGCCACATGGGAGTCCAGTGCCCTTAACCACCACGTCACTTGGTGGCCCCACACAGATAAATTTTAAAGGAAGATGAAACAGCAAACTCCTTGAAAACTACAACTTACAAAAACTGTGTTAGAATAAGAAAACTAGGGTAAGAAATTTTTAGATTGTCTGTATCTGTCAGAAGCACTTCAAGATAATAGAAAAACACGTTCACACACATATCCCAAGTTATTTTTGTGAGGCTTGTAAAATCCTAAAACTTTAAAGTTAATAAAGGCAAAATGTGATAAACAGAAATTACTTCCTAAAGTTGTCAATGCCCTAATTCCTGGAACCTGAGAATATGTTACCTCTCATGGGAACATCTTTGTGGATGTGACTAAGGTGAAAGACTTTGAAATGAGAAGATTACCCTGTGTTAATTAGATGAGTACACTCTACTTATACGAGTCTTTCAAAGTAGAAGAAGAAAATAAAACAGGTGGTCAGAATCATGAAACATGATAAGAACTGGACCTGCCATTACTGCTTTGAAGATAGAAAAGAGGACCATTTTCTAAGGAATATGGTGGTCTCTAAAAGCTGAAATAACACCTCTATTTACACCCTACAAAAAAATTGGGGCCACAGTCCTCTATCTTCAAATAACTGAATTCTACCAACAACTCAAATGAATAGAAAGCAGTTTCTCTTTACAAACTTCTAATACCCAGACTGCTAATATTTGGTATTTAGTTTTAGGAAATTATATCACAGTTTTCCCCAGTTTTAAGAAAAAAATTGTGTATTTAAGATGTGCATTTGTATATTTAAGGTGATCATTTGATATATGTATATATTGTGAAATAATTAGTAGAACTAAGGCATCTATCACCTCATAGAAGGGGTGTGTGTGTCTTTGTATACGGTGAGAACATTCAACGTAGCTTCTCAGCAAATTACAAGTACATATACAACATTATTAACTACAGTTTCCATTCTGTATATCAGATATTTAGAATTTACTCATTTTATAATTGAAAGTTTGAATCCAACCTTTTTGGCACCAGGAACCAGTTTCATGTAAGACCATTTTTCACGGTCTGAGGATAGGGCAGTATGGGAGGGAGGTTGCAGAGGATGGCTTCAGAGTGATTGAAGCACATTATATTTATTATTTATTTAATTTCTATGATCATTACTTTATAAAATATAATGACATAACTATACAACTCACCATAATGTAGTACCAATGGGAGCCCTGAACTTGTTTTCCTATGACTAGATTACCCCATTTGGGGTTTCCTTTAACAATACAATGCCTCCACTGTTCTGACAGGAGGCAGAACTCAGGCAATAACGCAAGAGATGCGGAGAGGATGTAAATACAGGTAAAGCTTTGATTGTTTACCTGCCACTCACCTCCTGCTGTGTAGCTTAGTTCCAAACAGGCCATGAACCCATACCAATCTGTTGCCCAGGGGTTGAGGACCCCTTGAATATTCTATAACAGAACTAAGGTCTATGGCATAAGCTATATGCTTCCTTTGAGACCACTGTCATATTTGTGATCCATCATTGACCAAAACATTGTTACACAGTGCATGACTATGTATCAGGAAAGAGATTTATATCCAAAAATACATAAGAACTTCTAAAAATAGGTAATATATATATGTATATAATATAATATAATATATATACATATATATATATATAAACTAAATAGAAATGTGGGCAAAACCTTTACCAGGTACTTTCCAAAACTGGAAATTCATTTGCCAATAAATATGAAAACAAACAACCAACCAAAAACACCAATCTGCTTCTTTAAAGAAATGCAAATAAAGTCCGTGAGATACCACTACAAGTTCAACAGAAGGGTTAAAATTGGAAAGATTAAAAATCTGAAAGTAATAGTAGATGGCTGCAATGTATTAAGCAATTGTAACGCCTATATTCTGCCAGTGACAGTAAATTTCAGAAAATTCTTTAGTAGCATCTATTAATGATGAGCATATGCATAAAGCATAACCCAGCAATTGCACTCCTGGTTTTATATAAAACATAAAGGCATATTTATGAACACAAATGCATGTACCAGAATGTTCACAGTACTTTTATTCATAGTAACTTAAAAATGAAAACAACCCAAAAGTTCATCACCTTTAGAATGGACAAATAATTTGTGATATTTTCATTCAGTGACAACACATATACTCAGCAATATGGATTTCTCTTATAAATACAAGCAAGCACAAATTGCAGCATAGAAGTTTCATTTCTAAAAATTTCCAAAACAGAAAAACTAATAGTGATAGATGTCAGGGTAGTGATTACCAACAGGAGATGGTGAGAAAAGAAGCGGAGAGATCTCTTCTATGTGCTGTTGCTTGATCTACGTGGTTAATTAAAAAGATGTTATATTATGAAAATATGAATGGAAAACATAAAATTCACTTTTGTGCATATGTAATTCAATAAAAAATTTAATTAAAAATTAAAATATTTTTGGAGGGGCAACTTCATGACCTGGTGCTTAGGCAACTGGATCCCACACAGCCTACTGTGCAGTCTTAGGTCTGACAGCTTGAGGAACACACTGGGCACATGTATGTGCATGCCCCAAATCCTAAAATAAGTGAAACATGGAGAAGGGACTGAGGTGTGACCATTCTCCATTGGGGGTACTTTCCCCTCTTTTTCTCTCTCTGTTTATCTATCTCTCTTTGGCAAGTTCACCTGATCCCTAGAAGGAAAGAAAAAAAAAAAAAAAAAAAACCTTTTAAATGAGCTTTACATTGTTGATTACTGAAAAACACTAAACTATAATTTAAGAAACTACTCATCTTCACCTCCACTTGCATAAATTTGTCAGCTGCATTGTAGTAAATCTAGTAGCACTTGATATTCCTTGGTAGTTTCTGTGTGTTGGAATAAATGCATTCCTTGAATTAACACATCAAATTCCTCAGACTACCCTATTAGGAATTATCACTATTATCTACATTTTACAAATGACTGAAATTTAAAGAAGCTGGGAATTTTGCTCACTGCCCTGTAGCTCATGGTAGGTTATACTTCTACCGCATTTGCTCAGTGCTCCGCCTCATGATCCAATAGACTCATTCACGATGAGAGCAATTGGCCTGCAGTAAACAGAGGAGTGAAACATTATGAAAGATAAGAGTCCTTCACTGAAAAAAAAGATGGGCACAGGGGTAAATTTTGCTTTTTTAATATTGTATCCAAAGTTTAGGCATAAAAATTACTAGGTATGGTGTCTCAAATGTGAAATTAGAGAAAAATGGGCAAGAGGAATCTCTCCTATATAAGTGCCTCCTGAGTTCCTGGGTATTTCATGTGGCTGAGCACTGGAGGCCCAATTTAGTCCCTCTGGATAACTAAATCACATGTAAGGTACCTTTCAGTTCTCACACTCCATGGCCCTTCAATTCTCAGAATTGGAGTAAGTGTGAGAATTGCTATAACATTTTTCTTAAGCAAGAGAGCAAACAAGCACTATTAAGAAAATATTGAATTCAGTATTTTCTGAAGTTTCCCCTGTGGTGAAGTAATGATGCTCCTTGAAGGGCAAAATAGTTTCACAGCTTCATTTTCTATGATGCTTCAGCCTCAAGATTCAAGAGCTTGCACATGTTGATTCATTTTGCTACTGACTTTGTAACATATTTGGAATACAGTCATAAGGCAATATCATGAAATAAGACTGATGAAAAGTGAATCGCCATCTTTTTCTTCAATAATGTAAATCCTTAATATCACAAGGGATGCTTTAATCCCTGAAATATCATCTCATTGCAGGCAAAAATCTAATTTCCTTCCTATTTTCAAATTATGATACTGATTAAATAAAATGAGAAAGGGAGTACAAGACAGAGAATTTAATTTATTTAGAATAAAAGAGAATTAAAATAATCAAAACAATCTAGAAAAGTTCTCTAACATTGTCGAAGTTTGTCAAGAAAGAAAATGGTATTTAGAATCAATTCACATTTAACACTATTTTGGAAACTCTTGCAAAAAAAACACATTTATTTGGAATAGAGAAAAAGCTTGGATTGAAGAAAAACACAGATCAAAATAATTAGGAGTTAGCACCATAATTTTGAAGGCAGAAAATAAAAATGGAAGTGTCGTGTCCAATCTTGACGAAACATATGAGCATCTAGGGTTACTTATTGGCATTTTCAAATTTTTGTTATGATACTAACTATGGTGCTTGATATTTGTAAGTGATAGAAAATTTTAAAACCTTAAAAAGTAGATAATGCTATCATATACTTCAGTAATTCCACTCTGGTATCTTCCAAAAGAGTGCAGTGAAAAAGAAATATTCCTACACTGTTGGTGGGAATGTAAATCAGTACAACCACCATAGAGAACAATATGGAGGTTCCTCAGAAATCTACAAGTAGACTAGAGTACAACCCAGCAATTTCACTCTTGGGTATTGACCCAAAGGATAGGGAAGACCTCAGTCAGGAAAACATTTGCACATGCGTGTTTATTGCAACATTATTCAAGATAGCTAGGATGCAGAATCCCAACTATCCCAGAACAGATAAGTGGATTGAAAAAATGTGGTGGGTCCAGCAGATGGTGTAGCAGTTACATCACATGGCCAACAGTGGTCCCAGTGGTCTGGTGGCTTGAATCTCATACTCAGTGGTGTGCATGCTTGCCCAAGATCACAGGAGAAGGGACTGTGATGTGACCATCTCCCCAGGGGGTGATTTTTCACTTTCCCTCTCACTCTCTCTGCACGCACCCTAACACAAAAACCTCTACGGAAAAAAAAAGAAAGGAAGAAAAAGAAAAAAAGAAAGAAAGAGAGAAAGAGAAAGAAAGAAAGAAAGAAAGAAAGAAAGAAAGAAAGAAAGAAAGAAAGAAATTATATGAAGGGATGAATATGGAAGATGTAATGCTAAGTGATGGAAGCCAGATTATGAAAGATAGGCATTGTATATCCCCATTTAATATATAACAAATGTCTTCACATTATGGCAGAAACTGAAAAATTGGAAGTTATAATAGCAGGGAGGGTAACTGTAGATACTACACACAGCATAGAATGAAGTGGATAGTAGGGACTGGGAAGGAGGGTATCAGGGGAAAGGAAAACACTTAAGAGAGAAAAATGAAAAGTTATCTGTTTATGATAATATATATGGTAGTATCTTTGACTTGACTAATGCACATTGTATCAATGCAGGAAAAAAACATGCTGCACACTGTAAAGGTGTACAGTGATTAAATGCAAATCTCAAAAAGTTTTTTAAATGTAAAATAAATAATTTTTAAAAATAAATTAAGAAGAATGGCCAGAGTTAATTTTTTTAATTAAAAAAAGATACTTTAAAAGAAACTAAATAATGCTAATACTGCTGCTATTTATTTTATGGAACTAGAAAACTAAACTAAAACAGGTGTGGAATTCACCTTGTTAAAACTTAATCAAAGTTGTGATATTAAAAGAAATTGCAGTTTTTTTAGAATAAAGCTTGAGACATTAAAATATGTTCAAATAATAAATAGGGTGCCACTTTCAAATACAGTGTTGAGAAGGGAAAAAAGCAATTTTATAAGGCCACTTAATGGTTCACATATAATATAGGCCGATTATGGTATTATAACTAAATTATATTGTTTAGTTGGATTATTAATAATTTTGAGAATTTGAACAGATTATCTGATTATTTATAAACAATACTTCATCAGACTCCTGAGTAAGTTAAGAGATCATTCATGTCAAGTACTTAGCAATTTGTAAACCAAATACTTAACATTAAATATACTTCAAGTTACTTGTATTTATTCATTTTTTGACATTTTTCCTATAGAGCATAGGTGCTCGCTGGAGACACAGAGAGAGAAGAGAAATCACCCCCCAGGTCAGATGGCCACACCACAATTCCCTCTCTACCATTTTCCCCTTGGGATTTTGAGCCCCCTGCCCCGCCCCCCGGCATCTGGCATGAGTTTCAAGCTGCTGGGTTAGGGACTCAAACTGTGGTCAACCATGTGGGAGTCCAGAACCACTGATGGTCCCTTTAAGTTTAATACTTAGGTCATATTTTATTCTTCATACTAAGGATTTAAGAGCAGTCAAGTGAAACATGCATAACAGTGTATATTTAGTTGCTTTTGGATACTAAAGCAATGTCATTGTGAGAACAAAATCATGCTTTTATTCAATAGTGTTAAATATGCTAGAGCAAAATCAGACTCTAGGAAGTAGTGTTTTAAAAAGTCGTGTGGTTTAATTATTGAGAAAACATACTTATTCAGAACCTATCAGGTGAGATACTTTCTGCCAGGTGCTGCTTTAGCAACTGGAAACAGAATCCGAAAGTCATCACCATTTAGAATGTCACTTAACTCTGAGAATTTTATTGAGGACCTCCAAGAAAACACGTTTCTTCAATATTTTTCTAACCACCACCACCATCACCTTTTATGATGGCTAAATTTGAGAAGGAAATTCTCATTTTAAACACTGTGTTTTTATAGCAACTTATCAAACAGTGGCCTTTAGCTGTTGTTCTGTGACAGCCACTCCATTAAAATCCTGATGTAAACAAGTGGAGAAGGTGAACCAGAAGTGCAGATATTTGCACGGCATTACTGTCAGGTAAAATTTTAAAGATAGGTTTTATGAACCCATTATTTGCAGTCAAGGCTTTTGACTACAGCATCAGAAATCATTTAAGGAGACAAAATGTTTTGTCAAAACATACTGCTGGGAGTCAGTGTGTAGCTTCTTTTTATGAAATTCAATTTAGTTCTGTCGTTTGCATGAAAGGGAAAGTCTAGCTGGGCAGCCATGTCGAGCCAGTAAAATATGACAATATGGTGAGCATCAGAGGCAATTAAAATTAAATACTTTTTGTCTTCATTTTATTTCTTAATAAATGGGTAATTGCATTGTGGGTACCTGGTGACAGGCTAAATTAAGAAGATATTGGGCATCCTTACTAGCTTCTCTTCATCAAATTTAAACTTATTTTTGCAAGTAAAGGATAACTCTAGGCAACTGTGCTTTCCAAAATATATGTTAGTGAAATGAAGGCACCATGATCTCCGGAGAAATTATTCTGACAAAAAGTAGGAGTCTAATTAAAACATAGCAAATTGTAGGTTGAGATAAATTGTTAGTGCTAAAGACATGTATACCTTTAGGTCTTACAGAAATGGTGTTAGTAGCAGTGTTAAACGTCACAAGGGTAAAGGATCTGACAGATAAATGATGTAGAATTCTCTGAGTTTGCAATGATAAATTCTTCTGTTTAGCAAAGCATCAGGTTTTGAGAATAAATTAGATTGTATAAATTACCATGGATGGAAAGAAGCATGAGGAAATAAGTAACATTGATAATTTGGATAACAAATAATTAATGTAAGAGTTTATCAAAGACCTATTATGTGTCAAGAATTTTACTAGGATCTGAGAATGAATGCAAAAATAAATGTAAGATCACTGCCTTCAAGCAATGTGTAGTCTAACAGGAGAGACTTGTTAAGTAAATACAAGAGAAGGTTAAGTATTAAGGGAACAGCATGTAAAGTTTACATTGGGTACCCAAAAGCTGCTGGTCTGATTTGAAACGGTTTCAGAAGTAATTTTCAAGGGGCGAGGACATGCTTACCATAATACAGCATAGGTAGAGAAGGTATTGTTTGCAGAGATTCCAAAAAGACTTGTAAAAGAGTATGAATCATTGGGGAGAAAATAAAAGTAGCACGAGAGGAGTGTTTGGAGGAACTATGAAGTTTAGGACAGGATATTTATAGTAATAATCCAAGAGGTTATTTTAGAACCTAGATCATGCTAAAGTTTGGACTTATACTCCTGAATAATGTGGAGCCATTTATTAAAGCAGAAGAGAAAAATCAGAGTTGCCTATTAGGAACATCATTATAGCAATAATGTAGGGTATTAATTAAAACAGAATATAATCTAATGCAGGAAAACCAGCTGTAAACTACTGTAATTAGAGGAAAAAGGCCTTTACAAAGGAAGTATTAACCAGGGATAGAGAAGAGGGCATAGGAAAGAGAAACATTTAAAACACAGAATTGACTGGTAGAAAGTGGTAATAAACTGTTCTATTAGTGGCGATTGCTAAGTTTGTGACTTGGGTGACAAGGTAGATAGAATCATCCTTTATTGAAATTGCATGAGCAATAGTAATACTATCATTGAGAGCTTAGTTAGGCATTGGCTCTTAATTTTTATTATGTCTAGTAAAGTAGGCACAGCTCCTACTTTTCTCAGTGTGAAAAAAAATAATGAGTCTAAGATTGGTTAGCCAACTTGCCTAAAGTCAGTAAGGAAGTATGAGGGGTCTTCATGAAATATGTGAATTATGAAAAAAAAAATTAAGCATTAATTTCAAAAAGTTTTTGAATTAAAATAATTTTATACTTTTATTTAATTTTCAATGTACTGTATGAAGTTCTTTCATTTGTGATAGAATCTGAACTCAAACCAAGAAATGTTTGACTTAGTAGAAAGTCTAGCTATTATTATATGTCTAAGCAAGTGAGCAGGAGTTATTTCTGACTATGGCACTTGAGATATTTTATAAATAATTAGATAAAGAGATCTGGAGTTCTCAGCATGAAACTCTAATTGAAGGTACAAAGTATAAAGAAAGAACACAGAGAGAAGAAATGCAGGGAAAGGCATATTTTGTATAACCAAAAAGGGACCAAGAGAGAGGGAAAGTAAGAAAGCTGGTCACCAGGCCTAGGACTCGAACACCACAGTCAGCCAAGTGGGAGTCCAGTGCCTTAACCACCATGCTACCTACTGGCCCCAATGACTATATATTTAAAAAAAAACAGAGAGAAGATGATGAGCAAGTACCTAAAAGTGTCTGAGAGACAAAAAGAAAACCAGAAAAAAAGTGGAATCCCAGTAGTTAATTCTACATTATCCGTGTTTACTACTATTCCAATAGTTCAAGGCCTATGTCAAAATGCTACCTCTTTAAGGAAGTCTTCTTAGACATTTCTATTTAAACTCTTTTTCCTGAACTCATTTATCTTAAATGTGTGTTTCTTATCATTTTTAACACTTTTTCTCCTTCTACTAACTTACCATGTATGTTATTTCTATCCAACCCATAGTTACACTGAAGGCAGAGTGAATATTTTTTTCATCTCTTCTCTCCTGATATAGATGATCAGTGGAAATTAGTTGGGTGTATGAATTAATGAAGTCTTTATATAATCAATGTTGAATACCCGTGCAACAAAACACATTGGAAAATTATGATTACAGCATTTCATGCAAGATATTATTGGACAGAAAATACACACAGGAGAAAAATCAAAATTATGAGTGCTGGAATGACAGAAGTATAAAAAAAAAAACAAGACTGAGAGGCAAAATACTTAACATCTTTGTCACCATGAATCATGAGTAGTGAATATTTCTAAACAAAACAAAAAAACTCAGATAATTGAATCAGAATAATCTTAGTTTGAATCTCAATTTTGCCATTTTCGTGTTTTGTGATATTGATCAATTTTTTAACTCACTGACTGTTTCCTATTCTGAAAAATTTTGATAAAGAATTTGTAACTCATGGGTAGGGTCAGGTGATGGAAAAGCGAAAATGTAACTGAACTAACATGAAAAAAGAAGTCCTGAGTTCACATCTTCGGACTTCTCTAAGCAAGTTCGGCATGCACAAGTGTGCCCATGATCTGGGCTGGCTGAGACTGAGGACGGACCAAAGAGTGAAGATGCTGAGGTAGATACCTATCTCTCTCTGTCTGTCCCTCTCTCTGTCTCAATAGAAGAAACAAATAAAACATTTTTTAAAAGTTGTAATGCATAGAGATGTTATAAGGATTAAATTAGATAATGTATGTCAAATAATTAGCTTAATGTCTGACTCACTCAATAAACCTAGCAGCATTATTGTCGCAGCTGTTGCTGCTGCTGCTAGTTGTTAATAAATGGTTACTAAGAAATAATTAGAACAAATACAAGAATTGTCTATTTTACCCATCAGATAATAGCCTTGTGCAATTTATTATCACTAAGACGTGGTGTTAAATACAGAGAATAGAATTTGATAGAATTTATGACAGAAAGTATTATCCAGTGAAGTTAGTTCTACATCCTGCCTGGAATACTGAACTATTTCTATTAATACTAATTTAACCCTGGAATATTGAAAGAATAGCCCATGTGTTCTATTCTTTCTAATAAATATTTTTATATAAGTACTTTGCCACTTGATTATTTGTATTTTTAAATATTAGTGTAAATACATAAAATCAACAAGTATAAGGAGTCAAATCTCTCATGCAGGTGAATTATGAATAGTTTGTGTAGATGCTCTGCACTTAGAGCTAGGTTTAGGACTCCTTACTCTCTTTGGGCAGGGCATGCAGAGTGCCTTTCTTTCAACAAACCTAATAGGAAAAGGAAGGGGGAGTAACTTCACAGTGAAGAAATTTGACAAAACTTACATGGCCAAATGATCAGGGTTAACATCAACACTATCACGTCAACAATGAAAGTCATATTTATAGTATGTATCCTCGAAACGATGAAATTGGCACTTTATCTCTCTGGTCTTACTCGACAAAACTCAAAGATCCAGTCTAATTATGAGAAAAACCTGAAGTGCAGGACATTCCACAAAATATCTGACAGTATTCTCAAAATTGTCAGGATCATTAAAAATGAGGAATGTCCAAGAAACTGTCTCAATCAGATGGAGCTTAAGGAGTTATGACAGTGAAATGCAATGTGGTATCCTACGTGGGACCCTAGTATGGAGGAAGACCATCAGGGGAAGATGGAGAAAACCTGAATAAAGTGTGCATGTCAGTTGATAATACTGCATCAATCCTGGCTCCTTAATGGGGACAAATGTACCTCACCATTGAAGAGGTCAATAGTAAGGATCATTTACTGTGCAGGATATGGAAACTCTCTGCATTATTTCATAATAATTCTGTACATATTAACATTCTAAAATAAATAAGTTTATTTAAAATACTAGAAAATCTGTTCAAATAATGGACATTAGTTAATAATGTATCAGATGGCTTTATTTATGTGGAACAAATGCACAGTATTTATGTATGATGTTAAGAATACTAGAAACTGGGTGTGAGATACATGGGTACTCGCTGTAATAGCACGGCAGTTTTTCTGTAGGTCTAAAATAAAGTGTATTTCTAAAATATAAATGTAAGAGAAACATTTTTAAACCTTTGTTCTTTTATTTTCCTAAACTGTCGCTTCAAAAAATATGTCCTACTACGAGTTTCCAGATTTTATGACTTTATTATTGTCCTATGTTTTTAGACAGGTGGTGAAAGCAAAACAAAAAAATTTAAATGATTCACATGCATATCGAGTGAAATATTTTTATCTCCTTTTGTATAAATCTATAAAACACTACAGTTAATTCAAGTAGATCACCACAGCTGATTGAAATAGAAGCATCAGACATAAAGGAGATGATCTTTCTACATAATTATGGGAAGGTCAGTTTTGTCTTTCATAGTTTCTAGGTTCAACAAGACTGTCTATGTCATATACCATAACACTGAGATGGGCGGCAATGATTTCAGTTTAGGGTGCCATGAACTGCAGTAATACCAAAGAAGTCACTTATCTTTTTTCTGCTCTTCTTCCACTTGCATGTTTTTTACATACTGTACTTTGTAAATGGTTTAGCCTTGACATGAAAATCCAAGGGTGGGTTTTTCTTATGGTATTTCTTTTTAAACACAGAAGAACGTGAAGCAGGTATGTCTCCTTTGGACAAGAATTTCATTCCTACATTTCACAACCTACCAATATAACCTTGGCATTGAAATTTGTCAGACTATAGTCTTTGTGAGCTCCATATCTCAGAGAAGTACTTATTCCCTAAAAGAGTGTGGAGGAAAAAAAGAAAAAAAAAACAGAAATGTACCAAAGAAAAAATTATTCATACAATAACTAAAGATGACAGTCAGTTTGTGAGATCTGAGAAAAGCATTGAAAGTGAAATGTTATTGTCTCCATTTCATTCGGTGCTTCTAATGTCTGCAGAATCTTGATTGTATGGCAGCCTAACATCATGATTTTAGGGTCTATACTCCTATCTTCACATCTCCCAAAACCGCAAAGTTATTTATAATATTGTTCAGTTCAATGATTAATTCTCAAAGAAATGTTCTAGATGGAAAGTGAGAGGTTGGCTGCACAGTTCACTGGTAATGCTCTGCTTAGGATAAGATGGATCCCAAATGGTGACTGGCATGCCTGAAACATACCAGACTCAAATGGGCGAGTGCCCGAAACCCAACTGCTAGACAACTGGAGGAGGGGGATTGTGCCCTGACCAGGTCATGTGGAAGGTGCTCATTTTTCTCTCTTTCTCCCTCTCTCTGATTCCTGCATACACATGCTATGTTCCTTATCATGAATAAAGAAAATTTTAAAAAGATAGATAGATAGATAGATAGATAGATGGAAGATAGATAATACTTAAGATGGCATATATTGTATATATAGTACAGAGAAAATGACTCTCTTAACACACTTAAATATGGAAATAAAATATTCTGTATATATTTGTAGTTTTCTTTAGATTATCTACTTTCTCCTACATCAGAAACCCATTTGGAAATTCTGTGGTTTCAAGGAAGCACATGTGACTCGTGTAAGCCAACAGAGCATTTGGTCTCCTTAATCACCATGATTGATTCAGGGGCAATGAGCAACTTCAACTGATTCATTCAGCGTGCTACTCCACTTTTGCAAGAAATAGAGACCAAGACATTCTTTTTCTGGCTGAATATGAATAAGAAAGCATTTTTCCTGCATACTGCAGGCATCTATCTTGAGAAAATAGAACATTCAGACTGAGAAAACTGGATTCTTAGTGACATCATTGCGCCAATAAATCAAGTCTCTCCTGAAGCAAAGGCTATTTCTAGTCTTTTTAATTATGTGAGCCTGTAAATTCTTTTTATTATTTCCATCAGTTTAGGTTAGGGTGCCACTTGCAACCAAAGGCATACTAAATAATAAAATACTCTTGGAATTTTAAAAAAATGGTATTAGTATAGCTCAACTGTTGAGAACCCAGACTCCGGAATCAAACTTCCTGGGTTTAAATTTCTGGTCCATCACATAGCAGCTGTCTGAACTAAGATTAAGTTTTCTTCATTTTTATGAGTCAATTTCCACATCAGAATAAAAGGGATTAAAAAATCATCTTCTCCATATGGCAATTGTGAGGTTTAAATTAGCCAATATACAGAAAATGTAGTAGCTGACACAAAATATATGTTCCGTAAGTGTTTGGTGCTATAATTAAATACTAAGCTAATGCTGTTTGATTTTGTCAAATAGCATTAGCTTAGTATTTAAATCACTACATACTTATTATATACCTTAATTTATAGATGGTCTGATATAGTTGAATGAAATGATTATTATTAAGGGGCCAGCAGGTAGTGTAGAGGTTAAAGCGCTGGATCCCACATGGCTGACTGAGTGGTTCATGTCCAGGACCTGGCGGCTTTAAAAATCAAGCCATGTGTGCACACAACCAAAATCTTTAAAGGAGAGACAAGGGGAAGGGATTGCAGCACAACCATCTCCCAAGGAGGTGATTTCTCATTTTTCCTATCGATGAGTGTATGTACCCTATATTAAAAAATTTTTTAAAAATTGACATTAAAAAAATAATAGTGGGAGATCAACAGTTAGCATAATGGATATGTCACTGGACTCCCATGTAGTTGACCGCGGTTCGAGTCCCAGACCTGGCGGCATATGCCAGGCACGTATGCGTGCATGCCCAAGATCCAGAGAGGAGAATGGAGGAGAAGGGGTCGCAGTGTGGCCATCACCCCAGGGGGGCGATTTCTCGCTTTCTGTCTCTCTGCCTCTCTCTGTCTCTCTGGCAAGCGCATGTGCCCTATAGCAAAAAACTCTCCAAAAAATGAAAAAAAAAATAATAGTAATGATTTGATTTTTTTTTCTATAAATTTTTTGGAGAGGTTTTTGCTATAGGGTGCACGCGCTCACCAGAAAGACAGAGAGATAGAAAACGAGAAATCACTCCCCCTGCCCGGGGATGGTCATGCCACAATCCCTTCTTCTCCATTCTCCTCTCGGGATGTTGGACACGCACAGACACACACGCCTGGCATGAGTTTAAGCCACTGAGTCGGGACTTGAACCACAGTCAACTACATGGGAGTCCAGCAACATAGCCATTACACTGACTGCTGGTCCCAAGATCCCATATCCTGAACTATTGATTTTTTTTTTTTTTTTTGAGAGGTTCTTTTTGCTTAGGGCAGGTGCGCTCACCAGAAAGAGAGAAATAGAGAGACAGAAAGCGAGAAATCACTCCCCAGGGGGGATGGCTACGCCAAAATCCTTTCTCCTCCATTTTCCTCTCAGGATCTTGGGCACGCATGCATACACCCCCATTTTGAGTTTAAGCCACCAGGTCTGGGACTCTAATCACGGTCGGCTACATGGGAGTCCAGCGACATAGCCATTATGCTAACTGCTGGTCCCTGAACTACTGAGTTTTAACAGCAGGATGAATTAATTACAGTTGTTTCCAAGGCATCATCAAGTACACTGGTGTTCAAATCTGTTTGCATGATAGAAAGGACACTTACAATGATGGCGTTATTTTCAGAATAACATCAAATAAAAATGTATTAAACTTAAGTAAATCACAACTTTGAAGCTATTTGAAATGAACAACAAATATAAGTAAGTAGTAGCAAGTATAAAACATTCAATAAAAACTAGCAAGAGAAAAATAAAACTAGTAATATTTTAAGCCCTAACTTAATTACATTCTAGAAAATGAAAAATACATGCTTTTATTTTATTTTAGTATTGAGGCCCATTCAGTTCTGCTTCACACACACCAGGAGCATAGTTAAAGAATAACAGCAGAGACAAAACTATACACTTCACACAATTCTTCGCACACACAGGTCACATAATAAACGCATTTGATTGGGTGACAAGGAGAATGTAGTTTAACATTTATTCTTCATCTAACAACTGCAACTTGCAAAGTACCCACAGAGATGATGTACTTTCAAATATTACACATGGCCCACTGAGTACAATTGTAGTGGTGCCCTTTCATAATATCTTCCATTATAATCTTCTATCAATGCTGAATGAAATATTAAAGTGAAGTATGCATGTGGTGATTAGCCATCCAGCCTTTCATTTCCTGAAGATTTGGGAGTGATTTGACTACTTGTACCAACCCAAAAGGGGGGAATTAGCTGTAGCAGACTGAAAGAAATCAATGTACAATATCCTAAAGCATTTTCAACATGTTTTCTGAATAGGCACAAATCCAAATCATTATATTTATAGACGTTAAGATTTGCCTGATGTGCTACATTTAGATGTCTTACATCCTGTGCTTAATATTGTAATAAAGAAAAGCTGTGAGCAATGAGTTTAGCATCTTCCCTGTGTTTGTTTCTGACAGATTATGCCCAGCCTCATGATAATGGTGAGTTACCAAAGTAGAACTGAAACAAGTTGCCAGTCAATTGTGCAGAAAATTGTACATTTAGGATTAAAATCGCAACATAACCTTTTGTTTTTGTTAGTTTATGTTATCATAGGAAAAAGAAATCATGTCTACCTCAATTGGAAGATAATTGGTATTTTATCAATATCAATAATGATCAGAGTACACATTGAATACCCCAATTTTTTTGAGAGAGGTTTTTGCTATAAGGCACGTGTGCTCGCTGGAAAGACAGAGACAGAGAGAAGGAAAGCGAGAAATCACCCTCACGCTGCAATGCCCTCTCCTCCATTCTCCTCTCGGGATCTTGGGCACGCAAGTACATGTGCCTGGCATGAGTTTAAGCCATCGGGTCTGGGACTCGAACTGCAGTTGACTACATGGGAGTCCAGTAACAAAGCCATTATACCAACTGATGGTCCCTTAATATCCAAATTTTAAATAAAGTTGATTGCCATATGTCCTAACACAGGTAATTCATAAATAGTCTCCTGATAAGGAATATACAAAAATGTGGAAAAGCAAAACATCTATGGTTTGCTTTGTAATTATTAATGTTATAAACTAACTGAAAATCCTAAATATAAATTCTAGTCGTTACCAAAATAGAGAATGTGGAAAGCTATGCCATCTCAAGGTTTTCTATACAGACAATTAACTTAAAAACCAACAATTCAGACCTGCAGATGCTATAATGGTTATGTCACTGGACTCCCATGAAGTTGACCGAGGTTCAAGTACTAGACCTGGTGACTTAAAACTCACACTGGATGCATGTGTCCTTTGCCCAAAATCCCCAGATGAGATGGAGGAGAAGGGATTTCTGTGTGTCCATTCTCTTTGGGGGGTGATTTCTTGCTTTCTGTCTCTCTCTGTTGAGTACATGCACCCTATACCAAAAATCTTTCTAAAAAAAAAAGGTCCACAATTAATACTAGGTATATGCTTTATCTCAGGTTGGCCTCCAATCAACTAAATCAGCAGCAAAACTAATTTGTGCTTTTTAAACAGATCCTGTTCAAGAATCACATTATGAAAGCACACAATACCAAATAATATCACATTTCTCTAAGGTCCAGTTAGGTGTAGTTTCATTTGATCTTTCAGTGAATAAATATAGGAGCATCTATATATTATTGGTGATAACTGTTAATTTAGAATTACCAACAATGATAGTATTGAATAAAAAGAACTTTTTGCGTGCTTGAATGATTTATTCACTTAATCTTCTCTGTATAACATATAATATTATGTGTGTGTCACCTATTATGCAATTAATACAGGAATTGTTTCAATAACATAATGTAAGTGAAGAATTTAGAACAATGGTTCTCAATCCCAGACACATATTAGAATCACTAGGAGCTTTAAAAAAAAAATACTAATGCCTGGACTCTACCCCAAATCAATTCAATCAGAATCTCTGAAGGTCATCCCTCATCCCCAGACTTCAATCCTCAAAAGCTTCACACTTTTATTTTTACTTCATATCTCCACCTTCCCTCAACTTCTAAAGTCCTTTAACTCTGGGTCTTCTGGAACTTACGGTTCATCATCAACAAACTCTCTTATCCTGAACTTCTTCTACTAAGCCCTTATAGCACCATTTTGTGAGTTAGAAAATGGTGCTTCTCCTTAAAACACTTTACTTCCAGCTGATGGAAATTGCCAGACTAAATATACAAAGCTTTCAGTGAAGTCTACACTGTGAATGAGACCTCCTTAGATGTGGCACTCCTATGCAGTGCAGAGCCCTTCCTTTTTAAGCTTTCACAGAAGCCTGGCTCTGCTGAGTACTCTATTTCAACCTTTCATGTTTTCTCCCCACTTTCTCTTACACCTTCGAGCCTGAAGGTATGATAACTGCTTTCCATGTTCTTCACTGCTGCTTTCAGATCACTCTCTCTCCTACAAAATCCCAAATTTGAATCTCTTTCCACACTAAGCTATGCATTTCCAGTTCTCACTGCTTTGTGTCACTCATCATTCCTGCAAGATATGCTCTGGCAGGTTTTCTCTGGTGCTTTTTTTACACTATTTTTGTAATGATTTCAATTATCACATAGACTGGTAATTCCCAAATTCAACATTCTGACTTCCATGACATCTCACTTCCAATGTCTTATTATCTACTTTCTCTCCCTTCCTAAAATAAACCCTAGACCTTGTCATCACAATAATTGCACCCATCCTCACTGTCTCTTATTCCTTGAGAGCTTCACATTTCTACTTACCCAGTTTAATTCCATGGTCAGTTTTCATAGTCACACTCTTGAAAACACATTCAAGTCTTTGCAATTATGTCAAAGCTTCTGTTCTGATCAAATAAAATAATTACCTTGCTGTACATATGCACCTTTACAGTCAAATGTGACAATATAGTCATACTAAGCTGTCTTAACTTTAACTTTGTGACCACTAACCTCACATATGACCTTAATGCGTCCCGCTATAATAACAAATACTCTTAATTCATTCATTGTACTATTGTAACAGATAATGATTTAATGCTTTCCTCTTCTTCTTTACATTAATACCTCATGCCCCTTCCTCAATTTCAGCTTTTTAGTTCTCTAGGTAGAGGTAACTAACAGATGAATCACACAAGTTCCTATCACCAAATGAATCTACCCAGTTTCATCGCTTCCCACATACCCTGTCTATTTCCATAACAAGAATCAGTCCTCTGATTTGTGTACTAAATAGCAAGTCCTGTTGCCTATTCAAGGTCACTTTACAGTAATTTTCTTGTCACTCTCCTAGGTCATCAATTATTCTCTCACTATTCACCTTTCCCAGAAAAGTACAGATAGCTGTAAAGCACATTTAATTTGACTTTGAATCTATATTATATAATAGTGTTATAGCAATGTTAAATTTCCTGTTTTTACCATTATACGGTGATTATGCAAAGAAACAAATTTGTTCTTAGAAAGTACAAAATGAAGTGTTCAAAATGGGTGTCATGATAGCTCCAAGTAATATTTAACTGGTTCAAGAAAAACTGCAGATAAAGGAAGAAGAAAAGAGAGAGAAGAGAAGAAGAGACAGAATAAACAAATGGAAGGAGAAATTAAAAAAAAAAAAAACTGGTGAAAAAGTTTATACTATGAAGAGTCCGAAAGTTCAGGAAAAGTGCATATTATGAAAAATTTACACATGGATTTCTAAATTTTTGCTTTAATTCTATTTTCCACAAACTTTTGGAAGTCATTTCATAATACTCAGGCTGTTTTAAAAGGAGAAAACCAATAGGAGAAAGATTCATTCTGAGGAATGGGCTCATGTGATAATAGAGGCTAAGAAGTTCCATGGTCTGCCATCTGCAGGCTGGAGCTCAGGAAGCCAATGTTCTATTTTAAGTTTGATGGCCAAAGAAACAGAAGCACTGATTTTGAAGGGCAGGAGAAGATGATGTCCCAGCTCAGAGAGCAAATTTGACCTTTCTCTGACTTTTTATTCTATTTTGGCCCTCAGCACATTGTATGAAAGCTACCACACTGGTGAATATAATCTTCTATCTTATGCTACCAATTAAAATGTTCATTTTTTCCAGAAACACCCTCAGAGACACACCCAGAAATAATGTGTTACCAGCTATCTGGGCATCCCTTAACACAATCAAACTGATACATCAAATTAATTCCTTGAATTATTCTTGCCATGTGCAAATTTTACGCAGTTTAAAATGGTATGAACTGAAAAAATCCAATATGAAAAACCTTCCAAAACAAGAAAAAATACAAAAAGCTTCATGGACTATTTGTATTGCTTTATAAGGTTCAGCTAAAATTCTCTACTCAATATGGCAGATTGCACTATGTTACAAAAATCTGTTAATACAACTCTTCAGCAAATATCAAGAATTTCTGAGAAATGTGTGTTAGCCTCCGAGGGTTGTTTGGCTTTATTATGTGTATCAGACAAAATATCTAAAATTTTCTACCATTTTTTTAAAGGTGGTTTTTTTCCTCTCTTTTTTAAGAGAGGTTTTGACTATACAATGTGTACTTTCACCAGAGAGACAGAGAGCAAAAAATCAACCCCAGGGAGGATGGACACACTGTAATCCCTTCTCCTCCATTCTCCTCTCAGGATTTTGGGCACCCAGGCATATGTACCCAGTTTGAGTTTTAAATCTCCGGATCCAGGATTCAAACTGCAGTTGACTACGTGGGAGTCCAGTGATGTATCTGTTACACCATCTACTGGATTCTTATATTATTTTTTAACCACTAGAACAAGAATATAAATTTCTTATTGCTTAATGTTGTTCACTTTCTTTAGATTATGATACGAGAAA
Source organism: Tupaia belangeri chinensis (assembly GCF_000334495.1). Lineage (NCBI taxonomy): Eukaryota > Metazoa > Chordata > Mammalia > Scandentia > Tupaiidae > Tupaia > Tupaia belangeri. Next base: position 2,550,490 of record NW_006160197.1, on the reverse strand, counting down.
GACTGACTTGCAAGAAATTTTCAACAGCAAAAAGTAAAAAGCACATCAGATGCCAACAAGTTTACAGTATAGGTATTCTAGGATTTATTTTATTTGACTCAAACACAAGTCCAGAAAGTGACCTTTTGATAGTGAACCAACTCTTAATGTAAAATTGTTTAAGGTATGAGAATTTCAGTAAATGAATTAATAGGGAGGATCCCTAAAATGTGTTAAAAAGCAGAGTAAATTATTTTAAAATCACTTCATTTCCTGAGTATATTCAAAGGGCCCATAAATAAGTGTATTTCTTTTTTTTTTTTTTTTGAGAGAGATTTTTGCTATAGGCTGCGTGCACTCACCAAACAGACAGAGACAGAAAGACAGAAAGCAAGAAATCACCCCCCAGGAGGGATGGCCACACCACAATCCCTTCTCCTCCATTCTCCTCTCAGGATCTTGGGCATGCATGCACATGCACTGGCGTGAGTTTTAAGCTACCGGGTCCAGGACTCAAACGATGGTCGACTACATGGCTACATGGGAGATGGGAGTCCAGCGACATAGCCATTGGTCCCCAATAAATGCTTTTTTTTTTTTTTTGGAGAGATTTTTGCTATAGGGCACGTGTGGCTTGCCAGACAGACAGAGAGACAGAAAGTGAGAAATCACTCCTCAGGGTGGATGACCATACCACAATCCCTTCCCCTCCATTCTCTTCTCGGGATCTTGGGCACGCATGCATATGCGCCCAGAGTGAGTTTAAGCCACCAGGTCCGGGAGGCGAACTGCGGTCGACTACATGGGAGTCCAGTGACATAGCCATTACGCTAACTGCTGGTCCCAATAGTGCATTTCTTGAAGTAACAATAATTTAAGGACTGAGAAGATTAGTTACAAAAGCCTCGCTTACGATTTATATTTTATTTTATCTAGCCCAGACTTATACTAAGGTTTAACCAGTAGTTCATAGTCCACAATTCTGACAGGAAAGGTCAGGGATGACACATAAGTAGTGCCTCCCACCTACTCCTTCTTTACCAACTGGAGACATGCTGAGTTGACAGTGCTGTCAAGGGCTTGGCATTTCAATCCTTCAGAGCACAGGACAACAGCTAGCCACTCATCACAACCTCGTATCCATTTACCAAGCTTAAAATGGGTGGACATTTGCTCAGATAAAAACTTACTTTGAAGGTTTAAATGAACTACATGAGTACAATTAATGTAGTCCTTTTGCCAGTTTTCTAGGACAAAATTATGAGATGAGCATTTTTCTGTGGATTTTTTTCACTGTGAAATAGTAATTACTTGTAATCCAGATGAAGCATACTCAGAAAAATTTCAAGCATAAGAGAGACTTCAAATCTCACCAAATGCAACCCTCTTATTTTCTAAATAAGGAATTTGCACAGCAAAACCCACAGCCGTAGGAAGATAGAACGCAAGAGTCCCTCCTCTTGTGACTTCTAGCCGAGAACTTCAGTTCTTGCAGAATATAACCTCGGAAAACATTAGTGTATCTTTTGCAGTGTGCATGTGCATGTGCTGTGTCTGTGTTCACGTGTGAAAGCGGGGATGGGAGAAGGAAGACAAGGGATATAAGGGAGAGAAGGGGAGACAGAAAGGAGAAGATGAAAAAAATAAAAATTAATGTTTGGATACTTGTTTTATGTGGTCAACTATTTACTGATCAGCTGAATTTATAGAAGAAAGACTAAACAATTTCAAGGAGTAGAAAAAAGAACAAACTGTAACTACTAACACACCCAACCCTCTTGAATTCTAACATTTCTTTAGGGAATAATATGCATGGATGTATTAGGGGGTGGGGACTGCATTTGAGTAATGCTTAAGATCTAATGTAATTCTCCTCCACGGAACAGTGGAAAGAGTTAAAATATAGACATTTCAAGATAAGTTTCTCTCTCAATCAAATTCTAAAAGGCAGAAGATTTGAAAGCTATTAGGACTATGAAGATGATCCTCTTTCAGACACCTTTCCTTTTTACTGACAAGTTGCTGTTAAAAATTAAAGTAAAAAGGGACCTCCTTCTTTGCTACACATTTTTAATGGACCTGAAGCCAAAATAAGTCAGACTAAATTATGGGAGTAAATGACCTCCTGGGAAGTATTATACCAAATTCCAAAGTAGTGTAAAGACTTTCCTTTGATCTTTTCAGCTTCACAGCCTGAAATTCAAAATCTGTATTTAATTTTAGATTGCATATACCAGCTTTTAAATTTTCTTCCCAAAATGATATATCATTTTAAATGATAGGGCACCTTTAACTTGTATTTCTAAAAACTGCTGACTGTCACTTCTTTGTTCTTGTACTCTATAAAAACATATCTAGATGGAATTAATTGCCAAAAGTATTTAGGTTTGGGTGCTATAATGGATAAAACACTGACCTTCACTTAAGAGATAGCACTTTAAACTCAACCTTAGCTCCTATGTGAGATGTCTGATCCAAAATGAAGTTTTTAGTTCACACCCGAGGAAGACACTGTATGCGGGAAAAAGGTGGCTAGAAAGTGATCAAGCTGTCTAATACCTGCTTTTAGGGCTATTTTGGATAACTGCATCTTATTCTCAGTACATTTTTTCACAAGTTGCAAACAGGTGCATTCCTTTTCCACCCAGCCCTTCCTGTCATTTCACAGATGCCTTAATTGAGCAGCATTTCAACAACAATGTGTGTCTATTAACACCTGAAAACCATTCCCTATTATTAAACAGAGACATCCGACTCTAGTAGAGAGAATCTCTTAGATCTTGTCCATACTGACTGCAAATGTCTTTATTACTATCTTTGCAGAGTTTGATGCTGCATCTCCAAGGATTTTTTTTTTTTAAGAGAGATTATACAAGAGTAGTTTGATTTCATAACAAGGGCTTGACAAGCTAAGGACAGAATTTAGGTATCATCTGTAAATTCAAGTTTAAGCCTGATAAGTGTGGTAGACATCAACAACAACAAGCAATATGGGCCACCCATGAACCAAAAATATCAGCCTTTCAGGTCATAGAGCATTCTGGATCTATGAAGAACTGATCTTGTAAAATTTACTGCCACTGCACTAAAGTATTCATATGACTCTGATCTGAGTATTGCTAGCACTGCATGTGGTTTTCTGATACTATCCTACTCCAAACTCTTTTTCTAGCTTAAAGGGTTGTGTTTGTATCCTACCATATTTACCAAATGCATTCCCTAGATCAGCCTTCTAAGGTCAATACGGCCTCTGGGAAATGACGTCATATTTTTACACCTGTTAGTGTAATTACAAACTCATGAGAGTGAATTTTGCTCTCTGAACCCCATACGAAAAGCTAAAATTAAGGGGAAATAAGTGAGGCATCTGATGCACAGAATTTAAGGAGACACTTGCTCCCAGGATCATGGAAGTGCAGGGTTATCATTTGCATGACTTCAAGAGTGGGTGCCTCCATGCTCAGCACGAACTCAGAATTAAATGCAGCATTTACCTCATTCAGAAATGTTTGTTGAATGTTCACTATAGACCAGGAAGAAATAGGACTAATTTTTTTTACATAGCCTATTCCAAATTATTATCTTCCTGAGTACAACTATAAAAGCTTAGCAAAAGACACAGAGAGAGAAATAAAGGGAAAG